>NC_080416.1:7500-312500 GCF_030265065.1 Corythoichthys intestinalis
TTGACACCACTAATTGAAATGTTAGTTCATTGCGTTTCTTCAATTGTAAGGTTTGTTTTGTTTTTTCACTTATGCTCAACCCACAAGTGTATTTTTTATAGTCGCTTTTTGGTTACGTAACAACTGGCCGAAAGGACTTATGACGTACGTGAGAGTAAAAAGGTGTCCCAATTTGTAGGGCTGACGTTTCAAGCCCTACTCCTTATTGCTTCGTTTGAAGGTCCAAGGGGTGGGGGAAGAAAAAAGAAATGGGATGCGGCCTGTGGTGCATAAGTAATGGCCCCATTTACAAAAAAAAAGGCTAGGCTCGTCTTGGGGGCGGATCCCAGGGTGTCCCAAAATGGGACACCTTTGGGGATGATCAGACTTTCTTCTAGTATTACAATTCCCTCCAGGCTCACCAAAAGGCAAAACAAAAACACTTTCTACCATGTTGGGAAGCTCACCTGCATGGTACTTTGGGCTGACCAATATGGCAGATAAGGAGTGCAAAAATGAAATGCACATATAAGTGTCATCAAAATGCTTCTAATTTCAATTTGTTCCTTCATTCATTTATTTTTTTATTTAAATCAACCCTGACCCCAAATAAATAAATAAGTGAAGAAATAAATGAAGTGAAATAAATAAAACAGTGAAATAAAATAAATGAAGTGAAAACAAATATTGAAATAGAAGCATTTTAGTGACATTTAATGGGCATTTCATTTTCACTCTTTGTCCTCCATACAACAAAGGCAAACAGCCACTTTCTACCATGCTAGAAAGCTAGCCTGTATGATACTGTCAATTCCCCCAGGCCCACAAATAGGCAAAACCACCACTTACTACCATGCTAGGAAGCTAGCCAGCCTGAGACTTAATTTTAGGCCAGTGGTGGGCAAACTATTTTACAAAGGGGCCACAGTGAGTGCGGGTTTTTGTTGCAACCCATTAAGAGGACATTCTCACCAATCTGCTGTTTAACAAGTGCAATCTGGCGCTTCTCATTTCTACTGAAACCTCATGGGTTATACTATCTGTGCTAGTTCAGTGGGAACGAAGACCAGGACCCACTGTGGCCCTTGAGGACCGGTTTGCCCACAAATGGGACAACACCCACTTTCGACCATGTTAGGAAGCTAGCCTGCATACTTAAGCCTCAAAAGGCACAAAAAAAAGGCAAAAGCAGGCAGTTTCTACCACGCTACCCAGCATGACAGAATTCCCTCTAGGCTGATAAATTTAAAAAAGCAGCCCCTTTCTACCATGCTAGGAAGCCAGCCAGCATGACACCCAATTCCCTCTCTGCTCACAAATGGCCAAAAACAGCCACTTTCTACCGCACTAGCCAGGATACTTTGAATTTACTTTAGGCTCCAAAATGCAAAAACTGACACTTTCTACCACGCTAGGAAGCCAGCCAGCATGACACTGAATTCCCTTTAGGCCAGGGGTGTCCAAACTTTTTGCGAAGGGTGCCAGATTTGGTGTGGTAAAAATGTGGGGGGGCCGAACTTGGCTGATGTCCTTTACGTAGAACGGGTAGCCAACGTCGGTCCTTGAGGGCCCCTATCCAGCTTGTTTTTGTGAGGAGCAGCATTTAGTGTGTAAACTACTTCATATGCTGGTAGCAGGTACTGCTGACCAATTTATTAAGTCTGTGTGCGGGCCAGACGTTATTTATTTTATGACAGAGGCTGGGGGCCGGATGAAATTTGACCACGGGCCGCATTTGGCCCCCGGGCTGGACTTTGGACATGTGTGCTTTAGGCTCACAAATGGCCACTTTCTACCATGCTAGCCAGGATACTTTGAATTCACTTTAGGCTCACAAATGGCCAAAACGGCTACTTTCTACCACGCTAGGAAGCTAGCCAGCATGACACCAAACTCCCTCTATGCTCACAAATGGGCAAAAACAGCCACTTTCTACAATGCCAGCTTGATACTTTAATTCCCTTTAGGCTAACAAATGACGAAAACAGCCACTTTCTACCACACTAGGAAGCTAGCCAGCATTGCTCACTACTTCAGCCAACAATTGCACACCTACAAATAATGAAGGCATTTTTTAGTCTCCTACATAGTCATTTCTAATCCAAATTCCATCCCCTGCCAATTTCCACACGCTGGATCAACTATGTCGCTCGGCTGGCCTGGGAACGCCTTGGAATCCCGCCGGAGGAGCTGGCTGGGGAGAGGGAAGTCTGGGCTTCCCTGCTAAAACTGCTGCCCCCGCGACCCATCCAACTACTTTTGACTATGCTAGAAAGATAGCAGCCAACGCTCACCCACCTTTTTGCAAATGATGAAATTTTTACCATCTACACGAGCCGCTCCTACTAATTATATTTTGTAAGCTATAGCAAATCCAACAGTCTTTAGGAACCTCAATATAGAAAAATAATAATTCACCCATCACAACCCCCCCCCCCCCCAAAAATGGGAACCATCCCAGTTCAAAAACAGTAATATAGTCAATTGGTATATTTCTTGGAAAATGCCACTTAATAAATTGCGTTTGGTGCCACCCGCATCCATCTATATTCTCAAACTTAACCCTACCCCAAATGTTGCCGGTTCAAATTTGCCCTATGTGGTGCAAGATGGGCTGTTGCATGAGCGGGGCTGATCCCCATAGAAGACTGGGCAACGATTAAGGTCCTGATGCCCTGGACCGCCACACCCGCGTGCTTTGTCCCTGTAAGCGGGACGCAAGGGGGCCGCATACTTACCGCCTACACAGAACAGGTCGTTTGTTAACACCGCTAGGTTACCCCGACCTGACCGGATAGGCTTGAAGAGCAGGAAGTCTGGCAGCACATCCCAGGTTTTAAACACAAGTTTAAACATACAATTGGTCACAAAGGTCAAAAAACCAGTTGAGACTCACCTGCAGCTGTTGGCCCTTGGCTTCTCTCCCACACGACTGAAGGGAGATGAGTCAAGGCAGCTTATATGGTGCCCAGGTGACTGTTGATTGGGTAATTGGCTAATTGGAATCATGTGAGACTTATCATGTGACTTGGTGCATTCAGGCAGTGTGGGGAAAACCAGCACTGGGCTAAAAATTGGTCATCTTTACACAGGATACAGATAATTTAACAGACCTAACTTAGTAATTCTTTTTATCCATTGCATTGCAGGCTTCAGGTGAATTGAGTAGGAAAGCTTTCCACTACCTTCTGACAAGAAAAGACAAGTCGTATTTTTAGACATATAATAATACTGTTTGTTCTTTTTCGAACTCTTTACGTGTCTTTTTAATCCAGCTTTATAACCCAAAAGCCAATAATTACATTAGTGGCATGTTTATTTTCAAACATACATAAATAAATGACTCTTATTAATCTGAAACTTTACAGACTACGAACATGGCTACCACATCACCTTCTACATTGAAAAAGCTGCAGACTTCAAACAGTGCTTTAGTTGAGCAACGACAAACATGGTCACCAAAATAACTACAAACATAGTTATCACAATACTTACTACTTTAAAAACTACAAATTTAAGCCTAACGTGGGCCCAACATGTGCGTCACAAAAAAAGTTAAACAACAACAAACATGTTCACACGGCCACCTTGCTGAAATGAAAAGAACTCCAAACATGTTTATATTGAGTTCATTTTGTCTACACTTATATATTAGTTGAAATTTTCTTCTATCCCAGACTAATAAAACTGCAAACATGGCCACCATGCTGATTTTAAAAGAACTACAAACATGACCATGATTAAAATGAAATTAAAAGGACTACAAACATGTCCATGATGAAAATTAAAAGACCTACAAACATGGCCACCATACTGACTTTAAAAGAACTACAAAGATGGCCACCAAGCTGAAATGAAAACTACAAAACATGGCCACCATGCTGATTTTAAAAGAACTACAAAGATGACCATGATTAAAATGAAATTAAAAGGACTACAAACATGGCCACTATGCTGATTTTTTTGTTTTTAACTACAAACATGTGCATGATGAAAATGAAATTAAAAGACCTACAAACATGGCCACCATGCTGACTTTAAAAGAACTACAAAGATTGCCACCAAGTTGAAATGAAAACTAAAAAACATGGCCACCATGCTGATTTTAAAAGAACTACAAACATGGCCACTGTTAATAATTCTTCAAATAGTGTACTAATTTTGCCGTTTAATTCATTTGTTTTCTGTGTAGAGTCGCGCTTTTGTTTTGGAAACGATGCACTTACTTCCGGTTTTATGTTTCCTGAATCTTTGGTTGGCTCTTACAAGCAGTGCAGGAATCAATGATGATGTGAGTATGCATTTAGAGTAAATTGTAGGCGCTGCACATACTTTGTGCACATTCCCCACGAGCCTAAGTGGAGGAATAGTCATAATAAATGTGGTTTAATGTTTGTTTTTGCCAATCGTTTTCACTCGTTGCTGTAGGGTTAGGGTTTAGGGTTACCTGTCTGTCTCTAATGCTGCATTCCAGAGAAGTGGGAAGTCGGATTTATCCCACTCGGATGGTGCCAGTTCTGACCTCAAAGCGTTCCAAGCAAATGTAAACAACAATGACGGCTGATCGCGACGAGGTGTTTTTGATTTTGGCCATCCAAAGACATTGTGACCTCCAGCGAACCTGCCTTCCTATAAGCGACCAAATAGTAGAGGAAAAACGACGGCTGCGTTATAGCCCACACTGTAAAGTGCCTTTTTTTAGTTACATCCTTTGCTGATCGTCAATATAAAAACATAGCACAACAAAGATCATTCACTGTATGAGAAAAAAAATACATGGCGTCTGAAATAAACTTGATTTACTTCATTCTTGTGTTATCATTCAATACGTTTTCTTGAGCGCCATTTTGTCCAGTGACGTCAGATTGAAACAACTTGGAAGTCGGGCTAGTTATTTTTTCTCTGACTTCGCGACTTGGACCTCCCAGTTAGAGTGGTGTTCCAATTATATTTTCCTAGTCGGTGGTCGGAAAAGTCCGACATCCCACTTTTCTGGAATGCAGCTTAACCGTAACCTTGACCATGATGAAAATCAAAAGAACTACAAACATGGCCATGATGACAATGAAATTAAAAGACCTACATACATGGCCACCATGCTGATTTTAAAACAACTACAAACATGGCCATGATGAAAAAGAAATTTAAAGAAGAACTACAAGCATGGCCACAATGCTGAAATGAAAAGAGCAAACATGGCCACTACGCTGATTTTAAAAAAAAAAAAAAAAAACAAACATGGCCACCATGCTGAAATTAAAAGAACTACAAACATGGCCACAAGTTGTGCTACACACAAGACCACAAAATGACTACAAAAATGCTTTCCTGCATTATCTACAACTTTAAATTAAATCGTTTAGAACAGGGGTGCTCAAAGTTTTTTGCTCCAAGATCTACTTTTAAATGAGACAACCTCCCGCGATCTACCTTAAGAGCAACATATGACATTATGTTGCTCACAAAAAACACAAATAAATGTACGTTTAAAAAAATATAAATAAAAAATGGACAGTAAATTATGTTTGCTCACATAACATAATGAACTCATTCACTCCCAGCCATTTTCACCGGAGCAAGGCCCTTCGCTCCCGGCCATTTTATTCGATTTAGACTGATTTTGCAAGGCCCACAGAAAATTCTGTTCTATTGCTATATAAACATGGAACCCACCAAAAGTAAGATTAGACTCTCTTCTTTCAGCAGAAAAAAAAAAGTAAGTTCATATCTTTTTCCATTCTTTAGAAATCAGCATTAGAAAATAGCTTAGTTGGAGCAATTTTCCAATTTCTGATGAAAAAACGGAGAAAATGAGCTTTTTGTAAACGCAAAAATTTCAAACATAACTTTGACTTTAACACTGCTATTTTTTGCTTCAGTGACATCCCAAACATCTGAATAATGTGTTCCTTTTACAAAATAACATGAACAACCAGCCAAATAGAGCTTTTGATAGCAAAGTAACAATTTATTCACACTTACCTAACTGAGAGATGACGTTTGGTGGCTGCGACAGTGGTTAAACGTTTCCCTCATTGCAGACTGTCTCGTAAAGATGGATTTTTTTGGGGGTCTTTTTTTTTTGTGGTGACCACTGTCTCGTTCGCCTGGGGAACTTATGTTCCTGGGGGGGAACTGGTTTGGCCATGCGCGTTTCCGTGCAGGACACTCGAGCGTGCGGTGGACCTGAGCAGAGAGCTGCGGAGGGGCTCTGCTAACTTCCCTAATAAAGTTGTACTGTTTGAATTGGGTTGTGGCGTTTTAACAAATGCGCTACTGCCCTCCAGTGGCCAGTTTTATTGCTTTAAAATTAGTTTTGAGGCTTGTTTTTTGTTTTGGAGATAGATGGGAAGCTCTTGATGCTTCTTGTACAAAAAAACGCAAAAGACGTATAAATACGTAATTGGGACAGTTAAGCATGTAAAAATGGAACGTATTCATACGTTTCTGGGAGCAAATGAGTTAACCATGTACATTTAAAAAAAAAAAAAAATTTTTTTTTTTTTTTTTTTTTTGATGCTGCGAGCTACCCACACTAGCGTTGCGATCGACTGGTCGATCGCGATCGACGTAATGGCCACCCCTGGTTTAGAACATGTCATACTTATCTGTGGTAACGCTTTAAAATGGTTTAAATCTTACCTAATTCTCGGTAATGATTGGGGAATTTTACTCCTCACAAACTTCTCTGTCTTGCGGGGTACCGGAAGGCTCTATTTTAGGGCCTGTTCTTTTTACGCTTTTTCTCCTACTTTTAGGATCAATTATGAAAAAACATAATATCGCTTTTCATTTTTATGCTGATGACCTGCAGCTTTATCTGCCACTGAGACCCAACGAAAAAACTGCTCTCGCTATATTGATGGAGTGCATATCTGATGTGAAGCAGTGGCTTGCACAAAACTTCTTACTTCTTAACGAGAGCAAAACTGAATTTATTACTTTTGGCACACTTTCTATGATGAATACCCTTGAGCCCAACTCTGGCGCTCCGGCTTACATTTTGAAGAACCGTTAAAAATCTCGGAGTGATATTCGATAGCAGGCTAACCTTTGAAAAGCAGATTAGTTCTGTTGTAAGAGCAAGTTTTTTCCAGCTCCGTCTCTTGGCCAAAGTGAAGCCTTTTCTTAGTCCCCACGACCTTGAAAAAGCAATTCACGCATTTATAAGATCACGGCTGGATTAATGTATTGCATGTTATGTTGGCCTCCCCAAGTCCTAAATTTCTCGTGACGTGAGCATATTACCCCCGTGCTATCATCACTCCACTGGCTTACAGTCCATTTTAGAATTGATTTCAAAATTTTACTGTTTGTTTTTAATTCTATTAAAGGCTCCATCTTATTTATCGGAAATTTCAACCTTCTGTAACTCGGACAGGACTCTTCGTTCGACCGGCCAGCTTCTTTTACATGTTCCGAGGTCGAAACTTAAACAGTGGGGAGACCATTTGCGGTTGCTGCCCCTAGGCTGTGTAATAGCATTCCCCCTGAAATCCGCACCACCACGGATCTAGGTCTTTTTAAGTCCCGGTTAAAAACACACCTTTTTAGACTCGCCTTTTATACAGATTGGGATAGCCTGGTTTTATTTGCTTTAGGGTTTTTGTCAAGTTCAAACTACAATCCTTATGTAGACATTTATAATATTACCAGAATTAAGGAGAGAAGGTACTCAGTTTTTGTTTTCTTGCGCAAGGAGAGCAGGAGGGACTAGACAGTCAAATGCTAGAGTACACTATACAGTCACCAAAGTTGCTGTAAACTAAACCCTCCTGCACCCTTTCTTTTTATTTAGGGGTTGGCCCTAGCAACAGATGGGTGTCTCCCTTAAAGGGAAGGGGGAAGCAAGCTGGAGACACCCCTTGGACTTGTTTGTATGTGTGTGCTGACTACGTGTGTGCATTTAGGATTACGTACATGTGTGCTAATACATTTCATGAAGCCTAAGTAAAAATGGCACGTCAACCTTGATTTCTTAAATTTAGCAGACATTCTAATTTGCTAATGTCTGCGGCTTGTCCTGGAAGATGACCTGTGGAACTCAGACCGGCCTAAACTGGTCTAAAAGGCAAGGCAGCTCCCATCACGAGCCAGACATCTCCGGCACAATCAAACAAACACCCCAAAGATCACTTCAAACATTTCCCATTCCAGCAAGCATCAATCATCAATCATGACCATATTGATTATTTCTATATGGCGGAAAACACTCAGGTGACTTGAAGTTCCGCTCTGAGACCCCCAATTTGGCCAGATTTCAAAATTGTTCGATATGCATGTGTGATACATCATTGGAAAGCTTAACATCTCAATTTTCTGGGGGAAGAAAAAATTTGAACAGGAGGGCATTTTGGAAAAAAACATTTTTATAAACAGCAAAACCATAACTGCAGGCAAGAGCACGCGAGAGCAGAATTAACCCTTGAGAGTCGAAGGACGCGCCGGCGCGTCCTCAGCGCACGTCGTCTTTGAAGCGCCCTCACGTTTTAATTACGTCACCCACATGCCGTTGGTTGGTCTCGTTTTAAAGTGCGGAAGTTGCGGTTTACTCTCGTTATTATTTGAAGTCAATCGACCAACTAAAACGTGAGATATTGTCATTTAAGTTTTATAGTTTTATTGTCCTCTCAAAAAAACATTAAAACGCTGCATGGATCATTTGTTTATGTCTATATTTCCATCATTTCTTGTCCTTTTTCAAAACGGAAGCTCCATGAAAAAAACACAAATCAAACGAACCCTTTCGAAGTCACAGTGGAAGCACAAAATGCGTTTTTTTTTTTTTTTTAATAAATATAACTGCCGTGTGAAGTTCCACCGAACGAGAGGGAGAAGTGTTCTGAAGCAGCGAGATGGCCGTTTGGATCGAGCAGCGACTTTGTGTGACTTTGAGAATGAACGGAAAACTAAATTTAGCGCAAGCAATTGTGCTTTTTGATCAACTTGAGGAAGAGGATGGTCCAAATTCGTCATCATCGTCTTCTTCGGAAGAGTCCTCGAGTGAAGATAGTGACGGATTTGAACACGTGTGTGACGCCATCGACGAGCAGAGGTAAGCAAACTCACTTTTTTTTTATTTTTTTTTTTTTAATGCTGAAAAAGTTTCTTTTGAAAGTTTCTTTTGATATTGCAAGACAAAGTTAATTCTGATGCAATATAAGTGTGTTTTTGTGTATATAATAATAAAATGTGCATATCAGATCAAAGTCGTACGTGCACTGTGTGTATCCAAGGCAGGAATTTATAATTGTGGTGATCTTTCTATATGCAGATTAGGGATGTAGCAACTATTCAGCTATGGTATTCTTTCTATTGTCATACATATAGATTTCCATTATTATTTATTGCTGTAAATATTTTTATTTTATTCTTTATTATTTTCATAAATACTGACTTTTTTTCATGTACATTTATAGTGACAATGAAAGTAAAGTGAAATGAAAATGGAAGGGTGGAAAGAGGACCGACACCCCATGGAAGTGTGGGCTGTGTGATGTCGCCCTGTGTCGAATTCCAGGACGAAACTGCTTTTCGGAATGGCATGCCTGAAAAAATTTTAACTTGTTTATTGTAAATATTTTTGAAAATGCTTCCCCCCCCCCCCCCCCCCCCCAATGTTATATATATATATTTTTTGTCCCACAATCAGTCTTCTCAATTTGTGTATATAAATGTGTGTTCAAGAAGCTTGATTGTGTGTACATAGTTTTCATCAGGTGATGGGCCGCAATACCTAAACTCATAAAGAGATGGCCTGTGTTAGATGGTATATATTTTTTCACTGTTCGGTCTGCTGTATATAACATGTTTTGACTAGAGCGTGTATAAAGGCAAAAAACGCCTATGGCTATACCTGTTGTTTATGTTGAATTGTCAAATATAAGACTATTTATTCTAAATTTTTTTGGTTGAATGTTCATCCTAACATGTTGAATAAATATTACAAAGTTTCAAAACGGTTCGTTACGCATGTTTGGTTGTCAATTGGACATCAATATTAAAAATTTTGACAAAATGAATTTGGAATTTTTGGTTTTCTTGGGCCCAAAATGATGATTTATAATTGGTCGGTGAAGGAAACAACAGTTTGGACATGAAGTTCAAGGTGTCACAAAAAAAGGGACCAAAGCAGGCCATCGTAAACAATTCTTTCTTTGAAATATAAAGGCAACTTGAAAGGCATGCAAAATCAGAAAAAATAGGCCCAGACCTTAAAGGGTTAAAGATGCCACGATTTTAACGACACATTATCGCGAATTTACCTTGTTTCGATCCAAAAACTCCATGTAGCATGTATAACTGAGTGTCAAGACACAGCTGTGAATGGCCACAGCCAGATTTTTGGGGGATTTTATGGGTGAAACCTGGTGATATAACAAGGATAGCGATGCAGAAATCGCAGACAACAAGGAGTGGTTGAGATTTTCTTTTTCAAATAGTTACCCTTTTAAATGTTATTTTTCAAATTTTCTTTGTTTGGATCGATAATTTATCATCTAATATATCGGGGAAAATGCGACAGTAACAAAAAAAAATACAATTAAGCGAGAGTTATGAGGTAGATATCTGTGACTTTTTTACAGACGCCAAATTTTTCATTGTGACGTAATTTGTTTCAAAGTTTGAAATATGCGAGTGAATAATTTTTTTAAAGTCGTTTTCTTTTTTTAAACTAAATATTAGACATCAATTAATGATTCTAAGCTAAAAATGACAGACATTTTGAATAATAAATATAATTACTTACCTTCTTTTTATGGCTAGGTTGAAACAAAAACGGTTGCGCGACGTCTGTAAACGGGCGTTTCCAGGGTAAAACGGGCAAATTAAAAATAGTTCGGGGGCTTAATGAGCCATGAATCTGCTATGGCAGCATATAGACATATTGTTCTATCAAACACAACAGTTGTTTTGGCTTAAAATACAATAGTTTCTCTGCAAGAGGAGTGCAAGAGCAGAAACTGCTTTTTCAGTCTTGTCTGTGTTTTCCGCCATATGCTGATATAAAGATTAAATGAACTGAGATTAAATTATATTGGTGAGCACAAGCCATTATTCAATAAACCCTTGATAATTATCTCAACTGTTTTTAATGTTTTTAGATTTTATCGGTTTTATTGTTTTATTTGCTGGACTTCTATCGCGATGAGCTGTTTTTGTTTCATTTCTTTCTTTTCTTAAAGTCATTGTGTAATATTTTCCTGCCTTTGAGTCATGTTTTGTTGAAAAGCACTTTGAGGACCTTTCAGTTTTTTGTAAAGGGTGTTGGAGGCAGTCTTTCAGATCCTCCGCATGTTCGTTTTCAAGTCAGGTGAGAGGGCTAGACTGGATTGCAAAGTAAAAGACTGACTGGAGGCAAGAGATCATTACTGCGCAGTTTTTAATTTCAGAAATTTCTGGGTGCATTCAATGACATAACAAAGCTGTATAAAGAAAATGCACGCCGAACAGAGGGCTCGACGTTGCTTATATACTGTACTTAAAAGGAGGCGTGTCTGTTTGGTGATTAATTGATCATGCAAAATAGGTCATGAGCCTTGCTGGTTGGCAGTTAAAAGTCCATGATTATCTGAGGCAAAACTATCAGCAGTTTCAGTGAAAAACAACTGGTCATGCTTGCATGCATATCAGAAGATTGCATTAGGCGAGATGTATACTGACTTCAATGGCTATATAAATAAATTTGATTGATTGATTGATTGATAAATAACTAATAAATGTCTAATAATTGACATTAAATGTGGACACCAAATGACATGATAGCCTTAAAAACTACAATTTTACTCCCAAACAATATCAAGTTTTACCTTGAAAAACCGGAAAACGTTTACAAACATGGACAACGTTACATTACTTTACCTCAACATAGTCCTGATATGTGCTAATGTTGCCAGCAGAGGGCACTGCGTCACTGCATTTATGTTCAACATTAACTGTGGGACACAGACAGAAAAAGAGGAGCAACACTGGACTGTTGCTTAGTGGTCAAAAGTACTTTTTTCAGATGAAAGCAAATTTTGCATATCATTCGGAGGAAGACCGGGGAGAAGGAAATGCCCAAATGCCTGAAGTCCAGTGTCAAGTACCCACAGTCAGTGGTGGTCTGGGGTGCCATGACAGCTGCTGGTCTTGGTTTACTGTGTTTTATCAAGGGCAGGGTAAATGCAGCTAGCTATCAGGAGATTCTGGAGCACTTCATGCTTCCATTTGCTGAAAAGCTTTACGGAGATGATGAAGATTTCATTTTTCAGCACGACCTGGCAGCTGCTCACAGTGCCAAAACCACTGGTAAATGGTTGACTGACCATGGCATTACTGTGCTCAATTGGCTTGCCAACTCTCCTGACCTGAACCCCATAGAGAATCTGTGGAATATTGTGAAGAGGATGTTGAGAGACACCAGACCCAACATTGTGGATGAGCTTAAGGCCGCTATCGAAACATCCTGGGCCTCCGTAACACCTCAGCAGGGCCACAGGCTAATTGCCTCCATGCCACGCCGCATTGAAGCAGTCATTTCTGCAAAAGGATTCCCGACCAAGTATTGAGTGCATAGCTGATATAATTCGTTGAAGGTTGAATTTTTTTGTGTTGGTCCGATGAAATACGCTCATTTTTTGAGATAAGGATTTTAGGGTTTTCTGGACTTTTTGCTAAAATCATCAATATTAAAACGATAAAAGGCTTGAACTACATCAGCTGTGTGTAATGAATCTAAAATATATGTAAGTCTAATGTTTAATCAGTACATTACAGAAAATAACGAACTTGATCACAATATACTCATTGTTTGAGAAGGACTAGTACAGGAAAAACTGCCTCCGCTCTTCCTACCTCGACCAAACCTTCTCAGGTAATCACAGGTGATATTAATTAGGTGACAGAGTGAGAGTGACAGACACACAGGGCACATCCCCGCCCATGAACCTTTTACAACACCAAGACAAGATTCCTGCCTCTAACATTGACAAAGGTAACAAAGGTGAAGTCATATGGAACAAAACGCATACAAGATGCAAAGAGCCCTTTTTGATCATCGAAAAATGTATACAAATAAATGTTTTACTTATTTATTTTGGAGTAGGAATGGGCGTTAATATGTTGTAATCATTGGGGGGGGGAAACAACGGTTAGAACAGATTTGTAGCGAATCTAACTGTGGTCAAAACATTTCTGCCTCATCTAACTAACTCCGTTTTATTATTGCATGACCTATGTTTGGCATTTCTGGTATCCTTACATATACACACACAATCATTTATCAATTGATGTAAATGCACAGAGAACAATTTCAATTCATTACCAAAGTTTTTTTGTTTTTTTAATCAATGCTGACCAGTGTTGTTAATAACGGCGTTACAATATAACGGCGTTACTAACGGCGTTATTTTTTTCAGTAGTGGGTAATCTAATTAATTACTTTTCTCATCTTGGTAACGCCGTTACCGTTACTGAGGACGGAAAGGCATGCGTTACTATATTGGTCGAAAAGTCTGAGGGAGACGGACTCACCGAGACGACAGAGCAGAGCAGGAGCGGGGAGGAAGCAAGAAAGTTGTGACGCCGAGCAAACGCGATGCTAGGTAGCTCCAATAATACATGTTGTAGCCGATAGCCGACAAACTACGCCCGCTTGTTATGGTAGAAATGGTAGACATGGTAGATATCACATGTACTGTATATAGATATAACTAGATGCAAAATGACAGACATGGCACTAAATGCGTTAGTAGACAGCCGCCATCTTAAAGCAGTAGGCTTTTTAGGACGGCTCTGTTGTAGAGAACCTTCCTAGTGAACCTAAGTAACTTTTTATCTAAAATACTTCTAAATTGGCAAAATCTTGACTTGAATCTATCTTTAAATGATAAACAGTTTTAAAACGTTCATATGTCGAAAGTAGAGAGAAGGGAACTAATGCAATTATGGGAGCAATTTTAACAACTTTTAACAGTTGATTCAGGGTAAAGGGTAAATTAGGGTAAAGAATTGGGCTCGGGCCAATTGTACCAAAAACCTCCACAAAAAACTTGTGTGGCCAATGTTTTTTTTTTTTTTTTTTTTTTTTTTGAGGGAAAAAAAAAAAGTAATTATCACCAATTACTTTGCCAAGTAACTAATTACTCTTACATTCAGGGAATTGAGTTACTAACGCAATTACTTTTTGGGAAAGTAATTTGTAACTATAATTAATTACTTTTTTTCAGTAAGATTAACAACACTGATGCTGACACAGATGGGCAGAGGTCAGTCTGTAGATGAATGACAACGGTTGAACTTACGCCGTTTCATAGTTGAACAATTGGCCGAACGTACCTCGCCTTCAGACTCACTTTACACAGACATTTTCAGACAGAAGAGCCTTTGACACTGAAATACCAGACGCCCCCCCTACAATTTCCCACCTGCCTGCCTCTCAGCCTATTCAAACTCAAAATACCCAATGGAAAAAAAACAATCAGTAAAGAGCAAATTGCGGAAACGGCTAGAATGCTTTACGATAAGGATGGCGTCAGATCACATATGCAAAGTGCAAACGGTGAGTCCCAGACAGCAGGAAAGGAAGACCCCCTCCACTCGCGTCCGTCCGGGACGGCTCGGGTTCCGGTCGGTTCCGCTCTAATTCTTCTTCCGGACAAGCGCGGATCGTAATTCAAGCCGCGACCCGCCCGCCGACTGACCTTTAACGAGGGGGGATTTCGGAGAAACAAATCTGACAAACTCTGCACTTGTTGCTCACAGACTGCCTTGGCAGTTTAGGTTTGGTAGGACATATTCAAACCACCACAGTATGGAGAGGGAGGGAGCAAAAGGGCCGACCGGCTGGCCGGCATCGCTTTCACAAACGAGATGCACTCGAGACCTCTAAAAAGTGCCAGACCGTGATGTCATTTCACGCAAGATGGTCGCCGGAAAGGTGAACGCTCTCATCCCACATCATCTGTTCCATTTGATCCAAAATAGACATTGTGGTGAAATATTTCGTCTTTGTTTTGAAAAGTGAAAAAGATGGAGATGGTGGGTGGGCTTCTTCAACCCTTTAGGAAAACCTGTGCAGGAGACAGTCGCTGAGGATTGCCCCCACTCCACATTCCACCAAGACGGCGTCCAAATAAAAAGTGCATTTAATGCTAATGTTTTGAAGCGGGTCCTTGCCGAACACTGGCACCGTGTTAAGTGCCATGCTATTATTTTTTAGTTTCGCTTTCAATGAAGCCAACACGCTGAGATGTTTTATGAATGAACTATGTCAACCAACATAAAATCCTTTATGGGAAGGAAAAACCTTAGACAAAGGACAGGCGTGTCAATGTTCTTGACAAAGGAACCTGACACTCACTCACGTGCTCCTTCACACGTGTGCACACAGAGTGACATTTGGGGAGATATATAAACGGCAGAGCCAGAATCGGGAAGTCAGTGTATTTCCCATCCGGCAGAGCCTCTGACCCTCCTTACTCAACTCAGAATGCTCACCAGGTAGGTTCTCACTCCCACAATGCAACACTCCACACAGGCAAGCCTGCCTAGGTCACCAAAATCCGACGACCACACAGGCGCACGCGTGCGCTCACACACACAGCACTGCACAGCACAGCAGCCATTCGGGTAGCGGGGTCAAGTGGAAAAAAGACACGAGGCTTTGTTCAAAGGTTTTTGCTGTTCTTTGTCCAACGATGGGCTTTACTAGCAAAGTGTGACTTTCAGAAAGTTGCTTCTGCTCTCATTGACGGCCACAGTCGCGCTGGTGCACGGAGACGTCAACGCCGACGGTTAGTCACGCTCAGTCAAATGACCCTAAATGCTCTTCGACATCGGTGACGATGACCATCTTCTTTCTACCCAGATTCTACATCTGATGAAGTTTCTACAGGTTGGAGTAATATATATTTTGACTAATGACTTGTTCTGGCATAGGCTATCTGAACTCCAGGTTTGCTGCCGCAGACATACGGCATCTGACCTAGGGAGGCTTCGGACAAATGTGCATTGTGATACTTTCCTATGTGCAAATGATCCATTCAAAGTGTACACTGGAAACAGACAAGTTTGTGGTCCAAGGAAAAAATTAAGGGGAGCTCTCACCCAGCGCCTGTGGTGATTGGTCTAGACCAGGGGTGGGCAAACTATTCCACAATGGGCCGCAGGGGGTGCGGGTTTTTCTTCATACCCATCACGAGGCCAGCCTTTCATCAATCTGGTTTCTTACAAGTGCAATCAGTTGATTACTCAGGTGCTTCTTGTTTCCACGAAACCCTCATTGGTCAAACTATCTGTGCTGAATCAGTTGGAACAAAGACCAGGACCCACTGCGGCCCCCGAGGGCTGGTTTGCCCACCCCTGGTCTTGACCGACGTAACCTCTTTTCTATTCTGTTGAGATTGACTTTGAAATGTCCAATCTTGTAATATCAAATGAGAAAATGACTAGTACGCGCACACACACACCAGAAAAAATGGCGACGCGCATCATGAATTTGCCCCTATTTGTCTTACCCGCAGCTCAAGCAGCGAATCGTGGCACTGTCGTCGGTACGTTCGGTCGGTAGTTTGCGGTGAAATCCCACCGTTTGTTTGCCGTTTCCTTCCTCCAAACGTGGCATTCGCTGACATCCCCGTTCTCCGTTGACGTTCCAGGTGCTGCGGCGACGAACCGCCGAGTGGAAGAAGGTCAGACGCCATTTTTGATGTCAGTCTCTTCTGCAAATGTCCATTTTCAAATGAGTAGCAGAGTATGCAAGCGTTAGGCCACAGACGTCCTCAGTTAGAATCACAGGTCAGGGAGCCAATCGCACTTCCTGATCTTTGTGTCACTTTGTTTACGAGGAGCGTCAAATGAGAATCTTCTAATCAAAGTAGACGACAGTGCACAGTGTCAAGGTGTCAATTCACATTTAAATGGCTCACTTCCGCAAAGTCATATTCAGGCACCAGTCGTTGGTGCTCTTAGTACAGACCCAAACCAATTTTGGGGGGTGAGGGGCGTGAAAAAAAACATATGTTTTTTTGTTTTGTTTTGTGTTTTTTTCAGATGAAGAGAATCCAACCCACGGAAGGAAGAAAAAGCTCAGCTCTCAGCCGACCGGAATCCCAGACACAGTCAGTCTCCGCGCCGTCTCCGATGTGGTCGGCGTTCGTCACGCTAAGGGTCAGAACAGTCAGGACGGCGCGTATGTCGGCGCTCTCCGGCCTCGGGCCAAACTCGTGTCGAGGAGTCGGACGTCCAAAAGAAAGGCCAAAGTGGCTCGTGTTCATGCGTAAATGTGGCGTGAGCGAAGAGCATCCCTCACAAATTGTCACATTTCATAAATAAAATATTGTAATAATTGCCGTCTTTGTCTCTGTATACGTTTTGATACTTCCGCTCGTGGCAGGACAACAGAGTTAGCGTGCGGTAAACTTGGAATTGTGAGCACCAAATATCACTCCTTTAGAACAGTGGTCTCAAACCGGTCCTCAAAGGGCCGCAGGGGGTACTGGATTTCATTCCAACCAAACGAGACAAATACCTTTTCACCAATCTGGTTTCTTACAAGTGTAATCAGTTGATTGCAATCTGGTGCTGCTTATGTTAGTAGAAACCTCATTGGTTGAACTGTTTGTGCTGGATCTGTTGGAACAAAAACCAGGACCCACTGCGGCCCTTTGTGGAGTCGGTTTGAGACCGCTGCTTTAGAAGAAACAGTCACGGGTTTGTGTAGTTACCTGCTCCCGATGGTTTCTGCGTAAAATGGGACTTGTCCGGCCACCGGGAGCAACCGCAGGGATGAAAAACACGAGTCAACTGGCGCGTCCCGCTCAGTAGCACAATCTGACATCCATATGGACTGTAAAACGAGACAGTATTACTGTAAGACCTTCTGCCAGCCAGCTGTCAATCGCGTACCTTGGAAGATGAGATGGCATTTATTAGGACAAGAAATCTATTTGTCCCTTGTCCGGAGTGAAAAGTCAGGATGGGATGAAACAGATGTCGATTGGCAGCAAAAGATAAGAATCCCCCAAAATGGAGGACGGGGGGGGGGGGGGGGGGCATATTTTTACCTGACTAGGTAGGCTAGGCGTCATCCTACAATGGCCTCTCGCCATTGGGGATTTAGTTCATCTGACTTTTTCCCCATCGCTCCTTCACTTTTTCACTACCAAGGAAAAGACAATTTGTCAAGCGCGAGCCAAACATCCAGTTTTGACATTTGACAACGAAGCTTTATTGAATTTTCGCCGCCGTCAATGGTGACAAACGGCATAACGAGTCATGAGGCTCACTGCCGAGATTTGCATTCCATTGCGGAATGTAAACGCGCTTGTTTTCCGGTACTCATGTTCCGACGAGGAAGGGGGGGGGGCATCTGATTTTGGAGCAACGACGCAATAATGAGTCACGTCAAGATCCACCAGTTGCACATCTGGTTGGTCGAGCTGGCGGAATGCAGTCGACCGGCTCATTGTTTAACTTTGGCAACACTAACAGAGTTCCACGTCACAGTCAGACCTGCGCTTGGATTGGCAGGTTAGCTCACCGGATTGACGTGCGTGCGTCTTGAACTTTAAGCTTCTCGTTTAAGTTTCCCCTGCTTCTTCCTTCTCGTTTTCACTTCCTCCTACTCCGGTCCGGTCTAGCCTTCCCTCCCGTCCGGTGACACCGTCGCTGGCTGGCGTGCAGGTGGAGCGGGAGGCGGGGCTCAGGAGCTCCATAAAAGCTTTCCACATCCTTCGTTCGACTCCAAAAGTTGAGCTGGGGCGACCGGAGAAGCTGATGCTCAGAGGCGCTCAGACACAGACAAAAATGTTGACGCGGTAAGTCTAACGCATCGCGTCGGCCTTCCCTTCGTGCGAGAGTCATCGTCACCTAGCTTTTGTTTAGTTGCCCGCAAAAAAGAAGCTTAGCTCAGTTGTAAAGCATCTTTTGACCTCGTGGACACGGTGGCAACATTCTTGCTTGCACTTGGACAGCAAATACTGACTGTACATGATGTGTGTCTTCATTGTGTAACTGTTAGTGTTTGTTCACTGTCGGTGTGGGTTAGGGGTTGTTTGTTTTTGTGCGGATTACCATGATCAAAATGTTTTGTTTTCATTTTGTGCATTACAACACCGTTCATTAGGCATCTGTTAGTGTATGTTACAATATTGTCCATATCGCGTGTGTGGGTGCAACACTTATGTTGTTCAGTTTCTTCCTTTGCGCGTCCACCCTTATATGTGTGTTTTAATGTCATTGATTTATATGTTATATGTGTTGCAGGAGTTTCACCCTTTTAGCGCTCTTTGCTCTCGTCACCCTCGGTGTGGGTGCTCCACTTTCTGGTGAGAGAAAGATGACATCGTTAGTCGTCAACGGCATAGTCGATGTTAAAACTCATTTCTAACGCAACTCGTAACGGCTTTGCCCAAATGTCAACGTCATCGATTGAAGCGCTTTCTTTGCTGTTGATGATTTTGAGAGAATTCCAAATGTGAAAGATTGATTTTGACAATGTCAACAACCCAATCCGGAGAACTTGCTGTCTTTTTGTTGTAGGAAGAAGTGCGCCGCTGCTCGCTCATTTGGATGGTAATTTTCTTTTAGCCATAACACACAAAGATAATGGATGAGCGCAACACAGTCCATCTTCAATCTGCTCTTTTCTTCTAGGAAAAGTAGCAACGCGAGCGGTGACATCGCCGGCAGGTAGGCAGGCAGGCGCCGAGGCCGTCCGCGACAGAGCCGCCGTAGCCGGCGACCTAAAAAGCGACGTTCGCCCCGTAACGGATAAGCGCTCCTTCTGATGGCGGCCTTTGTCTTTCAGCTCCCGTCCAGTCCCGCGGCACGTCCCGTTCCCCAGGTGAGTCGACGTGGCTATATTTGTCTCGCCCGGCGCTCATTGGACCGTTTGCGTACGCAGGTGCCGACGACTCCCGAGAACGAGCCCGAGGTAGCGTGCCCGTCGATCGGTCGCCGTCCTCCGGCCCGCGATCTTCACGTTAGTCGGCCATTATTTTGTGTCGTCAGCACAAGTAAACAATGAGGACGTGGACAAAGTGGAGGGAGAAGGTCGGATTCTACAAAGCCGTCGCCAGTGTGCCGACCCTTTTGTTGTGGCGCCACTTGTTCAAAGTGTCTCGTTGGTATTCGCAGGTGCTTCCGACTCGCTGGATTCAGGTACCGGTCACGTGTGAAAAATAAATGCTTCGATATACACCTGTTGTTCCACCTTTCGTATCACAAGAAGGACAATTGGGCAGCTTTCAGTCTGAAAGTGTCCCGGCCAGATCTTTTTGCACGTGAGTATATATGTAGTAGGGACAAGGACAATGTCAACACGTCATATTTCCGCAGACGGCACAGCGGCAGAAATTCCTGACCTGTCCCTCAGAGAAAGTCAAGGTAACGTTGATCTGCCTCGTCAAGGACTTCTTAGCCCCGAGACATAAATGGACGAGCGCACGTTTCTATTTTCCCCCACATGTGCAGAGTCCCCAGATTTGGCAGGTTCTATCAAATCGACAGAATCGACGGAGTCTGCGGAAACACCGGAGTCCGTCAAATCCGCAGAATCGCCGGAGTCGGCGGAATCCTCAGATGCTATAGCGTCTGAAAAATCACGAGAGTCTGCGGAATCGGCAGATTCCGTAAAATCGCCCGAATCGGCGGAAACGAACGAGTCTGCGGAGTCGCCAAAATCTGCGGAATCGCCCGAGCCCGCCGATTCCTCGGAATCGCCCGAGCCCACCGATTCCTCGGAATCGCCCGAGCCCGCCGATTCCTCGGAATCGGCCGCGTCTCCGGAATTGCCCCTATCTCCGGAACAGACTGAGGGTCGGCTGTCCTTCGCTCCCGGACCGATAGCCCGAAAGCCACCGAGACGAGCTTGACGATTCCACTGTATTCTGTCGCCAGAGTCCAGTTCGGAGGCGGAGGACGGTAGCGAGAAGGCCGGCGGCGCCGCCGACCCCCCGATGGGCGATTTTGACTTAATGGCAGGAGGCCAGCTGGGGCCTGAGGTCTTAGATGAAGAGGACGCACGGGAAGGAAGCCAGATCCCCGAGACGGATTCCTTCGACCGACCCGATTTGATGGAAGGGGGTGAGATCGGAGAGGAAGGAGAAAAGTCCCCCGAAGTTGACGGAGGGTCAGACGCCAGCGTCGGCGTAGAGAACGCCGAGCTTGGCGGAGACGCTTTGGCGGGGGACGAGCAAAATGTTCCGGAAGCTGAAGAGAGCTCCCAAATCTTTGACTCCACTGAAGGTAACTCGCGGGTCACACGACAGAGGCTTTCAGCTCAATTTCATTTTCTGAACTTGCGTGCCTCTTTTCACAGCACCTCTTGTCCAGAAATCAGCCTCCACCCCCTCGAGCCCTAGGGTAATGTTCACATTTGACCCGTACGTCCGGCATCGTGCGAAGGAAAGGATACTAAATCCTCTGTTCTTCTTTACGCAGGAGTGACTTACTGTAGAACATTCAAATGCCGACTAAGAGGGTGACGGACGCCGTCGTTACCGAGTAGCGACCCCGCATCAGAGCGCACGTCGTGACAAGTGTCTTTTGTGTTTTCAGAAGCCAGCGGAAGCGCGAGACCGCTTGAATGCATTCGCCAAGAGCGCTTCCCGTTTGGGTCGCTCGTGTCCCCGAATCTTTGTCGAGCGCTCGTCGCTTCGTTCCTCTGTCTGTTGAATCCACGTGTACATACGTCCAGTGTGTAGCGCTCCTAGTCAATGGCATCCAACTATATTGGCTGTATATTAATAAAGTCTCAACAGTCACGTGTCAGTCCTTTCCTTCTTATTTGCCAGCGTGCGGCCGTGGCGTTCGGCCACGTCCGCGTTGTTCACCAAAAAGATAACATTGCAATGAAGCCATTACCAGTCTGCCCATTTCGAGGAAAGGCTCAACAATCACGTACATTAAGTCTATCGGCCTATTAAGTAAGGCCTATGTGGACGGTGTCCCAATGGGGCTCACGTTGATGTTGGACATAAGAAGCATGTTTTTCATATAAAGGCTTCTGTGGACAGCAAGCACACAAAGTGCCCTTTTATAGCATTTGAAGCGGGAACATTCTTTGCTCGGAATAAGCCTCCCTCCGTGCCGCGTCAATTTTTAAATAGGCCTTTAAACACAAATGCGCACAATTTACACAAAGCAAATGGCACAGGAAAACCGCAAACCCTCTCCGGGGTCAAAAAGACAAAATGTTGCCGGGCTTCGAGGACGCCGTGAGAGCGGGCAACGGAGCTGTTATAATCAGAGCTGAAATCCCATCCGACAAGAGAGAGCGCCGTAGGGCGGGGGGACTGCCGGGGGGAGGGTCGAAGAAGGACGCGGCGGCGGTCGGCGCCGTTGGCGGCCAGGCCACAGGGAAGAGGTCCGTCCAGTCCCACCTTTTTGTCCTTTTACTCATCCTTGCATTTTAATGGTGGTCCTTGCTTTATCTTCTCTCTTTTAGTCTCTTTCATGTCTTTCTACCAATTTCTTTCTTTTTCCGGCCCATTCTCTCGCTCTCACCCTCTAACTCCTTTCATGAAATGGAGCCGGACGGAACAACAGTTTCTATTGTCAAATGTTCGGAGACCCGAGTTTCTGAAGTAAATTGCAACTGCCGACCGGGCGGACTCAGGTTTCGAGGTGGAAGGCGCAAGCGGGGGTCCGTGGAAATGAACCGGATCGGGTTTCTCCTGAAAGCATTCACGAGGAAAGCCGGTGGTCTTCGTGCGATTGAAAGACACACACACCGCCATTGTTTGAAGCGTCAGCGGCGGGTGGGAATCTGGGCTCGGGCGGTCGGCCGTCCGAGTGACCTCGGGCCGATCGCAAAGATGGCTCCCGTTCACCCGGGCGAGGTCTTTCAGCGGTGGCGGATGTTCGCTAAACGCGTGCAACAATGGGTGAACTTGGGCTATTCCACAAACGATTCAATCCTTATCCTTCTGTATCGAGCAGACGCGGTCTCTTTGGACCAATCTTATTCATGTCCAGAGGCACTTTAAAACAACACATATGTTGGCCACCAAACGATCCCCAACTTTAAACAGGTCTGAGGCGCGCGCACGCGCACACCTACACCTGCACACACACCCTGGCGTATCCCCGCCTCCTGCGTATAAAACAGCAAAACGGACCTTTTGCGCAGACAAGCATCATGTCGCCTCGGTGAGTAAACCTCTGCCTCAATGTGTGGCGGCCGCAAGCAAAGGTCTGAAATGATTGAGTGGCGTTCCCCAGAAACTTGATCTTGACGTCCTTATTGGTTGTCCTGGCATCGGCGGCGTGGACGGCTCCAGTGGAGGGTAAGGTTAAGAAAAAGGCCATTCGGTGTGGGCGGCCGTGCCGACGTGAGACCCGCTCCTTTTTCAGACGCGGAGGAGGCAGATCTCACCGAAGAGGCGGAGAACGACCTGTCGGAGGAGAACGAAGGTAGGCAACGGCTGCGCCCGCCCGCTTCAAATTCCCTGTTGGCAAAAGCGCGTTAACGGCCTTCCTGGCGAGCGACTCGCTTCTCGATTGATGACGACGGAAACAAACTCCACTTCTCATTTGATCTAAAATGGCGTGACGGAAAAGGGATCACGGTGAATTTTTTTACATCTGGGCGCCTGCCTCTGCTCTGCCCTGTAATTGCTTGATGGCCCAGTGAGCCGCTCGAGACAAATGGACAGAAACGACGAGTAACCCAAAAAAAACAGTATGTTGTTTTCCTTTCAGGTGACGACGACTCCGCAAAGAAAGAGGGTGAGACGGGCCACCTTGTAACCTTCCCGCATTACATAAAGTCGAATTCCAAACTCACTCTTATTTCGGACAAGAAATTCACCTTTCCGAGTAGACGAAAGACTGGAATGAAAGTCGAGCATTGTCCAGTTTTTAATTAAGTGCAGGAAACATGAGCACGGTTGACCCACCCTCCGCTCTTCTCCGGCAGGACATCCGGGCGCCGACCAGAGCGCGGCGGGCTCATCGGGTAAGTCCCCCTTGCTCCGGGTGGGGTCGTTTCGTTCCGCTACGGGCGAAAGGGCCGTCCCGACCGACGCCGGCGCAGTCGTTTGAGGTTGGCGCGCGCGGCGCAATTTTCGCAATTTACAACAACCGCCGGGCATCCCGGTAAAGGTTTTTAGAAACGACGGAGCCGAAAAAGATCTAGGTCGCCGTCGTCGTTCAATGACATAGTCTACTTTTCGGTCCAAACATCGTCTACCCCGACCGTCGTCGGCTCATTTCATCCGTCCGTCTTCCATTGACGCCATCGGTTTGCCACATTGCACTTTCATATCATCGATATTTCCTCTTTGCTTTAACCGGCAAACGGCGGAGCCGACACCGCGTCCGCTCATGACGTCAGCGCTGCGTTGCCGTCCAGAAGGGGGGGAAAAAAAGGACCAAACCGTTAGCCGCGAGACTCATCTTCCGCTCGGAAAGGGTTCCGAAAACCAAAAAAATGTTCTGTCTAAATACCTTCATTTGCGTACGCGGGCCAGATCTAATCACCGTCAATCTTGCGTTCGGCCATCCGAGCAGAAGTCGCTTTTCCCGCCGCAAATGTCGAGCGGGACTTTGACGGAGCGCGCGTGCGGCCCGTCAATCTGGATTTTTTTACGCGGCCTTCTGCGCTGTTCTTTATGTATTCCAATAGCTCTCCGCGTGCAACGCGAGTAAAGCGGAAAAACAATCGTGACGTCGCCGTCGCTTCAGACTCCTTCTCTACAGTTTTCACAGGAGCGCGTCGCGCTTCCGTTTCCATTCGACATAAACGCCGGACGGCGATCGACGACGCCGCGTGCGAGAAAAGTTAACCAAACGGAAGCGTTCGGCTCGGGCGCGTGTCGGATGTTTTATTTGACCGATGGGAAACCGCGGACTGTTTGCGACTCCTCAGGTGACCGGGCCGCCGCCGGAACGTCGGGTGGAACGACGGACACTTCGGCAGGTAAACAGAGTTATTTGTAGTCCCGCTGACTGACGATCGCTTATTTTGTTTCCTTTTTTTTCCCGTGTGCACAGATTATGACTCTCGTTCAAACGGTGAACTTCTTTCGATTAATCGGTGGCGAGCGACCCCTCTGATTTCTTCTTAATGAACGCGAGCCTTGCGCTTCAGCCGACGAACAGCGGCAGACGAACGGAAGGGGCGAAGCCTACGGAACGGCTACCGGGGTGAGTCACGCCGTGTTTTTGTCAGGCGGGCAGATGTCATTCCAGGGCGGAGCGTCTCAGGCGGAATACAAAGGTGAGTGTGCGCGTGCGCGCGCAGGCGAAGGGCGGTAGGCGGGCTCTCGGGTGACAGACGGATCTCTGTTTGTAAGGAACCGAGGAGACGCCGGAGCACCGCTTCCCGTTCCGACCGCCGGGTAAGACCGATTCGTCGATCGTCACCCGGGTCGCTCGTATTTAGCGTCTGCCGCGCCGTCATCGGGAAGCCTTTTACGCGCGGGCGGCCGAGTCGGAAATAAAGCTCGATCGTTCGGAACGACGGCGAGTCGATGAGCCCCGTTCGCGTATGATAGTCCCGATCGGGAAACGGCTTCGAAACATTTTCTCTTTTGAAAATACAAAGCGGAGGAAAAGTCCCGGGATTTGACGCGATTTGTTTCAGGTGAAGACAGTTTGACGGAGCCCGACGTCTTCGGCCGTGCGGAAGGAGGAGAGACCGCTTCGGAGCCGTCGCCCTCGACCGCCGTCCCGGAGAGCGCCCGCCGGGACACACGTACTCTTGACCGCAAGTTTCCAAAACACGGTTCCGAAAACATCGCGGTCCTCATAGGCGCCTGTCCTATTTTCCATCAGCGTTGTCCTCGTCGCCGTCGTCACAACAAGCAAGTAAGCTATGAGAAGTAGATCCGTCCGCCTACTGCGTGCGATCGATTGTCGCGCAACATACATTGGGCTCACAACTTGTGTCGGGCTTGGGAAATGCAGGAGGGCTTACACCGTATTAGCCGAGTGGAGTACGACAGTGCCCTGTCGAGCTCACTAATAGGGTAGAATGCTTAGTATAAGGTGCCATTCAAGTAGTTTCCAACTTGACGAGCAACTGCTGAATGAATTTGTTTGATTTTTCTTCTTCCCTGCAACAGGCAGAGACCGGTCCCAAGAAAACGGTAGCTAAACAATTCTTTTTCGGAACAAAATTTAAGCGGTAGCGACGATAATGACGACGCGGCGTGTTGAACAGGAAACGGCCGACCAACGCAGCCGCCGGACAAAGACGGAGGTGGGCGTCTCGACACGCCGAGCCCACAAAATGGACAAAGGCGGTTTTCTCACCTGGCCTCTTTCTGGTCGCAGCGTCGGCCGGCCCGTATCCTTTGGACGCCGTCCGTCTCCAGCCGACGGCGGCGAGTATCCGGCCGAACGGTCCCACGCCGCCCCATGCCGTCGCGGACCTTTCCGCTTCGACCCCGGAGATGACCCGCCGGAGCGTCTACGGCACTGGTGAGAGTCCGGAAAAGGCCGCCTTTAGCCCGCCCGAGCGAGCGAGCAACGGCGCCCGCTACTCGGCCCGCTTTTGACTTGGCCCATAGATGTACACTGCTGTCCAAAAGTATTGGCGCCCCTGCAATTCTGTCAGATAATGCTCAATTTCTCCTAGAAAATGATTGCAATTACAAACGCTTTGGTAGCGATACCTTCATTTATTTGCTTGCAATGAATTAAAAATGAAATCATGATCATTTTACACAAAACTCCAAAACTGGGCCGGACAAAAGTATTGGCACCCTCAGCTTAATAGTTGGTCGCAAATCCTTTAGACAAAATAACTGCGAAAAAACGCTTCCGGTAACCTTCACCAAGTTTCTGCTGTAATTTTTTGACTATTCTTCTTTGGCCAACTGCTCCAGGTCTCTGATATTTGAAGATCTCTCCACAGGTGTTCTATGGGATTAAGGTCTGGCCCTTTAGAAGTCTCCAGTGCTTTCTCTCCAGTGCTTTTTAAAGTGTGTTTTGGGTCATTGTCCTGCTGGAAGACCTCTGAGGGAGACCCAGCTTTCTACATTATGCTGCAACATTTGTTGGTAGTCTTTAGACTTCATAATGCCACGCACACGGTCAAGCAGTCCAGTGCCAGAGGCAGCAAAGCAACCCCAAAACATCAAGGAATCTCCGTCATGTTCGACCGTGTTCTTTTCTTTGATGGCCTCGGTTTTTTTCCCTGTAAACTCGTATGTTGATGCCCTTTCCCAAAAAGCTCTACTTTTGTCTCATTTGACCAGAAAACATTCTTCCAAAACGTTTTTGGCTTCCTCAGGTAAGTCCAGCCCAGGGGTCGCGTTAACCGAATATTTTCCGTCGTTGACCGATTTTTTTAAACGGTGACAGAAAAAACTGAAGTCCATCCGTCATTTTGACCGGTTGCAATTGACACCCCAGACCACAAGGTGGCGAGTGAGCATATTAATTAGCTATTGTCTCTCTTGATGCGTGACGTCGTTGGCCTTACTCTGAAAAACGTCAAGGCAACTGAGTGTCCGAAGTTTCTTCAAAAAGCCCCAAAACGACAATGGTGTTGATAAAAGAGGTGAAAAAACAGGGACTGTACAAGCGGGCACGCAATTCAAGTCCATGCGCACCAGGAGGAAAGTGTGAGACTACGTTCAGGCCACAGCAGGTTAACTATTAATATCATTGTTCCATATGCTACATATGGTAGGCTACCTAACTACTGGGGCCACAGTCAGCCGTTTTTGTCACTGCGGAGAAAAAGTTACATATTCATCTGCTTGATGTGTGATGGCACGGTGTGGATTCTCCGTTAAGCTTGTTCGGACATAATATTAATTTAAAATGAATGAAAACTAAATACTATTGAATATGTTGAAGCGGTATGCAACGTTAAGAGTCTTGTTAGCTGTAGGCGCACTATCCTAGACCCCTCACGATCCACTCGCGGGGGCCTGCGCTTGTCAGTGACGTTCCTTATTCTCGCTAGACGATTATACAACTTTAACATTTGTTAATAATACGCTCTGTGTGTAGTATCATCCATCGCTTTTCCTTTTTAAATGGGCACTTATAAGCGAACGCAAGAAGTAACAACGGGAACATTTTTAAACAGGCAGTTCACGGGAGAGCATTTCGACTCTTCGGCCAATCATATAGCGAGAGCGAGTGGATAGTGAGGGGACAACGCGTGGCTCTTAAAGGCTCAAACACACCAGCAACGTGAACGTCGCGTCAACGATCTCGCTGCGATGACGCTTCGAAACGCGGCCGTTAAAGTCAATCAGCCAATGCACACCAGTCGCAGTGCGTCCGCGTGTTAGACGCGTCCCAGAAGCGCTAAACGCGACGCACGCGAAAAGAACAGCAGAGTTTGTTTTTTGACGCGAGACGCAGCCCCCCTGCGTCAATACTACAAGGTAGGATCGGGCAGGCCGGAAGTCACTCGTGTAAAAATACGGTGGATCCGGTCGATTTTCAAAATAATATGCAAGCGTAACTTCCTATATAAAGAAAATAAACTGAAATGAGCTAAAACACCTGCAATTAATACGAATAATACACAAATCCTGCTACACAATTAAATTAATTCCTGCGTGGTGCTTTAACTTGAGAAAAAAACATCAATAAAGCTTAGAAAAATGTTCATAAGAAAAAAAATGTTAAAATCTTTGTCATTAGGATTGCTTTAGCACATGACTTCTTTTTTGTTCTTTCAATACGAAAGCTCGCCAATACGCGGGGTCTGAAAGGCAAAGTGTTGTTGTTTTATTACCTTTAAATACCCGCTATTCTCGCGTGAACAGATCGAGCCGCTCCACAGACGCGCTGCTCGTGAAACGCGTCCTATGGAAATTGACGCCGAGCGTCACTGGTGCGTACTCGCGGCGAGATCGTTGACGCGACGTTCACGTTGCTGGTGAGTTTGAGCCTTAAGTGTCTCTGTCACGTGACTGTCGTAGCCGGGAACGCGCTCGGCCAAATGGACACACAAGTACGGAAGGTGAATTATGCCAAACAAAGGGTCACCACAATGTCATTATCATCATTTTAAAAATTTAAGTGACGGCTAAAAATAGATTATGAGCGGATTTTTATGACCCTGTCAGTCAAAATGACAGACAACGAAAAAGTCTAGCGCAACCTCTGGTCCAGCCTGGCTTTTTTACCATAGAGTCCCTTTTCATTCAGATGTTGACGGCTAGTATGGGTTGGGACCATTGTACTCTCGGACTGCAGAACAGCTTGAACTTGTTCGGCTGTTAGTCGAGGTTCTTTATCCACCATCGGCACAATCTTTTGTTGAAATCTCTCATCACTTTTTCTTTTCCATCCACATTTAGAGAGGTTAGCCGCAGTGCAATGGGCTTTACGCTTATTGACGACACAGTGACATTCAGCTCTTTGGAGACGGACTCGTAGCCATGAGATTGCCCATGCTTCCTCGCAATTTTGCTCATCAGGTCCTCGGACAGTTCTTTGGTCTTCTTTCTTTTCTCCATGCTCAACGTGCTTCACACAAGGACACAGGTGGAGTCAACTTTCATCCATTTTAACTGGCTGCAAGTGTGGTTTAGTTATTGCTACCACCTGTTATGTGCCACAGGTGCTGTTAATGACACAAATTAAGAGAAGCATTACATGATTTTTCAAAGGGTGCCAAAACTTTTGTCCAGTCCATTTTTGGAGTTTTGTGCAAAATGATAATGATTTCATTTTTTTCCCCTATTCTCTTTTGGGTTTTTTCATTGCAAGCAAGCTAAATGAAGACATGACTGCCAAAGGATTTGTGATTGCAATCATTTTCTGGGAGAAATTGAGCAGACACAATTGCCAATACTTTTGGTCAGCAGTGTACTTCCCAAACAATTCTAAGTAGGAATGTTGTAATGAATGGCCAAGGAATACGTCTAGACTGTAACGGCCGCCTTCTTTCGTGGCGACTTGACTTGCAGAGAAATTGGCGCTGATGCCCGGGAGGCTGGTGGTAGGCGCCCCGGCGCTTACGGCGACGGCGGGTAAGTGGCGCGCGGCCAGCGATCGCCGGCCGGTAACGGCTCACCGTCCACTTTGCCGCAGATACACCGACGTGGGGCGCAGAGACCGTTACCGTGGCCGCGGACTCACGTAAGCCGCTGCCGCTTCACCAGAGTGCCCAAGGGGCCTTCTCACCAACACAATGCAACTTTCCGTGTGTGTGTGTGTAAGTTCTTTCAGAGCCAACCGGAACGTCCCTGAACCCAAGTGAGTTTTTCCACCACCCCCCCCCCCATCTTGCAATTTGTAGACTTCATTTTGGTACCGTGACCACCGGTGGGGCGGGAATTGGGGTGCTGCAGCACCTACTGGTGTTGGGGAGGAAAAAAAGTGTTTTGGTCAATTCTTTTTTGGTGTTGAAAATAAAGCAATCCATAAAAATTACTGGAAAAATATTCGCCTATTTAAATTTGGGGATTAAATGCATACGTAGTTGATTTTTGTTAAGAACATAGTCACCTCCTGACACCTTGCTTGCTACCAGGTCACATTGAATAAGGCACAACTGGAACAGAAAAAGTTAACAGTTGAAAGAGGAGGCGTTAACACGACGCAAAGACGAATTTGCGATTTTTTTCTTTACAATAAACACGCTACGTTTCCTAAAATTTTTGAAGATGATTATGATAGTTTATAAAAGTGGCAGGCGAGGAAAAGTTAGCAGCAGATTTAGACTGTGAAGAACAGATTGCATTGTAGCCATATTATTGTTGTTGCTGGTGAGCCGCTGCCGCCGTGCAGAGCACCGTGGGATATCCGAGTGCAATTTGAGTGTTGTGAAAAGTGGGCGTTAAACTGAGGCTTATTGGACCTTTTAGTTTTCAAATGTCTTTGTGTTTCACTGCGCCATCTAGCTCCGGGGTTTTGCATGGTAATACACGGGCGCTTTAATTCCCAAAACAAAAACTGCAACAAACACTGTAGGTGAAATAGAACATTGTCTTTGAAGTAGCCTACTAGTAGTAGTAGTACGTAAACTATCCGGCACGTGTGTGTGCTGCCTTTGTGCACGCCTCGCATGGAGAAAAAGCACGAGCGTGACAAATTTAGACCAAAAGGATGTTTTTGGATCAGTGGCGCCCCCCCCCCCCATAAATTTGTTGGCCACCCCGCTTGCCAGTATACCGTTAGATTGTTGTAGCATCAGTAATGCATTTCATCCCCTCACGTGTCCTAAGTCTTTCAGATGGTTTTCCCCTGACCTTTTTACTGCAATAATAGAATGAAAACCTGAAATTATGGCTTTTAGTTTTGGTGTGCCACCTCAAGATTTTAAGTGGGCCCATCTGGCCACCCCAATAAAAAAAATTTCTGGAGGCGCCACCGTTTTGGATGGGAAAAGCAAAGTAAGATCCGCGGCACCCTCTGCTGCGAGTGACTTTCAGCGCCACCGGTGACCTCCTCGTATTTCAATTTGGTCAAAAGTTGCCTTTAGTCGGGAGCTAATGCCGCTTCCGAGCCAAAAGTGGAGAAAGCGGAGAGCGTTCACGGCCACTTCAATTGTTGGCCGGCAGTCGGGCCGTTAGCGTCGCCGGCGGGGGGCCGCGTGACAATTCTCACATCGGGCGACTTGTTGTTTCAGGCGGCGGGCCGGCGTCCCGAGAGCCCCCGGAGGCAGGTGAGTGTCGGAACGTCGACCGCGTCGCGATTCCGGCGTCCCGATGATGACGATGCTTAGGGTTGGCGCGCCGCCGGCCCGACCTGTCCTCCGCAGGCGGCTTCTCCCCCGCGTATGGGTCGCGGAGTCAAGGTCCTGAAGGTGAGGCCGTCGAGGCGCGCGCCCGTACCCCCTCCCGATAACGGCGTCGCGACCGCGTCGACAGCTGCAGAGAACGGCGACGCGGACGACACCTGCTGACTCGCCCCGCCGGCCTCGAGTGCGCCTCGCCCGCGGCCGTTTCCGATGCGACGAGCGATGGGCGCGCTCTTCCGGTCGCCCCTAGGCCCCGGCACCGCCCCGGCCGGCCTTTTGGCGCGGAAATACTGAAGACGGATGCAGTTTTCTCATTTGTATAATCCACGTCTGCTCAACTTAATTAAAATATCTTCACGACCGCGTTGGAGTCTCTTTCGGGTCCACGTATAATCCAGGAATACTAACCCTAGCGGTAAACGGCGAACCCCCAGTGTCGACCCGAAAGCTTTTTATAACTTTTTATGGCAGCTCAGGTGACACCACACAAGGAATGCGCACAAAACACGTTTAATGTGGCAGCGCTCGTTGACATGCGATTGCGGGCGGGTCACCTGCCCTGGTGGCTAACACAATAAATACAAGATCAATGTTTCCAAAAATACTCTCTTCCTTCTCATTATTGAAAAACTGAATGAAAAAGAAAAAAAAAAAAGGAAAGGGGCGGCGGCCGGTCTGCATAGTTTTAACGGCGATCTGCGACTCGACCGTCGTCACGGTTCGGAGGCGCGCCATCATAGGTCGGAGTTCAAGTCGTCGCCGATGTCAGGAAGGAGGAAAGGCTCCGTTTCCAGAAGCGACGGCAAGTCTGCCCCGCCCCCGCCCCCGTCCGAATGCTGGGCCCGCGCGTACTGCACCAGCTGCTTGCCTGGAGGCAAAAGTGATCACCTTTCCTCAATTTGACTTACGAGTGGGGCTCGGCCATCCTAAATATACGGTCGCGGACGTCCTTACCGGCGTCGTGGCTTTCCTCGGCTCCTTTGGGGAAGTGGTCGCCCAGAAGCTAGAGACGAAACCCGCGCGGCGTCAGACGGCAAGGAACCAAAGGATGACAAAAGCCCGCCCGGGCGGGCGGGCGGCACTCACCGTGTCCAGAGCGCTGGCGTCAAAGTCACCCGGAGGACAGGTGGGGTTGAAGAGCTGAACAACACAGAGCGTCGGACTTTTCAAACTCTCTTCTATTATCGTGTATTGTTGTATTACGTCCGCCTATAATCTGCGGGCGCTAGGTCTGAACGATATTGGGGGAAAAAAAGGACTTTTGGTTTGCCAGCGAGAGCATGAAAGATCAGAATTAATGACGCCATGACTTTAACGAGATATTATCGCGTACTTACCTTGTTTCAGATACCCTAAACCCTAACCTGGCGCGGGATTCAAAAAAACGAAATAAATATAGCGATCGCTTGCTTCGGCACACATCCAAGCGGTCCATATCATTCAGGAGCATAAAATAACGCGTGTATTATGAAATAAACATGCTTTTTCATGTCACATGCACTTTAAATATCTGCAGAAATGCGAGGGGTGTACTCACTTTTGTGATACACTGTATCACTGAGTGTCAAGACACAGCTGTGAATGGTCACAGCTGGATTTTGGGCAGATTTTACAGGGGAAACATATAGCAAGGGTCGCGATGCAGAAATCGCAAACATCAGGGAATGGTTGAGATTTTCATTTTTATACATTTACCCTTTGAAACGTTTTTTTTTCTCCATTTTTCTTATTTTGGATCTTAGATCTGAGAAAATGCGTGAGTAACAAAAAAAATACCATTAAGCGATAGTTATGAGGTAGATATCCGTGATTTATTTGCAGACACCATTTTTTTCATTGTGACGTCATTGGTTTGTTTAAAATATGTGAGTGAATAAAGTCGTTTTTTTCTTAAACAAACTATTAGACATCAATGATTCTAAGCTAAGAATGACAGACATTTTGAATAATAAATATGATTTATCACCTACGCTTTATGGCTAGGTTGAAACAAAACCGGTTGTGCGACGTCTGTAAACGAGGGTTTCCGGGTTAAAACGGACAACTTAAAAATAGTTTGGGGGCTTAATGCGTCATGAATCTGTTTTGGCAGCATATACACATATTGTTCTATCAAACGGAACAGTTGTTTTGGCTTCAAGTACAGCAGTTTCTGTTAAAGAGGAGTGCAAGGGCAGAAACTGCTTTCTCAGTCTTGTCTGTGTTTTCCGCCCAGGGGTCGCGTTAACCGAATATTTTCTGTCGTTGACCGGTTTTTTAAAACGGTGACGGAAAAAACTGAAGTCCATCCGTCATTTTGACAGGTTGCGATTCACACCCCAGACCACAGGGTGGCGAGTGAGCATATTAATTAGCTATTGTCTCTCTTGATGCATGACGTCGTTGGCCTTACTCGGAAAAATGTCAAGGCAACTGAGCGTCCGAACTAAGGCTACGTTCATACTACAGGTCTTAATGCACGAGTCCGATTTTTTCGTGTTTTTCCGACTCGAGTGAGGCATTAACTTGACGGTCTGAACGTGACAAGTCGCATAGAACGGGACCATTTCAAATCCGATCTGGGTCACTCTCGTATGTGGTCTAAATCCGATCTGGGCCACATTTTTCCAGACTGTCGCGGCGGTCTGTACTGTCCAGTCCCGCAAATCTGATTTAATGCAGCAATTACGTCATCAAAAAGCGAGAGACGGTACGGTAGCTACGGTAGCAATGCAGCGGTGCGTTATTAGCGCCTAGCTTGCCTTGAACACTGCTTTTTAAGAAGGGTCGGACTTGACAACGATCATAAAAAAATAAAAATAGGTTTAAGGATAAGCCTGAGAATGATCGGTTTTCTCTCTGCTCCATATAAGCAATATTTCAACTTTGCTTACACGGCCGAGAGTCGGGGCAAACTGCCCGTATTTGTGTGTAACATGCACGAACAGTGCGTGCATGCTATCGATCCATATACTTTGAATGGAAGCCTAAACGGGGATTATACACGCCTGTTATTTGTGTCCTCTTTTTAACAGCAACAAGCCTATGGCTACATTCATACTACAGGTCTTAATGCACGAATCCGATTTTTTGTCATATCTGCGCACTAATTCGCAGTCCGACATGCGCTGAGCAAGACGACCCGCATGCGCGGAAGCATAAAAACAAATGACCGTACAATCACACATGCTGGCTGTCATCCGTCATTCCAGGGATATCATATTTTGCTTCTTAAAAAGAGGACACAAATAACAGGCATAAATAATCCCTGTACGGGTTTATATTCAAAGTATATGGATCGATAGCATGCACGTACTGTTCGTGCATGCCACACACACATACGAGCAGTTTGCCCCGACTCTCGGCCGTGTAAGCAATGTTGAAATATTGCTTATATGGAGCAGAGAGAAAACCGATCATTCTCAGGCTTATCCTCAAACCCTTTTTTTTTTTTTTTTTTTTTTAAATGACTTGTCAAGTCCGACTCTTCCTAAAAAGCCGTGTTCAAGGCAAGCTAGGCGCTAATAACGCACAGCTGCTTGATGTGTGATGGCGCGGTGTGGATTCTCTGTTAAGCTTGTTCGGACAGAATATTAATTAAAGATGAATGAAAACTAAATACTATTGAATATGTCATTATTAACATTTTAAAAATGTAAGTGACGGGTTAAAATAGATTATGACCGGATTTTTATGACCCTGTCAGTCAAAATGACAGACAACGAAAAAGTCTAGCGCAACCTCTGACGCCTTATGCATTTTATACTCTGCAACACTCCCGGGAAAAGTACTGTAAACAGCACCAATTGGAGAACCTTCTGAAAGCAATTTGTATAGAAATTTCCTTTGTATGTACTGCGTGGTGTAATAGAGATGTGACAGAAATGAGCTAAAATTGCATCTCTGTTAAAAGTTTACCACCAAATAGTGTGAAGGACCGTAGTCCTCTTGTGATGATGTCATCAAAGCAACACTACTGGCTCGCCGCCAACATGTCCACGCTATTTTCAGCTATCCAAGAAATACATGAACGAAGGGAAATAAAAGAAATTTGCTTCATCGGTGCTACACGCACGTTTCCATTGATGTCCCGCGTCACAGCCAGTTCAGCGCAGTAAAGCCTGCGTGCGAGTCGTTTGGAGTTTAATGGGAGCCAACGGTAAACAAATACTGTTTAAATGCATTTGCAATACTTCCCTTCCTCTTTTTGTCACATTATTTTCTCTGCCGCTCGCTCGAATCCGCTCGTCGCACAAGAAAACAACTGCTCTTATTTTAAGGAGCGGGAGAGGTGGTAAAAGCTCTCATAGTTTTCGTTTTTGTCGTCGTTGTCAACTAAAGTTCCGCACAAACGTATATCGAGAGGATCTCCTTTAGTTTAGCCATCGGAGGCGCGACTTTTCAAGTCTCCCGACTTCCCAGAAAGCCCATTCATATCGCTTTCTTAGGCCGCGTCTACTCCGCCCGACAGAACGCTACGACGACGCTCGCTGCCGTCGGGGACGCGCCCTCCCGTGGGCAGGGGCGGATCCAGAAAAATATTTATGGGGTGGCCATAGGGGGCAGGAACTTTTTCAGGGGTTGTCAAATATTTCACCATGTTTAGTACATCTCACATTTAACACAACCGGTTCCAAAGAATTTTTTTTTAAAATACAAATTTGTTTTTATATGTGTGACAGTTTTGTTGATGAAACATCCCATTTTTTGAATGAAGACAATTTTTCGACAAAAAGGGATATTGAAATTCTAACTCTAGGGTTTCCCCTACATATTAATTATTGTGGCGCACCGCTACAACAAAATAAAAGCTGCCACGCCGTTCAAAAGAGATGTTTGGGAAAGTCAAAAAAAATTTCCTTTAAGGCAGTTTCAAACTAGCAGCAGCCTAGTGTGAAGGGTTCAGCGGCAACCTATTCATTGTGTATTGTCATGCCCGTAACTCTGCGAGGCCCCCTTAAGAGAGATACAGACGAGGAGCTGTGACGTAGAGGGAAGCGAGTTAGCGGTCGCATGTCACGGAAGCCCACTGTTATTATGTTTTTGTTTTTCTTTATTATTCTTGCCACAAAAAAGTGGGTAAGCCAATACAGACTCCTCTCCTTCTTCCCCCCCCATCCGGGCATTGCAGTATTTCGGATCGGACTTTTCGGCAAAAGTAAGCAGTGGACAGCCGTCTTGGACGGCACGGCAAGTTTGAATGAAATTGCGCCAAGAGGCGTGGAGTGCGCCGCCGCGCTAATATCAAAAAACGCGTTCAATAGCAGTGGGGCAAGCGTACTTATGACATCTGGTACCAGGCCGTTTCGGCGGACGCAGTCGCGGCTGACGAAACCTCGATAGATGCGCTCTTTTAGCTTTGGGACACTTGAAAAATGACTCTCATACTTCTCCTTGCTAAGCTAATTGCTACCTCAATGTGCGTTTGTGTGGTAATGGGAGTTCATGAACAACAACGACAACAAAAATATTCACCTTCTCACCCAAACTAGTAAAACTCTTTACACGGCAAGTAGAATTTCCCCCTACTCCTTGAAAGGGATCCATTACAAGGGCGTAGGTTTGGTCTCAATATTGGTAGGCACGATATAACAGCATAACGTGCATGTACACTTTTTGCTGGGGCGGACATTACCGTAATAAGACCCAACAGATTGGGTGAAGGGGGGTCAGGGCTACATTTCACCACCAATTTGAACCTAATTAATGGATAAGCTAAATGATCAATGCAAAAATAAATCTGTATTGACGTACCAACTTTCACACTGCAAATTTAGAACGTTTCAATATGGTGATTTTTCTGAAATCTATTCAAATCATTTTCTCCGTCTTGTTTTGAGTGTTAAAGACTAGTTAACAGATTAATGGGTCAGATTATTCAATTTACTTGAAGTAAATGTTGCATTTGTTCTTATTAAGCCTATACATCTAAAGGTTGGTCATTTTTCAACATAATCAAGGGGAAAAAAGCTTTCAAATAATGTGTTGAACAATATCGCTTGTTGAATTGAGAGCATTCCTGACGAAAAAAAACCTTTTTTTTTTTTGCTTCAAATGTGTTAAAACAGTCGTATTATTACATAGAATAATGTAACTGTAATCAGCTACGCATTTTACGTACATGAACCTGGCTATTTCAAATAGATCTTTGTTATGGTTCTTTTTGGGAAGCAAAATGTGGAAAAAAAAAAAAGTCATATGACATGACGCAATTTTGCCGTGGCATTCAAAAAATCCTAGGGGAAACACTGAACCCTATTGCATCTTGATCGAATGACATTCAATTTTGCTTAACTGTAGAGCTGAAACAAATACTGGAGTTTAAAAACGGATCCGAGTCATTTTATTCACCTCGAGGAATCATTTTATTTTGCCAGCTCTAAGTGTCATGTTTTGTCCAGACTACTTTTAATGCGGGGTGAAAAAAAATACAAAATAATACCGTACATCGTCAGTTTTAGCTCAGTAGTCATTGCTGGATAAAACAGCAAGTAGCACTGGTCCCTAATGTGCTCCAATACATACATTTCTTTTGAACACTGCAAAAACTCAAAAACCTATCAGGATTTACAGTTTAGACCAGACATGTCCAAAGTCCGGCCCGGGGTCCAAATGCGGCCCGTGGTCAAATGTCATCCGGCCCCCAGCTTCTGTCATAAAATCAATAACGTCTGGCCCGCACACAGACTTAATAAATTGGTCAGTAGTACCGCTACCAGCATATGAAATAGCTTAAACACTAAATGCTGCTCCTCATTTACCAACTAAAAGGCAGCAGCGCTCTAAGCAACATTACCCCGCGTGACCCTTTACTTCCAATTTTCTAAAATGGCGACAATGAACAAAACAAAACAAAAAAAAGAAAGTTGACTGCGATGGCCAACGCTTCAAGGATAGATGGAAATTGGACTATTTCTTCACTAAAATACGCAACAACTGTGTCTGCCTTATTTGCAAAGAGACAGCCGCTGTTGAGTTCAATCTGAGGCGATATTACCAAACAAGACACGCTGACATGTACGACAAGATTATAGGGAAGATAGGCAGCGAGAAATTGAAGCAACTTGAAGCTAGTTTAATTTCACAGCAGCAGTATTTTGCAAGAGCCTGAGAGTGGAAAGAGAACGCAACAAAGGCGAGTTGTTGAAATGATGAACTATAACATAATAAAGCGAATGTGACACACAGAATGGATTGCTAAAATATATTGTTCTACGTAAAGGACGTCAGCCAAGGTCGGCCCCCCACATTTTTGCCACACCCAATCTGGCCCTCTTTGCAAAAAGTTTGGACACCCCTGGTTTAGACTAACTTCAAAATAGCTTGACACAAATGGAAATTCAATTGAAACACGTGGGGAAAAACACCTAGCTTTTAAGTGATGTGTGTTGTCAAGCGCAATGACATTTTTAGGTAAGATTTTTTTTTTTTGTTTAATAAGATGTAGAGGTTTTATGAGTAAAAGCAGTGAATTTGTCTTTTTTTTTTTTATTATTCTAGTCACATCTGAGATGCAATTGTTGGCTGTTTTCAACAATGTACATCGAAAATAAAGACATTGATTGACTGAAAATGGTTTAATATTAGATGAAATGTCTCATTTTCGCATGTATGTTTATAATTGCTCTTTACCTTAAAAAAAAAAAAAAAAAAAGTTTTATCCGATGGCATGATCAATCGATAGAATTTTCAGTCGATTACTAAAATATTCGATAGCTGCAGCCCTACTTAACTAAATGATATAGTATTGATCGATATCAACTCATTTTTGGTGGCTCCGCCCCTGCCCGTCAAGTTTCAGAATCGGCACCTTTCAAACTCAATTTCTCCACCCTCCGGGGCATTCTTTTGAAAATAATGAAATCAAATTTAAAATGAAAAAAAAAAAAACACGATATATACGCATGTGTATTTTTTGTTTTTCGGCCAGGTTTTTCCAATATTCGGCCAAGAATATAGCTTTCCGTACATCCCAAATACATAACAGTAAATGCAGTATAGTACAAAAGTTTGGACGCACCTTGTCATTCGTGCATTTTCAATACTATTTCCATTGTAAATTCTCACTGAAGGTCATACAACTATGAGTGAACATGTGTAGAATCATGTACTTGGCAAAAAGAAAGTGAAATAACTAAAAACAGGCATAATATTCTTGTAGTAACCACCCATTGCTCTGATGACTTTCACCTAAAATGGTTTTCGACTCCACAGGTATTCCTTTTCCGGGTTCCTTTGTCCAATATCAATGGGGTTGGGACTTTCATTTGGGTTGTACTGTATCTAGGGCAATAGTCACAAATTTAGGGTTATTTTATTCCCCCGGTATCGGATCCCCACTCGAAATTGCAAAAATATGCCATCCCTAGCTGATGGAAGACTACTTCCAGCCCTAAAATAAACATGTAGGGTAGCTACCGGTACATAAGCGCAATTCCTGGGCTTAAGATAATGTAACTGACAAGCATTTCCCCAACACCGGCCATAAGAAGCAGTCAACGGCGAAACACGCGCCTTTTATTTCTTTTGCCACTCAAAAAACAACGTGGCCTCTCTCTGACGTCAACTCCGCGTCCGCACTCACAGGAATAATCCAAATTAGATTTAGGTCGATAAATGATGCAAACAAACAAACAAACAAAAAACCTATCAAGTTGAATGCTTTTTAAGGCCATTTGAATGACTTCTCTTTTTAATGAACCGTATAAACCCCGATCAAAGCGGCAGCTTTCCAAAATAGAAACGAGCACGCACCTCCATGAGCGGCGACGTGTCAAAGGTGAAGCTTTGGTTGCTGAGAATGTTTTGCAGGTTTTCCAGACTGTTGTCAATGGTTTCGATGTGATCGGACAGCTCGGACCTGAAAAAGCACGACGCGTGCGGTAAGCGCTTCCGTTTTATGATGGCGGCGCATTCCGTCTACTCACTTATCGATACACGCCAGCGTCTGACAGGTCGGCGCCGTATCGGCGGCGGGGCGAGGACCGGCGGCTGGAAGGGGAGGAGGAGGACAGGTTTTCGCTTGGTATTTTTCGGACCGGTCGGACCGCGAGACCCACTCGCCTGTTATCGCGCCGGCGTCGTTATCCCGCAGGATGGAGTCGATGAAGGTGGCGGGCGAAAGGGGCGTGTCTCCGGACGGAAGCGCCTCGGGGGCCGGCGCTCGTTCCTCCTCGCCGTCGCTCGCCTTCCTGCCGACGGGAGAAAAACGGGACCAATTTCGACGGGCTTTCCGGACGGGCCCGAACCGATCCGCGCGGGCGTTTTGCATTTCCGCGGCGGAATTCAGAGGCTGTCATTTTTTTCCCCCGCGGCCTATCTCGCGGGTGGAGTCGTCGCGCAAACGAACGGCTCTCTGACGCCGCCCGGAATCGCCGTCGGCTCGCCGCTCACCCCGCTTCCGTCCATTCGCCGAGCGCCTCCTCGGCAGAGGTCAGCTCCGTCACGTCGGAGATGACCGGTCCGGAGGATTCCGTCGGGAAGAGAGAGGGCGCCGCCTGAACGGAGAAGGGCCTAGCGTACTTGGGCAGGGAGTGGGCGGAGCCGGCGTCGTTCAGCATCAGCGGGCTGCTGAGGCAGACAGCAAACGGTCAGACGGCGGCGGCGGCACAAAAGGCGCGGCGGAGGCAAACTCGCAGTTTTCTCTTGACTCCCACGATCCCGTTGGACTGGACCAGCGACACCAGGAAGTGGATCAGCTGTTGGAGACAAAGTCATTGGCGACCTTCCAAAGAAGGACGACGCGAGGCGACGCGACGCAGACGGCTTCACCTTGTTGACCATTTTCTGTTGATGAGCGTGTTTCTGTCTCAGACACACCACCTCCCTCCACAAGGCCTCGTTCTCACTGAAAGGCAAAAAAGGTTAGGCTGGAGCTCCCGGACGGAAAGCGCGGAGCGGGCGGTCTTTACTGTTTCATGGCGTTGATTTTGGAGTCCATGGTCTCCTGCTTTCCCTTCATGGCCTGCACGTCATCGAGAAGCTTGCCGACCCCGCGCGAGGAGATCTGGCTCTCGTCTTGACGCGCCGCGGACACCTTCGAACGGATGCCGTCAGTCGGGCCGCGTTGTCGCGGGCGGGCGGCCATACGTACGTTGGTGACTTTGCGTTTGATGTTCTCCAGCAAGCGCTCCTGGCCTCTGACAAAGTAGAGGTGTTGGAACTCGGTGTCGTCTTTCTCGGGTTTCAGCAAACCGCCCTGCTCCATGTGGACCACCTTCCGGAAGCCGTCTTGAGGGGAGGGGAGGGGTGGGTTGGTTGGTAGAGGGCTTAAATGATGAAGCTCGAAGCTTAGTCGCGGCTTGAGACGCCACTCACACATGTTGAGCTGTCGGATGAAGCTAGCCATGTTGTTGTGCTTGAAAAACTTGGGAAGGACCTCTTTGGAGAAACGACCCTGATCATAGACGTGGAAACTGCTCCCGCTCTGACGGACCGACAAAAGAGAAAAAAGTTCAAGAAAGTGGCAGGAATGATTTCCATTTTGAAAAACGGCGTTGCGCAAAAGTTCCCTTTTACACTGTGGAAGTGATCTCTGTGATAAGTTTTCAGACTCGAGCTGCCTAGCATGAAAAGCCATTAGAATGTCCGCAGGCTTTTTCTAGTAGGCTATCGGGGCTGTCGGCGTAGCTAGCGGCCCCTAGCAGCCCCGTCTGTCTTGGTGCGACTCGAGCAAATTCAGTGCGGTGTCGTTCGTACCGGGCTCCAGCAGATGAGCGCGTCCGTGGAGGGGTCTTCCACCAAAGTCCACAGCTTGGTGAGGAAGGCCGGGACGTTGCCGGACGCCAGCGGCGAGTTTTCCAGCGAACTTCTCGGGTACGCCATCCGTCGTCGTCCTAGCAAGGCCGAGCTAGGGGTCCGGAAAACGCACCCGCGCGCACCGCGTAGCCGCCAAAAAGTCGTCGGCCAAGCGCCCAGCGTCTCCCAAAAGTTACAATACGGACCTCGCAGACCGGACGGCTAAATCTGGTCAAAATGCCAAATAGGCAACTGCGTAGCAACAAAACCGTCGCCTGTTGATGACGTCAACATTCGGCTTCTTCCGCAATAAATAAAAAAAAATCTCATCCCAAGGCTACAATGGCCAAAAGACTTTGCAAATACAGCTTGTGTAGAAAATATCCCCGACCCTTTTTATATTAATTTTTCTTGTTGTAAATTTGTTGATTGTTGTTGTAAATTTGTTGATTGTATGAGACTTGTTCGCCCCATATTTGTGTTTGTATTTGTGTGAATAAAGTTATTCCAAAAAATCAAATGCTTGAGATTGAAGCATACGACAAATTAGGCAATCAGATTAACACATAAGGGAACAACAGCCCGGAGGAATCAATTCATTATAAAATGTCAGGCCAAGCAATTCGCCGTCCACAAACGATATTTGCCCTTTCACAAAACCTGAGGCAAGCACACAAAAAGGGGGGGTGGGGGGGGGGTCACTATTTATCCATTTTACACAGTTCATTTAATGTTCGTATTCTCAGCTCGATGTCATTTTAGTGGCGAAAGGTACCGTCCTTCTCTGAGAGGGAGCGGAGCGCTTTGCTTTTGCGCGCGGTCAGCTGACGTCCGTCTCACGTGACGAGTCACAACAAAAATGGCGGCCGCTAGGATCGCGGGCGCCGCTACGCTTCTGTCCGTCATCCTGCCGGCTTTATGTGCCGCCTTCAGCAGAAAAGTAAGACCGCGTCGTCGCCGTCGCTCCGCCGGTCGGTCGGTCGGTCACGCGCTCGTTTGATCGACGGACGTGGTCGAACGTGATGAATGTGGCTTCTTGTGCCGACTACGCCAGTTGTCCGTGGAGTTGAACCCGGGCTCGTCGAGCCGCCCGCCGGGGGGTGACCTGTTGCACATCAGGGCGCTGGGCGACAACGACACGCTGCACTTCCTCTTCTGCAGCCGGGGGGCGCCCACGCTCCTCTTGGTCCACACCAACCTCACGTCCTCTTACGTCAAGGTGAGTGACGTCATACAAGCCGTTCCGATGCTGCGTTCGAGGAAGGTGGCAAGTCGGGAGTTTTCCTTTTTTTTTTTTTTGTAAAGTCGGGAGTTTTCCTACCACCGCCAAGGCAAAATATCATCGGAACGCCACTCGAACTGGCCGCGAAGTCGAAGCCCCTTCAATCTGACATCACACGACAAAATGGCGCTCGACAATGTATTGATGACACAAACTTTGAGATGTTTTTTTTTTTTTTCATACAGTGAATTAAAGCAATTTTTTTTTACTTTCACCAAGGATGTCATTAAGGCAGGCAGTGTTGCGTGCTATTTATCTCAGCTGTCATTTTTCCTCCATCGTACCGCTGCTTACGAGAAGGCCGATTTGCCGGAGGTCAAAATGTCTTTTAATGGCCAAAATAAGATAAAAAAAAAACTTGTCCCCGATCAACCGTCTTAGTTGTTTACTTTCGCTCGGAACGCTTTGAGGCGGCGACCGGTACCGTCCGCCTTCCCGCCTTCCTCGAATATTCCAACCCCGACATCTCCCCTACTCGTCAGGTGAACTGGACGCTCTTCTTGAGCGCCAACAGCAGCGGCGGCTTGCGGGTGGAGCCGGAGAGCGGCGTGACGGGCAGCGTGGCGTTGGTCTTCACCAGGGTCAGATACCTTTTCGTTATATAGAATATTCTCTATGATGGCCGGCTGGATTTTTATGAACGTTGTCATCCCGTCAGCTGTTGGAATACCGAGACCTCAACCAAACCGGGGAAGCGGCCTTCGACGCCTTCCCGCCCTACCGGCTGGACGAGGTCGCGTGGTCCCCGATGACGCCGTCGGGGGCCGCGGCTCGACTGTGCGGCGCCTTGGCCGGCGGTTCCGTTTGTCTGGACGTACGTCGGCGGCCGCCGGACCGTTTCGCGCGGCCGACGCGTCACCGCTCTCCTCTTTCTGTCCGTCGGCAGCTGTCGGCGTTCGAGTCGGAGGGGCGCGCCGCGCTCTGGCCCCGCCTCCTCCATACGGCCAATTCCTCACAGCTGGCGCTGCGGCTGGACGGTCTGGCGGCCAGGTCGGCCGGCTCGCGCTTCCTGTTGGAGCTCCGGACGCTGAGCGGAGCCGCTCCCCTGGACGCCGTTCACATTCGCCGCTCCATAGACGACGAGTTCACGCCGTCCATCTTTAAGGTGCGTTTTAGGGGCGCGGGAGTGTCATTTAGCACGACGAACACCGACGTTAGCTCCGAACGAAACGTCCCGATTCCTCTCTTGAGACTCAAGTGGCAAAAGCCGGCTCCGGTCAATAAGGGCCGGAGAAGCGACGCTCGCTTCTGACGAGAGGGACGCGGGCCCACCTCGCGAGGATCTGACGCTCGATCCCCCTCGCAGGCGTCGGAGTGGACGTCGGGCTCCGACGAGAGCCCGGCCGAGGGGCGCGGCTTCGTCTTTTGGAAGCGGGTGGCTTATCGGCGAGCGGCGCCCACGCCGGAGGACGCCGTGCCGTGCCGCCACTCGGAACCGCGGCCCGGGAGCGGACGGGGCTCGGCGGAGGTCAGCGGCCTGGCGCGGGCTTTCTTCGGCGCCGACCGCGGCGACTCCGGGCTCAACTTGAGCTTCGGCCTGGCGGGCGAGCCCTTCTACAACGCTACGGCCTTCCTCAGCTGGTGAGTCGCTCCCTTTAGGGAAAGGCGCAGCGCAGCCTTTTTACGGGTGTTTCGGCAGGACCGTCGCGGTGGGCGTGGGCCGACCCCCCGCCGACGCCTTCTCCCCGCTGGTGGCGGCCGTCATGGCGGCGGGTTTGGGCGCGCCACTGCTCATCCTGCTGACGGGCGGCGTCTACGTGGCCGCGCGCAAGAGGTCGGCGTCTCCGCCCGGCTACCGGCCCGTCAACTGACCTGGCGGCGGGCGGGAACTTTTACCGCTTTTATCGTGTCCTAAAGTTTTATACAAATAAAAATGTTTTCACTACGGATGGACGATTGTCGTGTGTCAAAACATTTGACGGACGGCGCGGAACTGTTTGGAAGCGGTGTACAGAATGCCAGTGACTAGCGCTGACGGTCATTGCCTAGAGGGCTTTTATTTCTTCCGACAGAGTAGCTTTGTTGCACAAATGAACCCAAGAAAGCAAAGCTTATCCTGTCCAGCTTTCATAGAATAAAACCTAACCGTGTGGACGTTAACTGTCAAAATAGTCCAAATAGACAACCGGCTTCAACTCCCAGCAGACACTTGACGGGACTCGCGCCTTTCCCAGAGGTTTTCTTCTGCTCGCACAAGGAAAGATTGACTTCCCCGCAGAGATTGGCCCGAAATCCGACATCCAAAAGTTTTGAATTCCAATCGGTTCGACGCTAGATGGACTCTATCTGCCGGCGAACTTTCTCAGAGGCCAGCCGGTCGAGCCGGCGCTGCCGCAGGACCACCAGGACGGCCGACAGAGCCGTCGCCGACAACGCGGCCGCCTCGAACTTCCAGAAGCGACGTTCTTCCGTGACGGCCGAGCGACAACTGAAAAAACGGCCAGCCCGTTAGGGAAAGGCGCCGACGTGGCGCGGCGCGGCGCGGCGCCTTTTCCCGCCCACCTTTTGTACTCGTCCCGGTTGGACTTGGTGCAGTTGATTTTCTCCACGTAGCCCGTTTGGCCGCACGCCGGCTGAGTCTTCTGGGAAAAAAAAAAGAAAAGAAAAAGGTCATCGGCCTGGCAGACGCGTTTAAGTGTCAAAACGACGTACCGTCTGAAAGGCGTCGCACTGCGAACACTCGCCCGTCACCACAAAGTCCTCCAGCAGCCAACAGGGAGACACGGCGGCTCTGACCGCTGCGGGACGCAAGACCACAACGCTATAGCACCTGCGCACCGGGTAGCCGAGAGCGGCGATCGCGACGTTCGTCGGCTCGTTTTTAAGGCTTCGTTAAGAGGGATTTTTGTCCTTCGCGCTGGCTTTTACCTGCTAGTTTGTCTTCGGCCAGCAGGGCGGCACCAAACACCCTGGAACAAAAACATCACAAGACGGTCACAAAACAAACACGTGAAAATATGCCCCGTCGCCATCGCGAGACCCACCTGAGCGCCACGAGAGCCCAGAAGAGCGCATGCAAGACCAGGGCGCGGGGACGGCAGCACGCCAGCGGGGCGCGCCAACGCGAGCTCTCCATTGCGCTTATAGCCGGTCCGCTGTCGTTGCCGCGGGAGTGCGCCGGCGCTGGCTTTCCATCGCCCGCCACGCTGGAAACAGATCAAAAGTCATCGCGAGCGAGCCTCGACGCATCGAGAGTCCGTCTCGGACGTGTCGAGGCGAGGAAATCTCCGACGAGTCGCTTCCGGAGAAAAGACGGCCGGGATCGCGGCTTTTCGGGGAGTCGGCGCAAATCCGGGAAATCCCGAGAAGCGTCGAGTCCCCCCCGAATGTGGCCTATCATCTGGGCTCTGTTTCTCATTCAGAAAACATTTATCCCTTTTCGCTCGCTTAATGTGCCGGTCCGTCACCCCGTCAAGCACACGTTTGATCGGGCGATGACTTGACAGTTGACACCCCCCGTTGCACAGCCCCGACAGATTCACGTTGACAACACGCCGCCTCCTTTAGAAGTTTTTTTCGGCCAGCGCCGGCCACTATAAATAATGTAAAAAGATGTCAATGTTGCAGAGGAGGGGGAAACGCCACTCATTTTGACACTGAAAGTCCAAGCTGCATCAGAGTTAGCATAACATTAAACTGCGTGAACTTGCTAACCTGCAAAACTACCTCGGTCAGGCCAGCCTCCGCAAGGAACAATCAAGTCAAGCTAGCAATCGCTCATTTGGATCATTGTATCCATTTTGTGCATTACGGTAATGCAACGCGGTGGCTTCAGAGTGCAAGTCTCTTTATTAAAAATAAAATTGGAGTTATCCAAGAATGGGTCCAGCGACATAAACGTGAACTGACATTAAAAAAAATCTGTGAAATGAAATCGCGCATCAGCATTTCATGAGAGTACTTTGGTTCAGGTCGTGTGGTAGGTCCTTGGATATCTCAGATTTTCATTCATTCATTTTTTTCCCAACTCACTTTTATATTACAATACTTCAGTTTGAGTCGAGGGGTGCTCCAGTGTCCCCTGGAAGCGGACCCATTCTTGGATAGCGCCCCTTTTTTTTTTTTTTTAATAAAAGGACTTGCACTTCAAAATGTTTTAGTAGTTTTTGAAAACAAAGGTTTGAATCAAACAGTGTATCACCTGAACCAATGCACATGAAGTTAGTATAAGTCCATACATGTATATTTTGCATTGATCATTTAGTCTATAAATGAATTAGTTTACTTCAATAATCTGTTTGGTCTTATTAAGGTCCCGTCCCCAGCAAAAAATGTACATTCTAGTTATGTTGTTATATGGTCCCTAGCAATGGTGAGACCATTGATTTGCACGCAGATGAGGTCTGCCACATCCAATATGGCGAAGGCGCCGACGTGTCGTAGACGTACGTCTGTCAAGTCAACTCATTTTAAGAACGACCGTTTTCCATTCCTTAAAAGCAGCTCAACAAAGCTAAGGATTGTTCAACCGATCGTCAACCTTTCTAGTCAAAGCAGGCGGCGATGTTGTCATTCACAAAGAGATTCATGCTAGCGTAAGCTCAGGTGGTTCAACTCACTCACTGTCAACCGAAGGCCTAGTCGTCCTTGGGGCAACGAGTCCAAAGTTGACTTACGAGACAAAATCTCACGTATTTTTTTTTCCGATTCAAAATAAAGAGCGAAGGCGACGACTCGGAGAGGAGCAAAGGCTCGTCACGACGAAAACAAGCAGTGCGAGTTTCCGTAATGGCCGCCGCGCGACGTCCGCCGAAAGCCCTTCAAAATAAAAGGACGTTACAGGAAATCTCTTTACGGCCTAATGATTTGATTCACCATCGATCATTACCAGTTGCACTGCTAAAATATGCAGCAACTGTTGCAGTCTCACTAAATAAAAGTCTTGAGCATTTTAAAGTTCAAAGCCAGTACTGTCCATATTCGTTTATCAGTATTAATAATAAATACTACCGTGCCTTGTTTTTATCCAGTCCAAGCCCTCTGCTCTGTTCCGTTTGTTCAGACGATATGATTTTACGGTGCCACTTTTTGCCACAAAAAAAGGAACGCGCTTTGTCACATATTATCATCAAACTCCCAAAAAGTGTCTGGCTAGTAGAAGGAACCAATACTTTTGAAGAATATGCAAAGGCCTCTCCCCTTTTTTTAAGGGGGGTGGGGGGGTCAAACCTCCTAAACCCACCAAAATGCAAAAACTGCTTTTAATAATAATAATAGCAATACATTTTATTTCTAAAGCGCTTTTCAAGCCACACAAAGACGTTTCACAAGACAGATGGAATGACAATACCAACAAAACAGTCATAAAAAGATTAAAAGCACAATAAAGAGACGTAAAGATATACAGCTATAAAGATAATACACAATAAAACACAATAGGTTTCACACACACTGGTTAGCACGATCCCCTGTCAGTTCTGAGATCAAGGGTTCAATCCCGGGCTCTGGCCTTTCTGTTTGGAGTTTGCGTGTTCTCCCCGTGCTTGCGTGGGTTTTCTCCGGGTACTCGGGTTTCCCTCCACATCCCAAAAACATCCACGGTAGGCTGATGGAATGCTCTAAATTGTCGCTATACCGTGTGCCCGAACGGTCGTTCGTCTCCTTGTAATCGGCTGGCAACCGATTCAGGGTGGACCTCGCATACTCCCCATAGGTAGCTGGGATTGGCTCCAGCGCCCCCGTGACCCTCGTGAGGATTCGTGGCACAGAAAATGAATGAAAGGTTTAACACATGCATTAGGCTAATGCATTACACTGGAACAAGGCGTAAATGAGAAACTGATTTCCATTCCAAATTGTATTTTTTCACTGATTTACAAAATTCCATCTCATTTTTATTTTCCCTCATTTTTTCAAAACTAAAAGCAAAACCTCTATTTTAACTATTCCAAGTCCTACGATCGAGCCCGTGTGATCAATCACATGCTTTTACAGTCAGAAGGGTCCTCGGAGGAAATCTCTATTGGACCTGCAACTCGTTGGGCGTACACTCCTGAATTCGCCGGTCGTCCCACGTGACCCGTTGCGTTTGTTGTGGAAAACGCGTCTTTTAGAAAGCGGCCTACTAACGTGCTAATATGTTGATGGAAGAAATCCAATTAGAGGCTGCGAATGAAGACGCGCAAACAGGTGGACCCTCTCGGGCACGGACACACCTGGCCGCTGTGACTCCGCCCCCACCAACAGAAGTTGACCTTGTGACACTGCGGAGACAAAGCGTTAGCACGCTAAACTGACGCCGGCGGCCGTACGCCGGCGAGCCTTTACCAGGTAGTTGAAGCGACGCCTCCTCAGGCGGCGACAAAGTCCGGGAAGGCGGCGAAAGGGAGCGGCCGAGAGGTCGCGCGGAGGCTCGGGGTCGAGGTGGCGGCCTACCTGCGTGGGCGGGACGCACTCCGCTTCCCGCAGACACGCCTGGGCCAGCGCTAGCGCCAACAGTACCCATGCGTTTCCCTTCATCCGGCCGGCCGGCCGCCGTTCGTCCGTCGAACCGGGGCGAGAATGCCGAGATTAGTCGGCTTTGGACCACGTGACCGCTCGCTTCTTCCTCCCTCATTTTTGCCGCGATCGCATTTCTGCGCAGGCGAGCGCCAAAAGAAAATGATGACTCACTCAAACATGCTCATGACATGTCATATTAATAGCATGAAACCAAAAAAAAAAAAAAATCACAAAGGTCACACACCACACACACACACACACACACACACACACACACACACACACACACACACACACACTAAGGCTCTTTAATAAGATTAACAGCTTTTCAAATTGGGGCACTTGCAAAAGCTTAGTGCCGCTAAATGTAGCTAGCGCTAACCCGACACAAAGTCCAAAGCTAGCGGTTAAGACGCAACGCATCCTGGGGTCCCGATGCGCGTCATCGCCCGGAACGTCCTCGCGCCGCCGCGGGGGCGACATCTCGACGAGGAGAAATTTACGTCGAGGGGGCGTAGCCCGGCGCGTGCGGGAGGCGGTCCTAGCGTCGAACATGGCTCTTCGCAGTGCTGACAATGCGGTTTGTGTGTTTATGAGGACAAAATGAATTCTCTGGACACCGGCGGAGTAAGGATTCCCTTCTCCGGTGCTTCAAATCTGACCTGACCACAAAGGACAAGCTTAGGCATTTCTCTCCTATTCCTCAGAAAGTTTATCAAGTGAAATCAGTAACACGATCCCCGTTGAATGCGGGAGTTTCTCCCACGGCAGAAGGACGTCACTGGCAAATAGAAAATGAGCTGCGTTTAACAGAAAAAAATTGCAATATAGCACAGAGCGGTTGTTCATTCAGTCGTCGTGCCGGGTTCGGACGGTTCGTCGGGTTCAGGGAGAGCCCCGCGGCGCGGACAGTAAATCCAGCGTCACGGTGACAATTCGTCCCGATTGGACCGCCGCTCAGTCGGCAGATTACGAGCTCTGATCCGGGATTCTTTCCTCCCGTGCGCGCGCAGTTTTCGCTCACGGCTTAGTCCGACCTCGGCGGGACGGGATTCGTCCCAGAGGCCCGCCGACAGAAAAAGAAGGACCCCCGAGAAGAGCCTCCGTCCCGGCCCGGAACGGTCCACGGAAACTACAAGAAATGAACGCCGGGATTTTTTTTCTTCTCGACGACGGCATCTCGCCTTCAATTGGATTAAGAGCACGGGAGACGGATTAGCCCGCCGGCGTGCCGGGGGATCGCCGGAATAGAGACGACGTGGCCTTTCGCCCGCCACTTTTCCTCTTATTTCAGGGATATGGCGTCGGTACGGACGGTCCGACTAAAAGACCGGGGCAGAGGACGCGACGCTTCTGAGCCGCTTCCATTTTGGGCTCCGAGTAAACTCGCGGCAATATGCGAGACTCCTAGTAGCGGCGGAACGAAGGCTAATCGAGTCGCTAGCGCGACCGCCGCAGATGAAGTCGAGTGACATCATTATGCGGCCTTTGTAAACATTTCACGCGTTCTTCGTGCGTTCATCTTTGAGCGAGCGTCGCGTTACCCGTGTTATCGGTACGAATAGTCTGACCTTCCTCCCGCCTGTCCTCGGAGTCGCTCGCCAGGAGACGACATGGAGCGCGGCCACCTGCGGGATGGCGACGAACCCGCCTCGTCGCCCACGGTAAGGCCGCCTCCTCGCCGTCGCGAGCAGGTTCGGTCATTTCGCTCTGTCCTTCCTTCCGGCGGCAGGTGTCGTGGCGACCGTCCGCAGACGGTGAGCGTCTGGTCGGCCGAATTCTGCTCAACAAAAGCGCCAAAGACGGATCCGTCGACGCGGACGCCGGCGCGCTGCTCGGACTGAAGGCCGGTCTTCGTGGCGCCGTCCCTCCGTCCGCCGCGGCCTCTCTTTGACGTGGGTGACTTTGTTTAACCTGGCAGGTGGTTGGCGGTAAAATGACAGATTCCGGTCACCTGTGCGCGTTCATCACTAAAGTAAAACGAGGGAGTTTGGCGGATATCGTAGGACACCTGAGAGCAGGTAAGGCCACTTTACAATGTCTACGCTAGGATACGGCGCCAGTCCGCCCGGCGGTTTCCAGCACGCGCGACTCGACCGTACGGAGGGTTACCCGAAACCTTGAAGTTTGTCGATCCGAAGGCGCTCTTTTACGGCGTCGACGTCCATCTTCGCGCCGAGATAGGTCAAGCGTGTAATCCGGTGAGGGGACCTGGTGTCTCTACGCTTTAGGTGATCAGGTGGTGGAGTGGAACGGTCACATTCTACAGGGAGCCACCTTCAACGATGTCTACAACATCATCTCCGAGTCCAAATCGGAGCCGCGAGTGGAGCTGTTGGTGTCGCGACCGATCGGGTGAGCGCGAGCCCCCTCAAGTCGGAACGTGGCCTCTCCTGACGTCCGACATTCTCTGTTTTGTGTTTCCAGAGTCGCAGAGTCCTCCCGTTGCCAGCTGGATTCCAGTTAGTTGATGTTTGAGCTTTGCTGGTTTTGTCAGAGACGCTTTGAATGATTTTCTTTTGAACAGGTTCCAGTTCCTTTGACTCTCCCGTAAACCACAACGCTACGCGAGGACAGCTCTCGGTAGGTTTGCCACGCACGCAGCGTTCCTACGGGGCGATTGGCTGAAATGTGTGCCGTTGTCATTTAGACGGGGAGCGAGACCGTTCTGCTTCCCAGGCTTCAGGTGAGTGAGACAAGCGTCTTTGAGGTTAAGCGCGGCCACGTGGGGGTCAAACGCCGGGGACGCCGTTTTTTGCCGGCAGGCCAAGCTGTGGTACGATAAAGTGGGCCGTCAGCTGATCGTCACCGTCCTCGGCGCCAAAGAACTTCCCGTTCGATTAGACGGCCGGCCCAGGAACCTTTATGTCGAAATGTTCCTACTTCCCGACAGAAGGTAAGAAGTCATCTGACCGCGCTCCCCGAACAAACCGGAAGCTTCTTTTCTCTTCAGCGGCAAGAGTAAGCGGAGAACCAAGACGGTGAAGAAGTTAGCGGAACCTCGGTGGAACCAGACCTTCGTGTACTCTCCGGTCCACGAAAGGGATTTGCCGGAGCGTACGGTGGAGTTGACGGTCTGGGACAAGGCCGGAGTCGCAGAAGAAGGGAGTCGGTTTCTCGGGGAGGTGAGGTCTCGCATTTTGCCATCCTCGCCGATCCGGTTGGCGCGCACCGAGACGTGACGTCTTACGACCGTGCGCTCATCCAGGTTCTGATCGGGCTAGAGAAGTCCGACCTGCTGGACGATCGGCCTCATTGGTTCAAACTTCTCAGGAACAGTTTTGCCTCTCTGCCGCGAGCCCACGCCTCTCCGTACCTGCAGAGGAGAACGCCGCTGCACAGATCCGCTGCCGGGAGAGCGCACTGTGAGTACGCCATAAAAGTATTGGAGGACGGAAAGTAACGAAGATCTCGGCGGGCGGAAGAAGGCCGTGAAACGGAACCTCTCGTGTTTTCTGCACAGCTTTTAACAGGTTCAGCGACGGAGACTTTTCCGATTACGACTGCGAGGACGGTATCGGGGCGATGCCGGGTGGGCCGCGAATCGCCTTCGGCGGTCGGTTTGTATACCCGCCGGTCTGACGGCCCTTTATCTCAGATTGCCGGCTGAACGGCCGACGCCTCTGCGACCCGCACGTACCATCTTCTCGCCCGGGCTCGGCGTGCGACCTCGTCCCGGCGAGGTACGATCCGCCGCCGGCCGAGCGCCGGTCGCCGAGTCGCAGGTAGGTCGTCGCCTCCGCCGCTCTGGCCCGCGCTCGGTTCGTGGCCTTAAGCGGTGACCCCGCCCGCCCGCCCGCCCTCAGCGCCAACCCTCTTTACCCGCTCTACCGCGACGACGCCGTGCGGCTGCTCCGAGGCGCCAAGATCACTCGCGCTCACTCTGACGTGGGACGCTACGGCAACCTGGAAAAGTAAGACGAAAACTTCACTTGCGGTCACTCTTTTCTCCATAAAAGAAGTAGTTACCGGTAGCCAAAGCGGATTGTTCACGTGTCCACGCAGGAGGTCATTGAGAAGAAGATCAGGGGCCATCTCCCTGGATTCCCACGACTGGTCCTGCAAATTCCACACACGTTGTACACTTCTTAGGGCTGACAAGTTGACTTTTATCTCTGTGTAGTCACTCCGGGAGATTGTGTCACACGTCCTGGCCGCACCGCAAGGCCAACGGGAGCCTGGAGGACTTTAGGTCAGCTTTTCGCCCCAACTGCCATTTGGAACATCCTGAGCTTTTGTCCTACTTTTTAGCCAGAACTTCTTTCCGGATTTACCCTCGGAGGCGGAACCTTACGACGAGGAGCTTCTGAGGTAAACGTGGGCTAGAACTCCTTCCGATAGAAAAAAAGATGCATTTGAAAAGTCATCGGCGGCGGGCGCTTCTCCGACAGGCTAGGCCGGTACGACGGCTCGCTGCGCGCGAGTCCGATCGGGAGCCCCGAGTGCGCTCGCCGAGGACGCCGGTTGCCCGCCGTCCCGCCCAAAGGTGCGGCGGACACACGTGAGAGAGACAGAGATCCGGCGCCCCGATCCTGACAGACTCCTAGTTCCCGACGTAGTACTTTCCTCCCAGAGCCCCGCCTTTTGTGACTTTTCAAGTGATCTCTGTTCTTCTCTTAAACCGCCATACGTCAGTTTGGGTCTCGGCCACCGAAGGCGTGACGATCGCGGCCGGAGCGCCGCCCGCTCGTCTCACTCCTCCCCCCTCGCACGGACCGCTTCCTCACGCCGCCAATCATCAATGCCCTCCGCTCATTAGAGTGCAACCTCCACCTCCCGCGGGACCGCCGCCTTCCGCCGTCGAGGCGGGCCGCCGTGGAGCCCCGCCCTCGCCGACCCCTCCGCCCGCCGCTTCCCCTCCGGCTCCCGCCGCGCCGCCTTCTCCCGACCGACCGACCTCCCCCCCTTGTCCGCGAGCGGACCCGGTCCTCGGTCGTCGAGCTCCTCCCGCGGACCCCGCTACCTGTCGCGGGGATCCGCCTCCCGCCGCGACCGGCTACTCCGCGGCCCCGCCTCGTCAGACGCCAGGTACGTGCTCGGCGATCGTTAGCGACGGACGGCGCTCGTCCGCCGGCGCGCTTACCTGACTCTGATGTGGTCGCTGCGCATCAGAGGCGGAGAGACGCTCGGCCACGCCCGGAGGCGGCAGGAAAGGTCCGTAACCGGCCGACGCGCCTTCGCGTGATCTCCCTTTTGCCCCACTTTTGCCCTTTCCGTTCTCGGTTTTTCCGGCGCAGAGGTCACGTGGGAGGACCAGCGGACCAAAGCGGATGACGGTACGTTTGCGTGTCCGGATTTGAACGAGCGAGGGTATTGACGAACGGGCGTCCGAATCACGTTCTCACGCGGACCCGATCTCATTCGCCGGTTAACGCAGATAAACCGTGCGCTTTGTCAAGCCGTAGCTCGCCGCGGGAGAGCGTAGTCACGGCTAGAATAGGTACGATCCTCGTCTCGCGTTCGTTACGGAAAGCGGATAGAGGAATTCCCTACGGGCTTCGGCTCGTCGGAAAATTTGGGAAGTCGTCTCGGTCCGCCTCTCGAAAGTGAGCTCGTACCAGATCGGGCGATCGCCGTTTTTTAATTCTACGACCCAATATTTCTGCAGGTTCGATAACGGATTGGGAAAAGGTGAGCACGCGTCGCGGACGACGCGACCGAGAGACGACGCGTTGACCGAATTCGTCGTGACGCACGCGCAGGCGCCGGACGGCCCGGAGCCGGACGGCTTGTCGGTCAAGTCGTCCCTCAGCAATTTGAGCGAGGCTTCCGCCGAGTCCGTCGTACCGGACGACCTTCAAAGCGTCGGGTGAGCCCGCCGCCGGCCGCCGTCGGAGAACTTCCGAAAGCATATCTGTCATTGGCGGACGCAGCGGGTCGGAGGCCGCGGAAAGTACGGAGAACCCTTTGCCGGATTCCGGCGCGGGACTCGAAGGACAGGACGGCCTACCGAAGAGCCAATCGACGGAGGAAGGAGAGGAGGAGGAGGCGGCGCCCGAGTCGTCAAAGTAAGTGACGGACGGCGCGGCATCCGCGAAGCCGATGTTGTCACGCTAAAAACCGAGATACCGCTATACCGCACGACTGTAAACGGGCAACTTGGGCAGGAATGTGAGCGACTTAACCAAAACGAAGCAAATTTCCTTTGCCGTCATCGTTTTTCGGCCAAGCTTGTCATCCCATTGTGACACACTTTCTACCGCCCGCAGGGCGCCCGCCACTCCCGCCAAGTCCGCCGCCGGCGGAGACATTTGCTCGCTAAGCCGAAACGACGACGACGACGACGACAAGAAGCGACGCTCCAGTTTGGGCGCTCGGGTGATGGGAATGGTGGGACTGGGAAAGAAGAGCCAAAGCGCCTCGCAACTCAATCCGGAAGGTAAGCGACGACCCTCGAGAACTCCCGACTTGACCTTCGTCACATCTGCGTCGACCCTTTTTGCCTTCCGTGCAGAGGAAGAGAAGAAGAAGAAAGTGGTGAGACTCCCCGTTCAGAGGAGCGTGGAAATCGGACTGGCCGTGGAGTTCAAGTCACGTTTCACCCGACAGCCGAGCCGCGATCCCGACGCGGAGGACCCCAAGCCCGGCGCGTACGTGTCGTCCCGCTAAATCCTCGCCTAAATCCTATTCTGCTCACGTGTCGCGCTTTGCATTTCAGCTTGATTTTTCCGGGCGTCAAGTTGGCCACGGACAAACACTTCACCGGTTTCCTCGACGGCTTAGGTCCCGCCCAGCTGGCCGGGAGGCAAACGTTAGCCACGCCACCGATGGGTACCGACCGACCGACCGCAAAATACATCCATCGCGGGCTCGGCGTCCGACGCAGTCTGTCCCTCTTAGGAGACATTCAGATCGGAATGGTCTACAGAAAGGAGCGCCTTGACGTGGAGGTGATCCGCGCCAGGGGGCTTGTGGGTAAACAAGGCAACAAGAACACGCCGGGTAAGTTCCGGCCCGGCCCGGCGCGGGAGCTTCTCGATAAGTGCGCCCGGGAATTTGTTTGCGGTGTGGTTTCACGTCTAGTACGCGCAAAAGAACTGTGCCGAGTGACGTAGAGAGACGGGACTTGATATTGACTTGTTGCGCTCGTGCCCCGTACGAGAAACGGCCAGTGTTAAATCAGGTAAACTCCCAAAGCTTCCTCTTTGTCAAAAGTGACAAGCGACTTTTTTCTGCTGTTTTTGACTCCCTTTTTGCTTCTCCCACGACGTGATTCCTCTCCTCTCTACTACAGCGGCCATTACAATGGCAAGCAAATGATGTAAAAGGAGGCCATGACATCATCTAGCGACAGCCAATAGCTACTTCCCTTACTGGGGAGTTGGCAACACCCAACTTAAGGCATCATTGACAACCGTGGCGTGTTCACAATCTTTGTCAGCGCCCACACATAAGCCTAGATTGTGCATTTGACCGTTTTAGTTGTGTCTTCTAGAAACTGTAGTAGAGCACACATCTCAACAAGGGACAAATGTACTCATTATGGCTATCGAACACTCTTTTTAAAGGCCTACAGTAGTCTTTTCAGAGTTTGACATCGATCCAAAATTGAAAGAAAACATAGCCCGATTGTCTTTATGTGTCCCGACCGAACCTCGGGGAAGACTGGTCTCGTGGCTTCGCGCGGTAACGCCGCTTCTCCGCCCGCCGCAGCCGCTTACGTCAAGGTCTACCTGATGGATAACGGCAAATGTCTGTTGAAGCGAAGAACCCGTCTGGCCAGAAAAACGCTGGATCCGCTTTATCAACAACAGCTGCAGTTTGAAGAAAATCCCGAAGGCAAAGTTCTACAGGTAAGTCGTAAAAACGCTCCGCCGCGTTACCCGTCGAGCTAACGCTAACGTCGTCTGTCAGATTATCGTGTGGGGCGACTACGGCAAGATGGACCATAAATCCTTCATGGGCGCCGCTCAGGTTCTATTGGACGACTTGGACCTGTCCGTCATGGTGATCGGCTGGTTCAAGCTTTTTCCCGCCACCACGCTGGTGGACCCGGCTTTGGCTCCCCTGACCAATAAAGAGACAGAAGGCGGCGGCGCGCCACAGAGCTGATCCGCCATCCGAGCGACTCGCGGGACCGGACCGGACCCGACCGGAAGACTCCGCCTGTGGAATCGACGCACTAGCAAACAGACAGACAGAAAAAAAAGTCATCCAAGCGCACTTAGCGGCGCAAATCGGACAACCGCCATCCGCGCTTTTCCGGCCGGAGTCGGCCGCCGACATTAAAGGTTGGAAATGTTTTCCGGTTTGCCGGCTCTTTTCTAGAACTTTGGATCTTGTGGCTTTAACAATAAAGGCAAACAAACGAGAGCGTCATTTCAAGGTTTAATAATCCCCTTTGAAAAGTCAGAAGAATAAAACAATCATGCGGGCCACACAACATCACAATAAGGACAACGCTAAAAATAAATAAAAACCGGTACCATAAAAAAAATACTTTCCAAAGATCTTTTCTTAGGTTGGGGCGGGCTATGAGACACCACATTGGCTATTTCAGGAGAGGAGAGCAATTTTTCACATTTTGTCTGAGTGTCAGGATCCAAGGTTCCCCAGAGAATCAAAGAGTCAGTCAAATGTCAGCCGAGGAAGTGGAAGAAAGGGGCCACCTACCCGAGACCCGTCCGCTCGGCGCGAGGACGGCGTTTACCCCCTCCTCGGGCCGGTCAACACGGCTGCAGCAGCTCGTCGTCGCTGCTCTCCGACTTACCGCCGACCTCCAGACAGGCGTCGGGGATACGAGCGGTGTGAACTTTGCCGCAGCTTCGACAAGGTCCGTCCCGGCCGGCTCGCGCCGCGCGCTGATGTCGCGCGGACGGCTCCGGAGGCGGCCGGCGGACGGCGCCCGACGAGGAGGACGAGTCCGAGTCCGGTATCAGCAGCTCCGCGTCTTCGTCTTCGTCCCCGCCGCCCGGCCGGTCGCCGGATTCGGCTCGGCCGCTTCCCGTCGCCAGCCGCCGTAGCGGACTGTGATTGGGCCAAGTCCGGTTCTGCCGGTTAGCGCCGCTAGACGCCAGGCTCCTGGCGAGGCGGTGCAGATTTTGGCTCAGGCGACGCAGAGTGGAAGCAGGCGGGGCCCGGAGGCGGGACGTTTCGCCGCCGGGACCTCCCGCGTCCGCTTCCCCGTCTTCGGCGGGCGGGTTTCGGACCGGGCGCGGACCGGGCGACGGGTCGACGGGGGTCGGCGTCGCGGCGTCCGCCGAAGCGGGGGGCGCCGTCTTCCGGGGCAGAGGGGCGACGGGGCCGGCCGCCGCCCCGCCGCGCTCCCGCCCCCTCTCGCTCTCCGTATCCGTGTCGTCCGAGTCCGGGGACAAGAGGTCCGAAGCGGAACCGGCGGTACCGCCGCCGTCCTCCGGGTCGGCGGAGACCAGGGCCAGGGAGCCCGAACGGCGAGAGCGGGAGAAGCCGAAGAGGCCGCGCCACAGGTTTCCGCGGCGACCGGCGGAAGGGAGCCGGAGCGAGGCAAAGCCCAGCTGAGAACGCACCGCCAGGCGCAAGTTCTCCAGGACCGACGCCTGAGACCCCGCGGGGACAAGGGTTAGGATTAGGGTTCAAATGAGCAGTCGAGTCGGTCAACAGACGCCGGGCGCGGTTACCTGGCTCCCGGAGCAGACCGGGAAATCCTCCACGGGAGGAATCAAACCCTGAGCGATCAGCTGACCGTAGGAGGGCGGGGCTTCCCTCCTCAGCAGCTCCGCCTCCACCCTGGACAGCTGCGTCTCAAAGGACCTGGGCACAGCGGCACGGGTCACGCCTCCGACCGGCGCCGGTTCAAAGTCGTTCGTACCTACCTGCGTTCGAACATGCGCAGGGAGTAGAGTTTACACGTGCATCCTAGCGCGATGACCAGCAGGAGGCCGCAGACCAGGCTGCCGATGACGGCGGCCGTGATCACCCTGGTGGGGACCGCCACGGGACAGTTTTCCTCGTCGCTGCCGTCGCCGCAGTCGTCCTGGGCGTCGCACACCCACGACTCGAACACGCAACGGTTGTTCTGCGAGGCGACGGCATCGTTTTTCTCGGCCGGCCGGCACCATTTTGGTAGAGCAAGCGAGGGGACCTACCTTGCAGTGGAAGTTTCCGGGCTGGCAAAAGAAGCAGTTCTTTTCGTCGGAGCCGTTGGGGCAGCGGTTCTGGTAGTTGCAGCGGTCCGATCGCGGGTAACAGGCCCCGTTTCTGGAACACGGGAACTCGTCCTCCCGGCACGCCGAACAGTTGGACTCGTCTCGGCCGTTGGGGCAGTGCCAGTAGCCGTCGCAGCGCTGGCGCTCGGCGTAGCAGCCCCAGTCGCCCCCGCAGGGAACCTCCCAAGGCAGGCAAAAGCCGTCTACCTGCGCCGACCGGACGGAACCGTCGGACCGCTTGGTGCTGGTAAAACGCGGCCGAGCCCACCTGGTAGGTGACGTTGAAGCCTCTGGCCGCGTTGATCTTGTCGGCATAGAAATGGACGCGCAGCCGTCCGGAAGTCGACGCCACGGCGACCGGCGCCCTGGAGTCGAAGGCCGTCAGAACCCTCAGGAGGCGGCGAGGGTTCTCCTCCAGGCCGTCGTAAACCTTCACGTAGTCGCCGTAACCCGTCCCGTCCAGTTTGAAATCGGTGAAACGCAGGATGACCTGCGGCAGGAAGGGCGGGCCGTCATAGGCGAGGAGGAACGCGTTCCCTCTTGCCGTCCAGTCCGTACCTTCCTGTGGTCTCCGGTGTCGATCAGCCAGGTGCAGTTACTTCCCGGCGGGTAGAAGTCCGGATAGTTAGGAGAGCTAAAGGAGCCGTAGAAGTTGCGTAACCTCTCCCCGCAGGTCGGAACGTCGCAGTCGATCTCGTCGCCCAGATCCTGAAAGGAGAGTGCGTCGGAACGACAGACATCACGGGCGGGCGGGCGAGCGGAGCCCACCTGGCAGTCGATGCTGCCGTCGCAACGCAGGCTGCGAGGCAGGCAAGTGTAGATCCGCGTGTAGCGGGACAAGCACGGGAACTGCTCCGGGCCGCAGGGCTGGAAGGAAAAGGGCGAGTCCGCGCACAGGTCCTCGTCCGAATTGTCGCCGCACTCGTCCATGGAGTTACAACGCCACCAGTCGGGGATGCACTTCCCGTTGGAGCAGTGGAACTGCTCCGCGTCGCAGCCGGCGACGTCCGGCTTACCTGCCGCCCCGGCGGAGAACGTTCCGGCATTTGGGTTAAAAGACTCGGCGGTACGAGACGGGGGAGCCCCGGTGTCGCCGAAAACGCCACGGTTTGGCCCAACTTTGCCCCTCTAACGTCCCCGGCGGGACTCACCGGTGACGTAGGAAAGCCTGAAACCTTTCCCCGCCAGCGCCTCGTCGGAGCGGAAGCGGATCCAGACGCGGTCCTGCGAAGAAATGTAAGGAGGCGGCAGGGAGGAGCCGCACACGCGCAGACCGTCCAGATTCTTGTAGCCGCTGATGGACATCCAGTCAGACGAGCAGCGACGCGAGCCCTGCAGGTCAAAGTCCTGGAAGCTGCGGACGGAGGAGCGGCCGCCGTCATTCGCCGAATATAACCCGCGCGAGGGCGTACCTGATGGTGACCGTGTCTCCGGGCCGGCCGCGAATGTTCCAGCTGCAGTTGAGGCGGGCCGGGTACCGGAAAGGCCAACCGGGACTGGCGATGACCCCGCTGGATCCGCGCAAGAGCTCCGACGAGTCGCCGCACGCTGAAAAGCGGAGCGGAGCCAGTCGGACGCGCTCCTCGGCGGGCGGGCCGGCCGACCACTCACCGTCGGAAATCCCGGACACCAAAATGTTGTCGTTTCCTTGAGACGCCGCCACGCCCCCTAAACAAACCAGGGACATTTAGACGGCAGAAAAGCGGAAAATTGCTTTACGCGGGACAAATTTGGCACAATTTGCAACCAAAGCTATTGTAGCGGTGAATAAGCCCTCTTTTACATTCAGCTGCAACAGCTCTCAATGTTATCCAAAGGTGCTGAATAAACAAGTTCCATCATAAACATAGGTGTGCCACATGAATATGGTGTAAATTGATGCTTAACGACGCGACGCGGCGAAGACATTAACAGTGAGAGAGCGGCGTGCGCTTGTCGTGTGCGGCTCACGTGGCAGGATGTTTCCGAGCCAGGAGAACTTTTCTACGTGTCCGTCCACGATCAACGTAAGTCAATTACAGCTGAAACGAATACTCGGGCAACTTGAGTAAGTTGAGTTTAAAAAGTGATCCGAGTCATTTTAGTCACCTCGAGGAAATTTGGCCAGCTCTAAGCATCAAATTTTGCCCGGACTACTTTTAACACGCGTAGAGGAAGAAGCAATAGAAAAAGAAAATGCCTTCCTGCAGCGGGCGACAGCCGCTCAAAACGACGCCCGCGTGTTGCTACGGTGATAGCGGGTAGCGCCTGATGCGTCTCATAGATATCACACGTATGTAGAACTAGAAGCGAAATGACAGACTCGGCGGCGTTAATAAATGGCCGCCATCTTAAAGCAGTAGACTTGTCGGCGCTCATAAATAAGATTAACGTTACTGTCACTCGCTCACGTGACGTTAGCCCTGCGGAGGGAGGGCTAGGTTAGAATTGACCACTGTCAATGCGTGGCTAACATAAAGACCTTATTTAATCTGTGAAAGCATAGTGCTGTAGAGTAATTAGGGTGTCAAATAAAAACTTGTCAATTTGAGCTCAGTCATCATTGCTGGATAAAACACCAAGTAGCACTGGTCCCTTAAGTGCTCCAATACATGCACTTCTTTTGAACACTGCAAAATCCTATCAGGTTTAGACTAACTTCAAAATAGCTTGACACAAATGGAAATTCAATGGAAACACCTCTCTTTTAAGTGATGTGTGTTATCAAGCGTAATGACATTTTTAGATAAGAAACTTTTTTTTATTATTATTATTAGATCTACAAGTTTTTGGAGTGAAAGCAGTGAATTAGTCTTTTTTCATTCTAGTCACATCTGAGATGCAATTGTTGGCTTTTTTCAACAACGTACATAGAAAATAGATACTCATTGACTGAAAACGGTTCAATATTAGATGAAATGTCTTGTTTTCTCATGCATATTTATATATGACCAACAAAATGTTTTATCCGATTCGTTGATAGAATTTTCAGTCGATGACTCGAAAGATTCGATAGCTGCAGCCCTTAAGTAAATATTCCTTTCTTCAAGGAAAGTGTTGTACTAGTGTTTACTTTGGAACCGCTACATTCGTGGCCATTTTTTAACGTGACGCACATGCGCAGAAGCGCAACGTTGCCCTTTTTGATGGGGAGCAATGTCTGTCAGAACATGTCCGGCGGCGGGCGTCGGCCGTTGCCGTGGAGATCAAGGGCTACGTTACGACGAAGCAGCGGCCTCGACGACGATGACGAGCTTTTGCGTTTCGGCCATTATTCGAGCGTTCGCTTGAAGGGAACTCAACTCACCTGCTGCAAAAAGGAGCAAGAAGATGAAGACGTCCATAGCGACGAGCCCAAGGTCACTAAACAGGCGCTCGCTCGCTCGCTCGCTCGATGAGCTAAGCTAACTGGGAGACAAAGAGGCTGCGCTGCGCTCGACTCGGCTCGGCTCGCTAGCCCGTCCGGGGCCAACGTTCCATCGCCGGCGGCGAGATCTGCTTCCGACGCAGGCTGCGTTTGCTCGAGCAAAGTCGCCGCCGAGCGGCGCGGCTCCGTCGGCCCTTTCGGCCGCGACGCCGCTCCTCCGAGACGGCGGCGCGGCGCGGCTCTGCGCGCGCTAACTCGGCTAGCTAAACGAGCCGCTCGTCCGGCGTCAACGCGGCCGCGAGTGTCTCGACGTCGACGAGCGACGATGGAGCGCGCCCAACATTTCTCTTCGTTCGCTGGAAGTCGTTGGCCCTCGCCACTCGCTCGACTTTTTCGCGTCTTTTCGCCCCTCGGCGTCGGAAGCGGCAGCAGCAGCAGCTGATTGTTTGTTTGAGCATAAGCAAACCACGCCTCCGATGTGACGTCACGCGACGGAGGCTGCAGGAAAGGTCAAAAAATGATTCGTTTGGATGCCCTTCATCCTGACATTCTCCATCACTTCCAAATATATGCGCTCGTGTACTTCAATTATTTCAAATTGTATTGTAATGCTATAATAATGATGAATGCAACAATTCCAAAAAATAAGTCAACTACTTCAAAATCATGTCGCTTATAAGTAAAAGAAATTGAAAAGAGCCAAAAATGTCCCTACTTCATACCCTACCATCATCTTCCGCTCGCTCCGAGGTCGGGTCCCGGGGGCGGCGACTTTAGCGGGGAAGCCCGGACTTCCCTCTCTCCCCAGCCACTTCGACCGGCTCCTCCGGCGGGGTCCCGAGGTGTTCCCGGCTCAGCCGAGACACGCGGTCTCTCCGGCGCGTCCTGGGGCCTCCCGCCGGCGGGACGTGCCCGGAACGCCTCTCCGGGGAGGCGTCGGAACCGGATGCCCGAGCCGCCTCGGCCGGCTCGTCTCGACGCTTCACGAAAACAAATAAATCCGCCACTAACCTCGCCATTACATATACAGGCAGGCAATCATAGGACACGCCAATGGATCAGCAGCAGCCAAATGCATTTTAGCCGTCCAAGATGCATTTTGCAAGATGCATGCATCTCTTGAACACATTTTTGACGACTTTTTTTCTGGTGATGCAATAGTTACATGTGATGAGCTTATCCTTCAGTATTGTTCGTTGTATTTGTGCACCTGGAGTGATTAAGGCCTGTTCCTCAGTTAACAAATCCCACACATCTTTGTTTGGAGAGGTCACAGCTGCCGTGACCGGCCCGCGCGCGCACAAAGGCCATAGGCTTGTACGTAAATTTATAAGCCGGCACAAGCAATACCGATATCATTTGAAATGCTTTTATTGGCCGATATTATCAGTTGGCCCATATTATTAAACAGTTCGTCTTACAACTAAGGTCACAGATACGGTACGCAGACAAGTTGTTCGGTGCCACATCTTAGCAATGTCAACTCTTTTTTGGAAAAAGGTTCATTATAGTGTAAGGTTTTACAACAACAAGTCAGAAATGATTGAGGTAGAATCCAAAAGACAGCAACTACGGAAGCGACGGCACAGGCGCGGGCGTCAGGTAGCGCCGGAGAAAGTGTTCCAGAGTGAAAACCTGGCCCCAGCCCCGGGTGGGTTCCATGCAGATGAAGTCGTCCAGGTTCATGCTACAATCTGCCAGGAAGAAGGCCACCGGTTAAGAGAGCTCGGACGGAGGGAGGCCGCCGGACACGCACGCTTTGACCTGCGACGGAGATGGGCGGGTAAGGCGGGGGAGGCGTCCTCCACGAGCCGTCGGCGTTCTTCATGTGCGAGCGGTCCGACGCGAACTTTGACAGGAAAACGTCGGCGGGAACCGCGCGCAACTTCCTGCGCCGACGCACAAACGCGGTTCGGGCATAACAAACGACGGAGAGAGGGAAGGAGGCCCGGCTACCTGCGGTACCGGCTTTCCAGGGCGTCGTCGGGACGAAAGCCGCGCGCGGCGTATTCTTTGAGGCCGCACGGAAAGGGCAAAGCGGAGTCCAGGTCATAAACGGCGGCCTCGCGGCAGGGCCTCGCGTGAAGGAGAAGCACGTGATAATCCTGCGCACACGCCGACAAGTTACGCCCCCCGTCCACTCGCCCGCTGTCGCCCGGCCGGCCGGCGCGTACCCAAACGACGGCTCGCTCTCCGCACGCCGACTTCTGTTCCCACAAAGGAACCTGAGGGCAAAAAAAAAAATAGTCGGCGTGAGGCGACGACGCCGAGGCGCGACCGCGCCGGCTCACCGTTCTGTTGTCATTGGAGATGAAAACCGCAAAGACTTCTGGGAGAGGCGCGCTTCCCTCTCGCCGGACAAAATCGCAGAGCTTCCACACATTTTCTTCACTGCGAAGATAACAAAGAAATGGCACCGATGTTTTCACAAACGTAGTGGTGCAAATTCATCAACAAGAAGAAAATGCCATCTCTGGATGTTAGCTTTGTCGTGACGGTTCCTGTTCCTTTGGAGGCATTTCGGGGTTACTTCCTGTCCATTTCAGAGTGCTTTGGGTGAATAGCGGGTCACTTCCTGTTGATCACTTGATGTCAACGGTATGGCGAAGAGGGCCGTGGGAGGGAACAAATTTGCTTGACTGGAAATGAATGGGAAAGTTTTTGGCGGAACCGCATCCACAAAAATAATAGCCTAGCCTAGCCTTGGGATTTCAAAACAAAAGTACTCTGAAACAGATAATATGGCCATCATTTCGCATGATTTCAAAAATGAATTCAAAACAAAACGTGAGATATCCAAGAACCAGGCATACTAAACAACCCCGGACCTCAAACTAAAGTGATCTCATATAAATCTGCCGTGTGATTTCAAAATGAGAGTACTTTGGAAAAATGCTTATACTTCCTGTCGTTTAGCCCGTTCTCAAAAATCCATTTGAAAAAATCTCGGAGATATCCAAGGACCGTTCCGACCGGGTATCCCAAGACTCTCGCAAAATTCGGAGGCGAGGTGGCATTTCAAAATAAAAGTCACTAAAAATGCCTCATATTTCCTGTCATTTTGCCCAATTTTAAAATGAAAAAACAAAACAAAACTGTGAGACATCCGAGGACGCTTCCACTTGTAGGCATTCTCGGCTCATCCGCGACTTAAACTAAAGTACTCTCATGAAATTCTGTGTGTCATTTCAAAATAAAATGATATTTCCTGTCATTTAGCCCGATTTGAAAAAATGGTGTGAGAATTTCATGAGACTTCTTTAGTTGGATTTGTCGAGTACGCTTCAGAAGTCGCAAAATCTTTTGAAATGAGGCTAAAATACGGAGCAGTTTTCAAAGTACTTTGATTTTGAAATGGCACATCAGAGTTTCATAGGTGTACATTGGATCAAGTCGTCTAGTAGGCCTCAGAAGTAGAACGCTCTAGCTTAGATTTGTCCAAATTCATGAATGAAATCAGGCTAAATGACAGGAATAATGAGCAAGTATTTTTATTTTCAGACACATTTCATGAGAGTACTTAAGTTCCAGTCTTTGGGAAGTCTAGTATAGTAGAACGGACGGCTTTTCCCCTCATTTTGAATGCTGCGGCTTATTTGTTGATTGATTTGGGTTAATAGCTAACACCTTATTTGACGGCAGCATCAGAAGACCTTCATGAATATGACATGACCCTATCATGGGCATTACTACATGGTTAAGACAGATGTCATGAAGTGTCTGTCATCTGGCAAACGATGTCACTAACTCCATTTATGTCTTTTACATCCATTCAAAAGTCAGATCGTTTGCCGGATAACAGCCGATAAATGACATCTGTTGTAATCGTTCATTCATGCTCGTGACAGTGGCATGTCATAATTATGATTGTCTAACGACAGTCTTATGTCACCACTGTCAAATAAAGTGTTACCATAACTAGCAATCAATGAAACAACTGGAACAGTAACTGAAGAAATAATTAGCACAGAACATGAAATTTGATTGTCATTTACATCTGTAGCCCTCCAATGCATGCAAGGAGGCATGTTGGACAACAACAGGTGGCAGCGGAGGTTCACCGTCACCCCCGAGGGAGCAGTGATGGCTAAATGAAGCGTCTTGAAGCAATGAAGCTTTGCGGCCCATTGGTTCAAAGCTTCATGGTGGGTCATTTGGTCTCGTGACAGCTGACGATGCCGCTGTCAAATAAAGCGTTACCGGCTAGCATTTTTTGGTGTAAATATCCAGTAAGGACCGCAGTGGGTGGCTTATAGTTCAGTGAGGCTTATACAAGAACAAATGCCGTATTCGTGCCAAATTTGCTGGGTGACGGCTGATAGTCCGGTGCGCCTTATAGTGCGAAAATTACGGTACTTTAGAAGTAGAATGGTCTTTGGATATTTCATATAAATATATATATAGATATACATATATTAGGGCTGTCAAAATTATCGCGTTAACGAGCGGTAATTAATTTTTTTTTACTAATCCTGTTAAAATATTTGACGCAATTAACGCACATGCCCCGCTCAAACAGATTAAAATGACAGCACAGCGCAACGCCACTTGTTACTTGTGTTTTTTGGAGTTTTGCCGCCCTCTGCTGGCGCTTGCGTGCGACTGATTTTATAGGCTTCAGCACCCATGAGCATTGTTTAAGTAATTATTGACATCAACAATGGCGGGCTACTAGTTTATTTTTTGATTGAAAATTTTACAAATGTTTTTAAAACGAAAACATGAAGAGGGGTTTTGATATAAAATTTCTATAACTTGTCTTTTAAGAACTACAAGTCTTTCTATCCATGGATCGCTTTAACAGAATGTTAATAATGGTCATGCCATCTTGTTGATTTATTGTTATAGTAAACAAATACAGTACTTATGTTCCGTATGTTGAATGTATATATCCATCTTGTGTCTTATCTTTCCATTCCAACAATAATTTACAGAAAAATATGGCATATTTTATAGATGGTTTGAATTGCGATTAATTACGATTCATTTTTAAGCTGTAATTAACTCGATTAAAATTTTTAATTGTTGACACCCCTAATATATATATATATTTTTTTAAATGGATTTATAAAATCAGGGTAAATGATAGGAATGATGAGCAATTTTCAAATTTTATTTCGAAATGACATCAGAATTTCATGAGAGTACTTTCGTTCGAGTCTTGGGGTATGCCTCAGAAGAGGAACGGTCCCTTTTTTTTTTTTTTTAAGTGATTTTTGAAATCAGACGAATGATGGCCATATTATCCAGAGGACTTTTATTTTGAGACCCCAAATCATTTTTTATATGACAATACGTAAGTTTGAGTCTGTGAGTGCGCCAGTGCCCCACTGAGGTGGCCCCGTTCTTGGATAGCTCCCTGGCCATTTTTTAATCTTTTTTAATAAAGACACTCTGAAACCACTGCGTTGTGTTACCGTAATGCACACAATACAAACAATTACCCTGGCCAGACTGCAGTTAAAGACGTTTTTCGATTTCGTTCTCCTTGATTGGCCTTCACAGTAAAAGGTCAGCTTTTTCTTTTCTTTTCCTGACGGATGCGGTGAACCCGGACGTCAATCGCGATCGTGATTTTCTACTGGCATTTCTGTCGGGTCGCGCAAAGGTCCCGTATGTTTTGAATCCAAACGATTGCAACCCTGCATTCGACGGTGACGAAGGGACAAGAAGCCACGGAAATTCAACGATGGCGTCACGCGTGTCGATGAAGACGACGAGTATGATAACGGCTCGTCTTCTCGCCGTCGTTTACCAGTAACAGCTGCTGTATTGACACTCCTCCTGCGCCGGCGTGATTCTGTCTTCCGTCATGTTGGAGCCAGCCGAAGACAAACTGGCGGGTGCGGTCATCTTTCAGCCTAAAAGCCCCGATCCGCGACACTTGCTCGACGGAAACATCGAGACAACCTCAACATTTCAGCAATGCTGGGCCGTTACTTGATTTACAACAAATGTGCTGTGACTCAAACGTGTTCGGCTTTGTAGGAGGTTCTGGGCAAAATGCAGCTTTTAACTTGAAAGGTAGATCGACGGAAGTGGGTGTTTTTTTTTTTTTTGTTTTTTTTTTGCAGCTACAGGGAAGAAGACACCGTCGTCATCTGTGGTGGGGGAAAGGGCGAGAACCGTTGTAGGTTCACTATCCTCTTCCCTTCACTATCCACTCGCTCTCTGATTGGCCGAAGAGTCGAAATGCGCTCCCGTGAAATGCCTGTTTAAAAATGTTCCTGTTGTTACTTCTTGCCTTCGCTTAAAAGTGCCCATTTAAAAAGGAAAAGTGATGGATGATACCACACACAGAGTGTATGCTTGAACAAATGTTAAAGTTGTATAATCATATAGCGAGAATAAGGAACGTCACTGACAAGCGCAGGTCCCCGCGAGTGGACAGTGAGGGGAATAGACCCTAATCACAGCCACGCCCCCACGTCATATTGTCCGTCTACTCGTCATGTTAATGATATTAGCGCTTCGTAAATTCCTCCTATTATGGCGTGTTTTTCTGCTCGTTAACATTAATAATCAAAATGGTGAAGTCGTGTGTTGCGGTCGGTTGCAAAAACAGAGAAGATAGACGGAGAGACTTGAAGTTTGACCGTATTCCGAGGGGCCCGGAGAGGAGAGCGAGATGGACTGCTGCAATTCGATGAGAAAACTGGGCTCCAAACGACCACCACAGATTATGTAGTAGTCATTTTATATCTGGTAAGATGCATTTAATATATATTTAGAGGGTTTTGGGCTGACAACCACAATTAAGATCATTGCTAGGCTAATCGCCGACAACATACACTCAGGCGTTGTGAATGAACTACCTGAAAATATATCATTTTAAGGGGATAATAAGACAGTTGTCATACAATTAATTTACAATTTCACTATTGAGGTCAAAAGCCAAAAAATAAATTCAACTAGGACAATCTGGAGTAGTGCTATTGCACTTCATATTTATTACATATTATATATGTATGTAGTGAGAGTGCTATCGCTAAACCATATAAACATTAAAAGCCCTAGCTCCATTGACAAATGACATGAAATACATTAGACTTGACAGTGGATGTTAGCAAGAACAAAAGATTTTGAATTGAAAATTTCGTAACTCACCTTCCCGAGCACAAGATAGATTCCTGCCGAATTTTCGTGGACGAGGACCTGTTTCACCCAACCAGCAGCAAAGTATTTATAAGCCTCAGAGCTCTTAAACTTTTTCAAACTTTCGTGAGAATAGGCAGATTTTGTGTGGACAAGATAGTTGTAAATATCAGGGTAGCAGATGTCAGGCAAAGACGGCGAAGACAGCGGGTCGAAAAACATCGATATAGGCATCAAATATGGATCTGGCGAATGGATAAACGGAAGCTTTTCCACATAACGCCTTTTATGCAACGCATCCAATGAGTTTACAGCATCAGATAGCACCGGGGCTTCCATGAATTGCTCTATAACTTGCACGACTAATTGAAAACACTGAGAATAGGTCTAAAAAATACGAACAATATGGCGGCCGGATACAGAGACACGTCATTTTGTGACATAGGTGAGTAGGGTCTATAGGATAGTGCAGCTACACAGTCACTTGAAAAAGGGCCCGTATTCAGAAACAACAGTATGCTTTGTCCCACATTGTGCTTACAAGGGGCGCGTATCAACATAAATATCTGCTTTGTAGAACGGACGAATAGCGCTTTTCAAGAATATGCAGGCAGGCAGGCAGGCAAACCGATTTGCCCGCCTCACCTGCTTTCTGACCAATGAGCTGACAGAACAATCGCAATAGGGAATCCCGCTCATCTAACTGGTCGAGTCGTCATCGGAGCCTGTAGACCGACCACCGAGACTAGAGTGTGGCAGATGAGCGCGAGTAAAAAAAGGATGATCAAAATCTCTTCTCGCTTTCTCCAGTGTGCTGCATTTTTAAAACATACACCGAAAAAGGCTCAGGACCGTAAGGGTCATTTAAGCAGGTCAGATATCCATCCATCCATCCATCATCTTCCGCTTAGTCCGGGGTCGGGGCGCAGGGGCAGCAGCTTTAACAGGAAAGCCCCGACTTCCCTCTACCCAGCCACTTCAACCAGCTCGTCCGGCGGGATCCCAAGGCGTTCCCAGGCCAGCCGAGACATGGTCTCTCTAGCGTGTCCCGGGTCGTCCCCGGAGCCTCTCGCCTGTGAGACATTCCCGGAACACCTCTCCGGGAAGGCATCTGAACCAAATGCCCGAGCCACCTCAGGTGGCTCCTCTCAATGCAGAGGATTAGCGGCTCAACGCCGAGTCCCTCCCAGATGACCGAACTTCTCACCCTATTTATAAGGGAGAGCCCGGATACCCTGCGGAGGAAACTCATTTCGGCCGCTCATATCCGGGATCTTGTTCTTTCTGTCACGAGCCATAGTTGAGGGTGGGAACGTAGATCGACCAGTAAATCGAGAGCTTTGCCTTTCGGCTCAGCTCCTTCTTCACCACTACGGACCTTTGCAGAGTCCGCATTACTGCAGACGCTGCACTGATCCGCCTGTCGATCTGCCGCTCCCGCTGACCCGCACTCGTGAACAAGATCCCGAGATACTTGAACTCCTCCACTTGGGGCAGGATCTCCTCCTCCCTGACCCGGAGAGGGCACACCACCCTTTCCCCGACAGAGGACCACGGTCTCTGATTTGGAGGTGCTGATCTTCATCCCGACCAATTCACACTCACCTGCAAACCGCTCCAATGAGAGTTGGAGGTCACGGCTTGATGAAGCCAACAGCATCTGCAAAAAGCAGAGATTCAATGCTGAAGTCACCAAACCGGCCCCTCAACGCTTCGGCTGCGCCTAGAATTTCTGTCCGTAAAAATTATGAACAGAATCAGTGACAAAGGGCAACCTTGGCGGAGTCCGACCTTCACTGGGAACAAATTCCATTTACTGCCGGCAATGCGGACCAAACTCTCTCCAGCACACCCTCACCCTCCAAGGACTCCAAAAAGGATGGGTACTCTGAGCTGCTGTCCGGTGCATAAGTGTAAACAACAGTCAGAACCCGTTCCCCCACCCGAAGGAGGAGGGAGACTACCTTGTTGCCTACCGGGGTAAACCCCAACGTACAGGCGCCAAGCCGGGAGGCAATAAGTATGCCCACACCTGCTTGGCGCCTTTCACCGTGGGCAACTCCAGAGAGGAAGAGTGTCCAACCCCTCTCGAGAGGATTGGTACTCGAACCCAAGCTGTGTGTGGAGGAGAGTCCGACTATATCTAGTCGGAACTTCTCTGCCTCACACACCAGCTCGGGCTCCTTCCCTGCCAGAGAGGTGACATTCCATGTCCCAAGAGTTAGCTTCTGCAGCTGGGGGCCGGACCGCCAAGGCCCCCGCCCAACTCCCTACGCACCCGACCCCTTTGGCCCATCCCACAGGTGGTGAGCCCACGGGAAGGGGAACCCACGTTGCCTTTTCGGGCCCGGCCACCGGTCGCTTGACTTCGAACCCCGCCGCCAGGCCTGGCTCCGGAGGGGGGCCCGGTAACTCGAGTCCATTTATATTATGCATCATAAGGGGTCATTTTGAGCCACACTTTGTTTGGCCCCTCACCTAGGACCTTTTTGCCATGGGTGACCCTACCAGGGACTTAAAGCCCCAGACAACATAGCTCCTAGGATGATTGGGACACGCAAACCCCTCCACTACGATAAGGTGATGACTCGCCAAAAAGGCTCAGGACCGTAAGGGTCATTTAAACAGGTCTGATATTCATTTTATTCTAGAATTTTTTTGCAAGATTAAATATAAATTGAGAGTTTTTCTATGTGCTTCCATTTTTCAGGTTTGAATCTATTAAAATAATTCATTCAAAAAAATCAACTCACAGACTAAAAAAAAAATAAAGGGTGATGAGGTGTTCCTCATATTTTTTTTCAGGGAGGTGGCATTCCTACCCATGCATAAGATGATTATTTTAACGACATAACGTGGACTTCCACAACAATCGACACTTCAAGGAAATGTCTAAAAAAAACTATCGGATAATGAGTCAAAACTGCTCTTCGACAGAGTCTGACTTAAAAGATTTGCTTTTCCAATCTTAAAGCATCAAAAATCTGCCACGACTGCCCGGGCTCTTTTTTTCGGCCGGTCGTCGGTGGCGGTCCTTCAAAAGTCATAGAAAGGAGGCAGCGCCTCCTAACCGGCTGGGCTGGAGCGAAAAGTCCCAAAACGGGGACGTCAGCGCCATTTTGTAGTCAAACCAGTGACCGAGGTTTTCCAAACAACAGGACGTTCGCGCGTTGGAGGGGAGGAAAAAAACATTTATTATAAAAGTAACATCAGCGCACAACGGACAGCAAGGCTAGGTGAAGAGGCGGACGGTGGCGTCGGCGCCCGACGAAAAGACCCAAGGTTGCGTGGGGTGAAAGGTCACGTCCAACACGCCCAGTTCACGAGCGACCGCGTGACCTTTCAGAACCTTGACCGGAACGATGAGCGGGTTCTGCAGCAGGTCACTGAAAGGAGAAGGTCGGGTTAGCCCGTGCGCCGAGACGCTCGCTCGCCCGCCCGCTCGCCCGTAGCTACTTGTAAACGGTCCCGTGGCAGACGATGACGGCGCCGTCGTCGGAGCCCGAGGCGAAGAGCGGGTAATGTCGATGGTAGGCCACGGCCCTCACCGCTTTCTTGTGGTGTCTGCGAACGGGACAACGGTGAGCCGGAGAGAGTCGCCGCCGCCGCCGTGCTAGGCCAGGGGTGGGCAAACTATTCCACAAAGGGCCACAGTGGGTGCTGGGGTTTGTTCATACCCATCATGAGGACAGCCTTTCACCAATCTGGTTTCTCACAAGTGCAATCAGTTGATTGCTGTCAGGTGCTTCTTGTTTCCACTGTTAAACTGTCTGTGCTGAATCAGTTGGAACAAAGACCAGGACCCACTGCGGCCCTCGAGGACCGCGTTGCCTACCCCTGCGCTAGGCGCTACCTACCGAAGCATCTTGTAAGGCTTGGTGGAGAGATCCAGGTCAAACCAGCTGAGTCGGCAGTCGTAGCTGCCGCAGATGATGTGATCGCCTACACGCGAGAGAGAGAGTGAGACAGACGCGGCGCGATGCGGCGCGGCGATTCTGATCCGTCCCGTCAGACTCACCTCCCGGGTGGACGGCCATGCTGGAAATCCACTTGGAGTTGGCCTGTAGCTTCTTGGTCATCTCCTGCTTGACCAGATTGTAGATGCGCACGTAGCGCTGAGTGGCCACTAAGAAATAGGGCCGCACGGGGTGGAAGGAGACGCACTGGACCAGGCCTTTGTTACGCCGGAAGGGATTTTGGCTGCGTCTGGTGCTGAGCTGGTGGACCAACACCTGCTGATGGCTGCAGTTGTCCGGCATGACCGAGGCCAGGTAGTCCCCTTTGGCGTGCCACGTCACCTGCTGGACCGCCTGAGACGGGGACAAAAGTTTGGTCAAAGTGGTCGCTGCTGCCGCCGCCGCCGCCAGCCGGGTTACGCCCGCACTTTGGGATGTCGGATCTTTACGCGAACGCCTCTCTGGTGCTCCTCGCCTTCCGCGTCGCTCCAGACGGCGGGCCCCGCCGCCTCGGCCTGCTCGGCCTCCCGGTGAGCGGCCAGCAGACGTTCCGAGCGCAGGACGGTCTGTCGCTCGGCCGGCGACGCCAACAGGATCAGCACCAGCGAGTCCCTGCCGAGCGGGAACGCGTCAGGGTGCGAGCGAGCGGTCGGTCGAAGCGTAACCGGAGCGCCCGTTCCTTACAAGGCGACCGCCAGTAGACACAAAGCCGGGTTGGGGTTCCAACTCACGCTCTTCACGGCTCCCCCCACCTGGACCGCCTTGACGCAGCGGGACGAACTGACCTCCCAGAACCTGACGGTGCCGTCGTCGCTTCCTGAAAAAACGGCCGTCCAGAGTCTCAAACGGCGGTCCCGCCGCAAATGTTATCCCGCTCATTAAACGCCGCGCGGTATCACGGGTCTGAGAATGGCCCGCCGACGAGTTTAGCCCGTCTGCACTTACCCGATGCCAGCCACTGTCCTGACGGAGAAACGCTAATGGAGCGAACCAGACCGCTGTGACCGCGATACACCTGAAGACGGAAAAGCCGAGCGTGACGCCACATCTCTGGGCCGCGTGCCTGCGTGCGTGCGTGCGTGCGTTTTTACCAGCGACTGGGTAGTGGGGAAGGGCTGCAGGTCTTTAGGTTTCGGAAGCTTCGGAATGAGGTCTTCGGGATCCACGTTGACCTACGGAGAGACGAGGGCGGCGTTAGCGAGCTGTCGAGCGGCCGGCCGGTCTCGGGCGGGTGCGTTACCCGCATCTTCCTCTGGCGGGGGCAAAGGTAAAGGTCCAGGCAGCGTTCAAATCTCTCGTGGATGAAGCGAGGAAAGGCGGGAACCTGGCGCAGGCTGGCGAACTTGACGGGAGCGAAAGGCAACTTCCTGTCCGAAGGGTCCTGCTGCTCCCACAGCGCCCGCTGCCGACCCAGAAGAAGGGGCTGAGTACCGGAGCGAGCGAGGCACTTCCGGGCGAGGCCATTAACGCAGGGGTGTCAAACTCATTCTGGTTGGCGGGCCACATTCATGGCAATGCCATCTCACGTGGGCCAGAGCGCTTTATTTTAGGCCAAATCACATTGACGGCGCTACCGCTAGTCCTACCAGTTGAAGTTAATCTTCATTGTCATTTTAAGGATATTCGCCAGTCAACTTTGGATCATTTGCTGTCGATTTGGGGGCATTTCTTCTTCGTTTTGGTGTACTTTGGGGTCACCGCGCTTGATTTGGGGGCATTCACAGTTCCCGTTCATTTTGGTGCATTTACTGTACAAACTGCCCGTCAGGGGCGGGGCCGATCGTACGTTCGACACCCCCGGCTTTACGTACCTCCTCGTCCGTGAACAGGTACTCCGGCGGAGGGTTGTAGGACTCCTGGTGTCCGGGGAGGGGGATCTTGGGGGCGGGCAGGTGCATCCTGTGTTTGGCCACCTGGGAGGAGTCCTCGTTGCCCCATAGGTCGTAGTAGCGCCCCGGGCCGTCGTCCCGCGCTCGGCGGGGCTTGATCCAGCCCATCTTGATGGCGTGGACCAGCTTGGATACCTGAAAGCGGCGCGCGGCGTCAGCGGGCAGGATCGGCGCGCCGAGGGGCGAGCGGAGGCTACCTTTTCCTTCTCGATCAGCGACGGGATGAAGCTGCGCTTGTCGGCCGGCCGGTTGGTGACGGGATGAAGCATGACGTCTCGGGTGAAGAAATCCACCGAGGGCTGGGGACGGCGAGGACGCGCTTTTAGTCGGGCGGCCCACACGGGGGCGCGCCCGGACGGCTGGGCTCACCCGGTACTCGTCGAAGTCGGCGTCTCCGAACTGCCCGCGCTGCAGCCGCTTGACCAGCGCCACCTGCTCGTCCGACAGCACCGTGTCGCTTCCGGTCTGCTTGTCGTGGACCGTTCGCCTGCGCGCAAAACCCAGGGTAGCGTCGCGGTAGCCGCTCGCCGCCGACCGTGGCGGCTCTCACCAGTAATCGGGGTTCTCCATTTTGTCCAAGAACTCGTCCAGCTCGTCCTTGTTCCTGATGGGCTTGAAAATCTTCTTGCCGTCTAAATTGTAGCCGATGTGAGGGAAGTCTTTGTACCACTCCATGGGAATGTTGCCCACCGTGTTCCTGATGTCCTGGCGAGCAAATTTGTTAAGGCCAAACGCGCTCCCCTATACGACGGAGCGGCATCTCACTTCTTCGTCCGACGAGTCGCGCTCGTATTCTTCTCTCCCGTCGTCGTTCGGACCGTCGTCCTGCGCGCGGCGACAGACAGAAGCCATAAGTTGACGCGACACACAAAATAAAAAACGGGAGCGCTAAACGTCACCTCCCGCCGCGCTCGTTCCTCATCCTCGCTGTCGCTCCCAGAATCCTCGAGTCCCGAATAAACGCTGGACTCGCTCTGGGACTCTTCCTCGTCGGCGGACGCATTCATCGGGAACATCTAGGTCAGGTCAAAGGTCTGCGTCAGCCAAGCGTTCTCCAGCGGCAAGTATCATTTCAGCACAAACATCTATTGCAATTAGCTTTTCCCAAAGTTAAATGAACACATTTCTTGACACTGTGATGACTTCCCCAAACGGGATTCATTCATTCATTGGCCTTGCGAGGGCTCCTTGCTTTACGCCTTTTAGGTTAGTTAGGCAGACAGGCGGACAAACAGGCAGGTGTTAGCTCGCTGCTAAAACTACAGCTAACCCTAGCTCCCGGCTCGTTCGTCACCTCGTCGCGGTCGTCCTCGGCGACCCGCTTGCTTTTGTCTTTCTTCTTCTGGCCGCTTTCAGCCACTTTGTCCTCGCCCGTCTTTTCAGTCCGCCGCGTGTCCGCCATTGCTCCGCACGTGAACGAGGCGAGTCGAGCGTGTCCGGATACGTCACAGCTAAACTTTATTGAAACGACAATGAGGACTCAATAGCATTTTTTTTTTTTTTAAGTTGTAAACTGATGAAAATATGTTTTTTTTCCGGAAGCTTCTGGTCAAAATGTATCATTTTTACGTGTTCAACTGTATTTATGTATTTTTTAATGACTTTTATTTTGCTCTGATACCCGTGTTGGTTACATCTGTGCGTGTCATTTTTTTTTTTTTTTTGGTCAACTAATGTTTTTTTGAAGCACATATTTGTATGCATGTAAGTTCAAAAAAAAAAAAAAGATTCCCGGAAAAAAACAAATGAAAAGAGAATAACAATGAGACTCATGTTGATGACGTCACGCATTTTATTTGCAGTCTCATTTTCCTTCCAATGGACACGTAGGAAGATGCTGATCTGATGTTGCTGTTTATAAAGTTTTACATACACAAAATGAGGGTTTCAAAGTCCACTCCATATTTTTGGCTACTTTTAAAATCAAATTTATATATTAATAAGCTTATGCATACAAATAAAGTATTTGAACACTCAGAATTGTCTTTGACCCGTAGGGTTGTGTAGGTATACCTTTGTGTGCGTGTTTTCTAAATATGACAATTGAAGTGCCTTATCATTGAAAAGAATTCTGCCATGCGTAGTACAATGTGCCTCCTTTATTTTTGTTATCACGTGTGTATGTTTTGTTTACAATGCACAAATGTGTATTTTTTGGTGCTGATCTATATTTGAAGAAAAAAAACACGCATGGGAAGATTGTAGATTTTTAAAAAGCCAAAGCAATATTTGACAAGTTGTCAAAACAGACAAAGGCCGGCCGCCAGGTCATAGGGCAAACGTGCACCTTGATGGTTTAGGCAAAAATGTCATCGCATTGTAAATGTACTCATATATCTACATGGTTTCACCATGCCCAAAGCACCTTTTTTAGCCCACATTCACACACCAATTGTGCTGCGGCCGTGCCAATCCGTCAAGGGCAAATTAGGCTTCGGCGCCTTGACCATCGTTGGGAATTGAACTCGAGCTACGAACTGCGCCGCGTCCGCCGATTCAAGTTGATTGGAAATACATAGGAGTCATTTCTCTGCGTGTGTAACCATATTATTTCAATTGATGGTATTATAAACACAATGTGGTGGAATTTCAGTCAAAATGAGAAAACTTGGCTTGAATGCAGTCGCCGGTTCCTTGAGGAGGCAAAACCCAAAGATTCAAGTTGTTTTGCCCCTGTTGACATTGGCTTCCCCGTAGAGCTCCTAACATTTTTGACAGAACCTGAATGGATGAGGAAAACCAAGAATTGACTTTCACTGAACGAGGTCTCCTTTTTGGTGATGGAAAGGCCGAATGGTTCTGCGCAAGTGAAAAACCCCCCTGCACGAGATCCAGGGCAAATTAGGTTTATTCCAGAAAACAAAAGGCACGCACGCACGCCACCTCCACCCCGTTTGACACATGGAAAACAACTTTTGCTCATTAACTTTATTGAAGACGTGTTACTCGGCCCCGGGACCCCCCGCCGCCTGATCCTTGTCCTTCTTCTTGTGCCCCGACACGATGTCGTCGATGCGCAGCAACAAGATGGCCGTCTGCGGACAAAGGCGGCGGTCAGCGACCGCCCCGACGGAAGGGAAGTCGGCGTCCGGTCTCACCTCCACCGCCGTCTTGTACGTCTGCGCCTTGACGGCGAGAGGCTCGCAGATGCCGGCGGCCGCCATGTCGCGGAGGGTACCCGTCTCGCCGTCCACGCCCCAGGACGCGCCGTCCGCCGCCGCGTGCTTGGCCTGTCGGAAGCGCGGAACGGAAGGAGTCAGCCTGGGAGACGGAAGCCTTTCGGTCGGTCGGTCGGTCGGTCGGAAGCCGCCTGCCTACCCTGAGCGAGGTGAGCACGCGGATGGTGGAGGCGCCGCAATTCTGGATCAGCGTGCGCGGGATGACCTCCAGCGCCTGGGCGGCGGCGCGGTAGGGCCACTGCTCCACGCCCACCAGGGCGCGCGAACGCTCTGTCAGGCGCTTGGAGACCGCCATCTCCGCAGCGCCCCCGCCCGGCAGCAGGGCCGGCTCCAGCAGCACGTTGCGGCACACCTGCATGGCGTCCTGCAGGTTGCGCTCCACCTCCTGCGAACGGGCGGCACTTTAGATCGCTCGGCCGCCGAGCGGACTTTCTGGGAGGCGCGCCGGCTCACCGCCAAGATCTCCTTGCTGGCGCCTCTGAGCAGGACGGTGCAAGCCTTGGGCTCCTTGCATTGGGTGACGAAGGCGAAGTACTCGTCGCCGATCTTCTTGACCTCGAAGAGCCCCGCCCCCGTGCCCACGTCCTCCTCGCGCAGCTCGTCGGTTCGGCTGACGATGCGCGCGCCGCAGGCCCTGCGACGACGCCACACGGTCACGTCTCCCGCTTCCTTACCTGCGTCCGCCCGCCCGCCGCCCACCTGGCAATGCGATTATTGTCGGTCTTCCGGACGCGGCGGATAGCGGTGATGTTGGCCTTGACCAGGTAGTGCTGCGCCAGGTCTGAAAGGGGCAGAGCCGTCAGGTCGGCCTCCCGAAGGACCGGCGCGGCGCGTCAAACGCCCACCTGAGATTCCTTTCTCGGTGAAGACGAGATCGGGCTTGACCCGGATGACGTCCTCGCACATCTGCTGGACGTACTCCTCCTCCATCTGCAGGATGCGCGCAAAGTCCTCCTCCTTGCTCATCTCGATGTCGGTCTGCACGCCGGGCAAGGGCAAGGGCAAGGTCAAGGTCCGGCGGCGGGTGGCTTATTTGGCGGCGCTCACCTGGCTCTCGCCCTTCTTGTACTCCAGCGAGCAGTCGAGCAGCACCACGCGCGGCTCTTTGATGAGGCGGCGCATGCGCGGGTGCGTCACGTCCTTGTTAACCATCACGCCGCTCAGCACGCACGAGTCCTCGATGATGCCGCCCGGTACCTGGCGGCGAGGCGGGCGGAAGCGTGAGTCGGCGCTCGGGTCGGCCGAGCGCTCGCCGTCGTACCTTCTCTACTTTGGCGTACTTCTTGATGTCGATCTCCTTGCGGCCGTTGTCTTCCGTCTCCACGGTCAGCACGGCGTCCAGAGCCATGCCGCACGCCAGGTCCGACCAGCGGCTCAGCGCTTTGGTGTTGACGGCCGAGCGCACGATCTTCAGCATGGCCGAGCGGTCCGACGTGTCCACGGGGACGCTGCGGAGACGGGAGCGGTCCGCAATTATGGCCATCGCGTCTCACCTGGGCCGGACCATCGCCCGACTCGACGGCCGATCCGTTCCGACACAGAGGTGGCAAATGAACGGACCCTGAAAATGGACTGGCATTCACGGCCGGCCGGGCCTTTCAGTTGAAGCCAATTGGACGACGACTTCCTTGTCATTTCAGGGTCTGTCCATTTTTCCGGCTGCTCCCTGCTCATTTTGGTGCGTTGACTGCACCAACGAGCCCGAGGCGCGACAATAACTCATGGATTAGCAAAGAAATGGACAAGTACTTGCCTAAATATTTGTACTTCCCAGTTGTAAATAAGGTCCAATTTCGTCCTGATATTTTTGTCAAGTCAAAGTAGGACATGAAGAAAAATCTGCCATTTTTCAGACATCTTACCTCGGCTGCAACAACTCGTGGATTAATAGAGGAGTTGCCAACCAATTTGATACAGTAGTAGACTGCATTTAAGTTGGGCGGCCGTCATAAAAGATTGTTTTTGAAGGAAGTAGTCATCCATTTTGTCTTGTTACATGCCAAAAACAACTTCAAAGTCAATTGAGAGGATCACTGAAAAAAAAGTGCTGCCACAGTTGATCCAATGAAAGGAGGATGAAAGTAATCGATGGCTGCCCAGCCGACCCCCGCCGGCCTACCTGATCTCCTTCAAGGTTTCCAACATGTCCTCCAGGGCTCGCCTGTAGGCGCCGATGACGACGGTGGGGTGCATCTGCTGCTCCAGGAACTGCTCGGCCACCGACAGCATCTCGCCGGCTTGGGGAAGGAGGAGCGTTAGCCTCCGGCGGGGCAAAGATAAAGCGGCTCCTCACCGAGGATGATGACGGACGTGGTTCCGTCTCCGACTTCTTCGTCCTGCGTGCGGCTGATCTCGATCATGGATTTAGCGGCGGGATGCTGCACCTGGATCTGCGGTCACAGAGGCGGGCGCGGTGAAAACGGCGCCGGACGGGGGGTCGACGGGCGGGCGGCCCACCTCTCGCAAGATGGCGTTCCCGTCGTTGGTCATGACGATTCCGCCGTTGGGATCCAGCAGCATCTGCGAAGATTCCGCGCACGCATCGTCGGCGCCTCCAACGGCAGCGGTCGGCGACGCGCGAGTGACTCACCTTCATCATGGCCCGCGGGCCCAGACAGGTCCTGATCACATCGGCGATGGTCTGTCGCAGACGGCGTTTAGCAAAGCGATCCTCTTGAAACAAACAAAAATCCAAGAAGACACCCTCACCTTTGCCGCGCTGATGTTTCCCGTCTGAACCTTCCGTCCAGACTCTCTCTTCACGTTCTGGTCTGCAAGAAAGAGGTCATCTGTTTAATTTGACAGAAGCATTTCCAAATCCTATGTGACTTGATCCAAAGCAATGATTTGATGCTGACATTTAGTAGGTCCCGTAAAATGGTTTTAGCCATGTCGAGACTGATGGTCTCTCTCCCACGGTGACCGACTGGACTCACAAATTTGCTTTCGGTTTATGAAAGTGAGAGCAAATTAGGAACAGTGGGCTAAAATGCCATCAAATGCGGGTTTGTTTTTTTTTCAAAGCGGATTTAGTTCGTCCCAGCCAGCCACCGAGCCCAAACAGATCTCATGTCGTAGGTAGCGATGCTAACGTTAGCAGCTAGGAGCTAACCGAGGCGTCCGGATGACGGCGAGGGTGCGGCTCGGCGAGCCTCGACGGCCACGGACAGTTGCGGCAAACTGCCCGCACCGATGACGCGGGCGGCCGACAGTGGCGAACGGCTCGCTGGCTTTCTTTCGCCGAGCTAGCTTTTGGCTAACGCGGCTAACGGCTAGCTCGGCGAGGCGACTCGCTCAGCACGTGCGCGGCCGGCCGGCGCTTCGGTCGGTCGACCGACCGGCCGACGCTTGAACCTCATTACGGACCCCTTACTCACTGAGAACGAGGACCTGTTGGCCGAACATCTCGAAAGAATGTAGAAGCAACGACGATGACGAGGAAGAAAGACGCCGGCTGACTCGAAAGCTTCTAGGCAGGCAGCAGCTCTCCACAAAGCGGGCGGGCGGATCAAGACCGATTGACGGCAGCTCCGCCAATAGAGTCAGGGAGGAGGGCCTTGTGATCGGGGCGCTAAAGCGTGCGTTCAAACATGTCCAACGTACGGCCCGCTGGCGTGGGTCCAATCCGGCCCCTGGCGCGGTTCTGCCTGACGGGCACCTTGTAGCTCATACATGAAATGCACCTAAATGATCTGGAAGCGACCGGTGTTCTGCCAAAATATCCTACATCGGCGAAACGTTTACATTAGTCGAATTTGAGACCTAAAGTACTACCGTGCGCTCTAAACTTGTTTTGGTTAGATGCATACAGGAATAAGGTACTAAAAAAATGCCTGCAGAAAATACTTCAATGTAGTTATATCAAATAAGGACGGTTTAAACACGCTACGTGACTAATGTGGTCAACTGCTTCAAAGCTAACACAAAAAAACACAATGGTTAAAAGTATGAGAGGGTAATACATGCAAAAAGTATCTTTGAGGCTGTGAAAAGGTTCTAAATAACTCAATAAAAACAAAAATAGTGAGTAATCGCCGCCTCTAACCGATGTGCGCATGAATGCATGCGCAAACGCCCTGAGCATTGTATAACGTTTCGCCGCGTAGTAAGGAATGGCCGAACACCGGTAAATTCCCCGAAATCAACCAAAAGGAACAGAAATGACCCAAAATCAACAGGAATCAGCCCAGAAATGCCAACAGGAAATGATCCAAACTGTACACGAGGTGACCTGTTCGTACCCTAAAATGACAAAGGATTGACAAAAAATGAACTGCCTGCCTGCCTGCCACTGACGACGACAGACGTCCAATTTGGGCTGGCCGTGCGTGGCCCAGTCAATGGCAACCGGCGAGTTGACTTGTTTGGCCCAAAAATAAGAGTCCCATGGTTGCCACCTGTCCCTTGAAATAAGGAACGATCCGAAATTGGGAATTAAATGTTGCGTTCCGTATTGAACTAATACGGAAAATAAATGGATACATTTATATGCATTGTAGGCGTTTGGGGGATGTCCCTTTTTTTCTCTGCCTGTACAGCTTTGGGTGCGACCCGTATTTCCTATTTCTGAAAGGTGACAACCCTATTATGGCGTACCGCACGCTACACGTCACCTCTGCTCATTAATATTCATGACGTTAGCAATCGTTGCTAAGGGGGGGACACGCTACCGTTTGTCCTCAATAGGACATGAATGGAAAGTGTACAAATGAGATGTTGACAGAGCTAAACCTACCAATTCTGTCCGAGGTGCCAAATTCACTGGTAAAGATGTGGAAGAACATACAAATGTTCAGTTAAAGAGATGCTTTGAGTGTCGAGGACTGAACAAGAGCCGAGCAGATCCACACCTTTTTCATGACGACGCTGACAAGAACGTTCTCCTCTTTCAACAAGCTATCCTTTACCCCCATATGCCCCGTCTCTAACCCCTACCCCTTGTCTTAAGTCTCTGACCGTTCTTGGGGGTAGTTTATATTTTGTATAGTGATCGCAAATTCTACTTAGTGACAGCCAACGAACACTTTTCATTTTTTTCCTCAATAACAAATCTTAATTCTATTGATTTATTTACACTTCCCCCTTACTAAAGTTGTTTCTTTACAACAGAAAAGGTGACAACGGTGGCAGTCAGATACCACTTTCATTTTTTTCAAGTCATATTGAAGCAGCACGGCAAAACGCCACGCTCAAAAATAAGTCAAAATGGCTTACCTCTTCGGGGGACGCTGTGGCAGGCAACGGGTCGGGATTGTCATTTGTAGGCAAGCTGATCCATTGTTCACATTTTTTCCTTTGAGTTTTTGATTTCGGGAAACGTATGAAGAAAATATCTGAATCTAGTCGTTTCTAGTTTGATCGGCATGTTCGTTTTTGAAAGGTTACCTGAGAAAACTACAAATGTCATTGTTTGTATGCGAGGGCGTGTCATCATGTCCCGCTTCCGCTTTACGATGCGCCGTCGCGGTCTAAAAATAGCATTCGTGCGGTACGCTATTGCCGTAAACGTGGCCCACGGGCCAAATGAGTTTAAATTTCTTACATCCAATTGTCTTGAGTGATTTCAACAAGACACGTGATCGCTGATTCAACAAAGCAGACAAAAAGGCCATGAACAAAAGGTTGGATTCTCTTTAAACCATAAATAGACCAATGGCTGTATAGAAATGAATTCCAAAGAATACAAATAAATAAATAAAAGGACAGCAATAAATAGAGACATCTTGTAAAGATATCGAGCAGTTCCAATAAAGAAAGAGGTCAATAATCCATCAAAAAGCTTCTGAAATCCAGCCTCTCCAAAAACAATCCGCCGGTCCACTCCGCGACGCGAGAACCAAACCTTTCCCCCGGCATCGCCCGCCGCCATCAGAGTTCCTGCTTGACGCCGCTCGGGCCGGCCCGCCGCCACTGCCGCAGGAAGCCCAGGAAGTCTCGGAGCTCTCGGCCGCCCTGCGACAGACGCGCGGCAGACTTCCTGGAACTCGGCGGGAAACTCGGCGCGTCCCGGCCCGTCGGCCTTACCTGGTAGAGAACGGGCCGGTCCTTCGTGCCGGCGGGAGCCAAGTAGACGGTCGGGTAGCTGAGGACCCAAAGCGGCAATTAACCGCGCCCCTTCCGACGCGCCCCCCCCCCGCGTCACGCCACTCACCCTCGAACGTCGTAGCCCTGCGGCACGTCGTTATCCACGGCGTTCATTTTGGCCACCACCACGTCAGCGTCCGCAGATAGCTGAGAGAGCGGGACGGGCAGAACTGAGCTAATAAAGCCACACCGTAAGCGGGGTTCGGTTTGTTCTTTAGCTAGCGTCAAATTGTGAAAGATGAGAAAGGCGTCTACCGTCTCAGCCAGCTCGGCATAAACGGGTTCCAGCTTCTTGCAGCGAGGACAGGACGGCGAATAGAAGAGAACCAGGACATCTTTGGTGGGCTGGTTGACCACCGCATTGAAGGACTCCGCCACCACCACCTGCGGCGATCGTCGCCTCGTCAGCGGCCGCCCCGCCGTTGGCTTCGCGTCACGCACCTGAACCGCGCCGGCGTTCCCGTCCGGCACCGGCTCGGACTTGACGTAACGCTTGAGGCGACGCGCAAAATACTGCTCCAGAAATCTCCCCAGGGAGGCGCCGTCCCTCCTGCAGGAGGTAGAGGCAGACACGTTAGACGCCGCTTACCGCGGGCGGGCAAGCGAGCGAGCGCCGCCTACGTGAACTCCTCCCGCATGGCGAACTTGTGACCCGCTTTGGTACGGATGGTGACCACGGGAAGGTCCCCGCCGTCCGCCGTCCCCACGCCGAACTCGGCCTCCAGCTCGGCCCGAAAGTCCTCCAGGTTGGCGACGGAGAAGCTCAGCCCGCGCCCCGCGTAGCCGGACGCCACCTTCATCACCCTGGCGGCGACACGCACGGGCAGATCGGTCTTTGAGACGGCCGCCCGGCACCGCCTCACCTGTTCCTCCAGTAGTTGGAGCCCGGGACGTTGTGCCGGTAATCCACGTGGTAAAACGCCGTCAGGAGGTCGCCCGCTCGCAGACGATCTTTATTCTCCAAAGTCATGTGAGGACAAAGGCCGTATCTACGGGGGGGGGGGGGATAACAACTGTGGCTGCGACGGTCTTTCTGAGCGCGGTCGCCGCTTACACGTTGTCTCGGATGAAGCGTCTCAGAGACGGGACGCTGCCGAAATCTCGGAGGACGACGACGCCTTCTTCGAAGGGGTTGGCCAATCTCGGAGGACGGAAGAGCAGGACGCCTCTGAAAGCGGCGCCGGCGCTCCGTTTAGGACGAAAGGCGAGAGAGAGAGCGACGGACGGGAGCGTGGTGCACCGACTCCGATCGCAGTCCGTAGGGTTCGGCGAGCTCCGGACGCGTGGTGTGAGCGAAGCGAAACTGATCCCTCAGAAGTTCCGCCGCCTTCAGGAAGTTGGCCAGACCGGAACTGTCCTCACCTGAAAACACGCCTGAGGTGCGGGTGGGCGGGCGCTCAGCTCGGATTAAAAAGAAGGAGAGGCGGGCGGGCTTTTGCCTACCGACGACGGAAGCGTCGTAGTGGCGGACGAAGGTTCGCAGGTCGTCGTCGCTCAGCAGCCTCAGCGAATCCGGACCCGTCTGCTTGCTCATGTACTCGAAGATCCCCTCTGGCGGGCGAGGGTTCGTGAGTCTCTGACGTGGCGGCGGCGGCGGCGAGCGTGCGCGTTTTGGATTTTACCGGCAGAACGAGGACCGTCGTAGGAGGCCCAGTCCCTCCCGTTCCTGAAAATCTTCAACGTGGGATACCCCGAAACGCCGAAGCGACCGCACGTTTCCGCCTGAGCCGTACAATCCACCTGAGGGGTACGCGTCAGCGGCCGGCCGCTCGCTCGCTCGCTCGGGACCCCGGCCGGCCCATAAATGGGCCCCCGAGGGCTCCCAAAATGGGTCATTTGGACGCCACGGTAATGAGTCCCGGCCACCCAATCTGCTGTAACCACCTGTACTTGACGCTGTCATTGTATCTCTTCTAATTGGTTTATTTCAATGGTTGTCTATTGAAATGTTCCATATATTGAATGGCGGCCTAAATTTTTTCTTGATGCCTTCACTTCTTTGAACAGGAAGTGAGCCAGAAAGGTTCCCAAATTGACAGGAAGTGAGCTAGAAATCGACAGGAATCGGTGGTGAAATTCTACCAAGTATATTTTTGTGCATCCCTACTTGAGGGGTACTTTTGACTACTCGACATTTTTTACTTTTCAAATTTTCACCTGAGTTACTTTTGTCAGTTTTCTCACTGTGAATGGACGATTTGGGTTTCACGCCTCCGTATAGGACCCGTGCAACTATACCGTAACAGAGCACTAGAAGCGGCGAGACGAGTACAAGCGGGATGAGGCCGGTGAACAAGATATACCACTCCACTCTTGTACAGTAGCTGGTATGCTCCTGACCGTTGCTTACTTACAATCCGCCATTGAGCTAGGATGGAGTTTTATAGCTGGTAAACTTCTGTTTATAATGCAGACAATTGTTTTTTTCCCCCCATTCTGCACAATTCTAAATAAAACTGAGCAGTCAACAAACTGTATGGTTCTTTCTTTGAATATGAACTCAGATCTCTGCGTATGCATATTGTAGATATATACACTGTATATGCATATTAGCCTTTTGCATCAGGAGAAATACTTTGACTTGTAAATTTGAAAGCAAGTACTTCTACTTGAGTATTTTTTTCCTGAGATACTTTTACATAAGTCATATTTTTTGCACCTGTATGATCTCTATTTTGACTGAAGTAACAAAAGTGAGTACTTCATCCACCACTGAATTGAGATGGTGAACTTTCTGGGTCGCTTCCTGTCAGCGGTGTACATTCCACCACTGTCCCAATTTTTCCCGTTTTCTACTTGACGATGTGCGCCAAAAGCTCATTTCTTGCTTGGAGCCCCCAAGAGACCCTAGGCATGGGCAGGCAAGGCACGCCACTGAAACGGCTTACCTTTGCCAACTGCACACTTCCTTTCAGTTTGCCGGCTGCCTTCTCAAACTCGGGGGCTAACTTCTTGCAATGCCCACACCTGAAGGAAGGAAGGAAGAAGGAAAGGACGTGAGAGAGGAAAGGAGGTGGAGCGAAATGCACCTGCTCTCGCTCCCGCGTTACCATGGCGCGTAGAATTTGACGAGCATGGTGTCGTGCTCGGTGGCCAGGTAGTCAAAGTCGGCGTCCCCGAGGGCGATCACGTCGCCGCCGCCGCCGCCGCCGCCGGACGCCGACGCGGCGAAAAGCCCCAAACAGCAGACGGCCAGGGCCAAACGCTGCCGAGCGGAAGCCGCCATGACGATCCGATGACGTCCGTCGTCTCGACGGAAGGAGGAAGTGGCGGCTCCGGCTCCGGCTCCGGCTCCGGCTTGAATCGGAAAGATAGACGTTCGGAATATTTTAAGCATTGGATATTTGTCAAACCAAAATTTTCCATTTTCTTTTGCATTCTTTCCATCAGAATCGGAGCACATCAATCTAACTCATGAGCATTGAAAGAAAGCAGTCCCCCCTGAAACTGGTTCAAAATAATCAATAGAACACGTTCTACTTATTTTGTCGACCGTATATCGATGCTGTTATTTTGGATTGTACGCATCTGTCCGTCAAAATGGCTCATTGTGGCAGATGTTTGTAAAGGTGTAAGTTTGAATGAAACAAAAGTGTTGGCACAATAAAGGCTTGGCTTCAACGGTCAATCCTCTCGAAGACCTTCGTGATGACGTGACGTCACGCGTTTCGTTTGAAAAATATCCAAATGAACGCTCTCTAGCGCAAAGCTATCATTCCGCCAGATGGCAGTCACTGGGAAAAAAAATAAAGGTCAGGTAGCCGATGGAGAAAAGAGACAAAGAAGAAGAAGACGAAGATGGAGCCGATCGGAAGTCGTCTCTCCAAAGTCAGTGCTCTTTGTATTTATCTTCAAATGCACCTTATCTCCCATCGCCGAAGCCATGCGTCAAATACGCTCACCTTGGCCAAAGCGGGGCGCTAAAAGCAAATAAACTGGCGGGCGGCGGCGGCGGCGGCTTTTTTCCGAGCGCCTCGCCTCAAAGGCACCGGTGTTCTGCCAAAATCGGCGAAGCGTCTACATGAGTCGAATTTGACACCCAAAGTACTACCGTGCGCTCTAAACTTGTTTTGTGTAGATGCATACAGGAATAACGTACTTTAAAAAATGCCTGCAGAAAATACTTCAATGTAGTTATATCAAATAAGGACGCTTTAAATACGCCACGTGACTAACGTGGTCAACTGCTTCAAAGCTAACACAAAAAACAATGCTTAAAAGTATGAGAGGGTAATACATGCAAAAAGTATCTTTGAGGCAGTGAAAAGCTTCTAAATAACTCAATAAAAACAAAAATAGTACTCTCCGCTTCTAACCGATGTGCGCATGCATGCGCAAGCGCGCTGAGCATTGTGTAGGACGTTTCGCCGCGTAGTAAGCTATATCGCCCTCACGACTCTCGCAGTTCATGGCAATACTGTTCAATGCAAGGGTGGCTTGAGATTTCCATCCCAAACAGGTTTTAAGACATGGGATTTTTTCCCCCTTAACAACGACATATACACATAGGTGGGTCGATCGGGTAGCCAAACATAGGACTCGAGTAGCGTTACTCCCAAAAAATATTACTTAAGTAAAAGTAGTCATTCAAAAAATGTACTCAAGTCAAAAAGTATTTGGTGAAAAGAATACTTAAGTAACTGCTTAACATTTTTTGGGAAACAATGGTATTTTTTTCTGAGCACCAAGTTATTTATATGGACTATTGTTATAATGATACTGTACAATAACCCATTACATAACTACATCAAGCCAAAGAAATACAATACAAAAAAAACATTGAATTCCGACGAGTGAAAAACCAATAAATGAAGCATTATTCGTCCATAGAGCATGACCGCCCTCTGGTGGAGAAAGTCGTTCCGCCATTGAGTAGTAAAGCGTTTCTTCATCATTACCGTCTCCAAATGAAAAGGATTATATCTCCGCTTTTCCGCGGTCAACCCGTCAAATAAGAGAAGCGTTTTTCTTCTTCAAATCTACTCAAGTCAAAAGTATAGCTTAGTAAAACAACATTTTTCTCAAAAAGTGACTCAAGTAAATGTAACGGAGTGCAAGAAACGTCTTACTCTGCATATTGATTTCCTATTCACCCGCCATTCATTTCAACGGCACCATTCGGACCTACCGATTTCCAATCCAGACCCCCCCCCCAAAATCTACAAATCAACAGGCAGTGGCCATGACAATCCAGAATGAGATGAGCTGTGTCACTGAAAATAGAGAATGGACTCCAACGTTTGTTGAATGCACAACTTCAAGACGGTAGCATATTTTCTTGTCTTTCCAAAGTCCAGGTTGTCCCTCCCAATAAGACATTTCCCCCCCCAGGCCATAGGTCACACCACTCTACCATGAAGTCTGCCTGCAAACGTCCCAAAGCGGAAGCGGCCGACCCTCCTTCGCCGCCGACGTCTACGGGTAAAGTGTGCCGACGCGGTCCCCGGCGCGCCGACGCCATTTGATGTGTGCGCACGTCAGACGGCGGGCGCCCCGGGAGGAGGCCGGCCGGGAAGAAGCGCAAGAAGCCGGCGGAAGCGGAGCCGGACGCGGCGGAAGGGTTGCCCGTCGACACGCGCCTCGACCGATCGCTGGAGACCAAGTCCAAGCAACACAATCTGACGAGCGTCAACGTGCGCAACATCATCCACGTGAGCGCGCCCGCCTCCGGCGTCTGTCTCCAACCCCCGTTGACTCCGCCCCCCGCAGGAAGTCATCACCAATGAGCACGTGGTGGCCATGATGAAAGCGGCCATCGACGAGACGGAAGCCGCGCCGCCGTTTGTGAGTCGCCGGTCCAGGTCCGCCGCCGCTCCGGGTCCGCCGCTCGTTTCAACTTTGCGCGACTTCCGCAGGAACCCAAGATGACCAGGTCCAAGCTGAAGGAAGTGGCAGAGAAAGGCGCGGTGAGACTCCTCTGTCCTCGCGGGCGCCGAACACCGCTCCCGGACAAACGTAGAAATCCAAATAGTTTAGTCGTCGGTCGTAAACGGCGATCGCCGCATTGTCAATTTCCCTCCAGCTCATCCCCGCGTGGAACATCTCACCCATCAAAAAGAGCGACGACAACGGCGAGGTAAGAGTCGAAAGCCGCCGGGGGCCCGTGCCGTCGGTCAGCGAGCGGCGTTTTGGCCCGCAGGTCCGACAGTTCGCGGACATCCCGCTGGCTGAGGAAGATTCCTCCGACGAAGAGTATCGTCCCGACGACGAAGAGGAGGACGAGACGGCCGAAGACGTGAGCGAAGCCGCCGCCGCCGCCGCCTCGCGCGGCTCCGTACCGCCTCGCTGACGCTACTTCGGCGGGCAGACGTTTCAGGAGAGCGACTTTGAGGGAGCGGCGTCGCCGAGGCGCGGTTCGGACGCCGCCGACCAGGTGAGGCGGTCCCTCGCGTGGCCGATCGGCGACGTCACACGGCTCTTCCCGTCCCGCCCTCAGAGCGGGAGAGCGGATCGCGACGTCGCGGGGCCACCGCCCCCTCCCTCGACCGACAACTTCCTGGAGGAGCTCCGCGCCGTAGAGGCGGAGCTGGCCGTGTGCGCGGAACCCTACCGGATGGAGCTCCCCTACCTCCCTCACCGTACCGACGCCAAGAACGGTCTTCGGCCCCCGGAGGACGCCGGCGAAGGGGGCCTGATGGCGTACCGAACGCGCTCCAAGCGCCCTCTTCGGGACGTCCCCCTAGGGAGGCTGGAGGCGGAGCTCCGGGCGCCCGACATCACGCCCGACCTGTATGACTGCGGCGCCGCCCCGGAGGACAGCGACTGGACCGATTGGCTGAGAGGGCTCATGACCTCGGAAGGCGGCGACGACGGTGAGCGTCGCGTCGCCGCTAATAGCGGTACGGTAGAGACGCGCCCCCGCCCGACCGTTTTTTTCTTTCAGAGGAGTGCGACGACGAGGACGACCCCGAGTACAACTTCCTGGCCGACGTGGACGAACCCGACCGGGAGGATTACCGCGACGACAAGGCCGTACGCATCACCAGTGAGTAGTAAGCGCGCTAAGGCCCGACGCTTGAGCGCCCGCCTGCCTCAAAACGCCGCCTCGTCCCCGTTCCGCAGAAAAGGAAGTCAACCAGCTGATGGAAGAGCTCTTTGAAACGGTGAGACGCGCAGGCGTGCGTGGACCGAGCCAAGAATCTGACATCCGTTTTAGTTGAAAGAGGACGCGGCGGGCCGGGAAGCGGACGAGGACCGCCGCGAGGAAGAGCGGCAGCCCCGGGAGGAGGCGCGCCCGGCTGCCGCGACCGATCCGCCGGCCGGAGAGCGGCTTACGGTCAAGCGACAGCTGGCCTACCTGCGGAGCGCGCCGCGGAGCGCGCCTTGCGAGCGCCCGCTCAGGCTGGACGGCAAACACAGACGCGCGCTCCGGCAACAAGTGCAGCAGGTAAGCCCGCTCAAACGGCTCCCGCAAAGAGAAGCGACACCACGCGCCCGTTTTGTTGCGTCAACTCATTTCCATCGGCGACCCGCTTCGATGGCAATCGCGGGCCGGCCGTCGACGGCGGTGAAATATGAGTGCCCCTGTTGTAATTGATGGAGTGCTAGCACTAGCTAAGATCTGGCTGTATTTGCGTGCAGCACGTGCAGCTGTTGCTTCAGATTCACCTCCTGACGTCACCGGTGGAAGGACTCGGCGACGAGGCCAAAACCACTCGACAGTTTTTGGTAAGGAAGACCGGCTCGTTCGGTCATCGAGATCGGGGTAGGACGAGCGCTCGCCGTCATTCGTCGCTTCCGAACCCCGATCCCGACGAAGGGATGGATTTAGGTCGAAAAGTTCATATTGTGGAATTTATCGCCGCGCGGGACCTGACGCTCGTCCTTCGTCTGCCACCTCAGTTCGAATTAGACGCGTTGGCGCAGAGGGGAGAGCTGACGACGCCGTCCGGGCGGGGCAGCGCATTCGGGGCGTCCAACCTGCGGGGGGCGCTACAGCTGCTGGAGGAGCTGAGAGAGCGCCCCGTGGCCCTCGCCGCCCAAAAGTGCACGCCGGACGCACGCGGACAAAGTCGGGACGGCTGCATCCCTGGCAGTTTTTTTTTTTAGTCTTATTTTTTTTATCATGACGCGTGACTTTTTTCCAGTGCGGAGTTTCCCGACGATGCCCGCCGAGCTGGCGTGGATCTTTGCCACGCGTCCCGTCTTCCTTTACCCGCAGCTTCTGCCGCGCGTCAGCCTGGATCCTGCTCATTTCTGCCCCCGCAGGAGGGCGGGGTTCACCGCGGCGGAAGACCGGTAGGCCGCGTCCGTGCGCCCGAGCGTCGTCGGACCGTTGCAGCGCGTCCTTTCGTGTGCGCAGACTGCTGGCGCTGGGCTTGCGGAACCTGGCGGATTCGCGCGACCCCGTCCGGCTGCTGTGCGACTTATTGCTGGCCAAAAGTCTGGTTCAGGCGAGACGGAGGATCCTGCAGTGCTGCCGACCGGGAACCCCCCACAACGTTGTCAAGGTAACGCCGGCAGGAATTTGTTTTTTTGGGCTCCTACATTAAAGTCACGGGTGCACGCAGGAATTCCGACACAAGGGGGTCGTTCCTCACGTGGCGCCCATGTGCGTTGACGTCGCCGAGTCAGAACGCCGTCCCCCGGTGGAGAGAGATGTCAAACTCATGCCCCTTTGGCTGCTGGTGAGATAACTCCTCCACGCCCGCCGGCCGCCCTCCCGCCTACGTGGTCTTTGCGTTTCCGTCTCCCAGAGAAGTCTTCCCGTGATCTCGAAGCTACGCGACCCCGCCGCCTCATCGGCGACGGAGGCCCCAGACGGCTCCGCCGACGCCCTCTATCCTCCCCGCCCGCCCCCCGAGCTCCGCTTTCGCCCGGCCGGATTCGTTCGCCGCGCCGCTCTCGGACCGTCCTCGGCCGCTGGAAACGACGCGACTTCCCCTCGCGCGCTCCAGGTATGCCGGCCAGGCCGGAGCGGGGGGCACCTACAGCCGCTCGCGAGCGTGCAGAAAATCATCGGTCGGCTTCCTCAGGAAGACCCGCCGCAGGAAGGCTCGTCTCTTGCCGCCGATCGACACTCGCCGGGGGTTTTTGCCAAAAACGTCTCCTTGGGCGTCAACGGGGAAAAGACGGTGGTTTGGACGCGGTGAGGCTTCGTCGTCGCGCCGGCGCGATCCGCCTCCCGTCTCATCTCGTCCCTTTCCGGCTCCAGAGAAGCGGACCGTCTCATTCTGACGGCCTGCCGGCAGGGAGGCGCTGCGGGAAGGACGTTCCGCCGAGTGTCGGCTCAGTTGGGAAACAAGACGGCCCGGGAGGTGAGGGGGGGGGCAGTTTCCGTTCCGTCCCGTCGTAACGCCCTTTCCTTTCAGGTGAGCCTTCGTTTCCGCGACCTCCTGGGTCTTTTCCGCGTGACCTCGGCGGCCGCGCGCAAGCCGGAAGAACTGGCTCTGCCCCCGCTCAACTCCGGTTCCTGAGAGGAAAGACCTTTCCCAAAATGTTTGCTTTTGTAAATAAAAGTCGGATAGCTTTTTACATTCGGTCTTCCTTGTCCGTGAATAATCCTGGTACTGTCCCGATCGCATCTGTTTTTGCCCAATGGAGGATCTGCCGATCCCAGGGGTGAAAAATAGCACCTTATCTTTCTGTCTCAATTCAAGTTGACATTAAAAATGCTCCCAAATCAACAGAAGGTGACCCCCGGATAAACAAGAAGTGACTTTATCCACCATAGCAAAAAGACTAGTCCAATTTCTCCACCAACAGCATTTTCTAGTTCTTTGTATTATTCCACCCTAAAAGCAGGTGGGGTCATTGAGAGTTGAAAAGTACGAGAAGGCGAGCGCACGAATAGTCGAGGACCGACAATTACACAGTATTTTCTACCGCGAAATGAAAAGGATGATTTCAACGGCGTACCTGAACTCAATGATGGGCTTCTCATGGACGTTGAATGAAACGATAGCACTAACGCAGACAACGAGGAGCAAGCCGCTCAGCTTACCTTTCCGGCATCCTCGGATGCCGTCACAAGTTGCGACGGATCATCGTGGCTTCCTAAAAGAAAGCAGAGCGCATGCACGCCGTTTCTTACTGAGAGGAGGCCATTTCAAGTCAAAAATGAAAGAGCAAGCCATACCTAACTTGGTGGATGAATGGAATTCCTACGAGCAAGTGCTGGTCTGATCGTGATGTTTGCTGCGTGTCAACCAACCACGTTGTAATCTTTAGTACTATAAGTGTACATACAGCGTATCACAAAAGTGAGTACACCCCTCGCATTTCTGCAGATATTTATCTTTTCATGGGACAACGCTGACAAAATGACACAATGAAAAGTAGTCTGTGTGCAGCTCATATAATAGTTCATTTATTTTCCCCTCATCATGCGACTGGTGTTACTAGGTCCAGGTGTGCATAGGGAGAAGGGTGTGTTCAAATTTGTAGTGCACCTCTCACACTGGTCACTGAAAGTTCCAACATGGCACCACATGGCAAAGAACTCTCTGAGGATCTTAAAAGAAGTATTGCTGCGCTACATGAAGATGACTAAGGCTACAAGAAGATTGCCAAAACCCTGAAACTGAGCTGCAGCACAGTGGCTAAGATCATCCAGCGTTTTAAAAGAGCAGGGTCCACTCAGCACAGGCCTCGGGTCGGTCGTCCAAAGAAGCCGAGCGTCGCGTCCAAATGCTTTCTTTGAAAGATCGTCGCAGGAGTGCTGTCAGCATTTCTGCAGAGATTGAAGGGGGGGGGTGTCAGCCTGTTGGTGCTCAGACCATATGCCGTACTCTACATCAAACTGGTGTGCGTGAAAAGCCAAAAGCCCGCAAACATTTTGCTGAAGACATGTCAACAAAGCACAAGGATTACTGGAACCATGTCCTATGGTCTGATGAGACACATTCATTCGTTTGGTTCCGATGGTCTCGAGCGTGGGTGGCGGCAACCGGGTGAGGAGTACCAAGATAAGTGTGTCATGCCCACAGTCAAGCATGGTGGTGAGAATGTCATGGTCTGCTGCAGCAGGTGTTGGAGAGTTACATTCCATTGAGGGAAACGTGTACTGTAAAATACTGCCGCAGAGCATGATCCCCTTCCTCCAAAAACTGGGTCGCAGGGCATGACAATGACCCCAAACTCACCTCCAAGATGATCACAGCTTTACTGGAGAGGCTGAGGGGTAAAGGTGATGGACTGGCCAAGCATGTCTCCAGACTTGAACCCAATAGAACATACTTGGGGGATCCTCAAGCGGAAGGAGGAGGTGCGCAAAGTTTCAAATATCCAGCAGCTCCGCAATGTCATCGTGGAAGAGCATTCCAGTGGCAACCTGTGAAGCTCTGGTCAACTCCATGCCCAGGAGAGTAAAAGCAGTACTGGATAATAGTGGTGGCCACACATAATATTGACAGTTGACATGTTGTACGTATGTTATTATTGACAACTTTCACTAAGGGGTGTACTCACTTTTGTTGCCAGGGGTTTCAATATTAATGGCTATATTTTGAGGGGAAAATAAATGATTAAGCTGCACACAGACTACTTTTCAATGTTGTCCCATGAAAAGATATACTTCAATATCTGCAGAAATGCCAGGGCGGTACTCACTTTGGTGATACACTGTATATTATACGTGCTCTCAGATGGTTAATAGCCCGGCTTCCTTGTATTTAGTCAGTATTAGCCACGCTAGGCTATAGGTCAGGGTTGACCAAATCCGGACCTCCATGCCACCTATCCTATTCTGACCTGTCGTGTTTTCCACGTCTCTCTCTCTCTCTCCCCTGACACACCAGAATCAAATGATGAGAAGCCTGATTATGGTCCTGATGATTTGGTTCGGGTGCGTTGGAGGGAGATTTGGAAAACACGACAGGAAAATTCCGGATTTGGTCAACCCTGCTGGAGTAGTAGTGCTTTTTCTTTAGGGTTCCCTCAGCTTTGTCAATAAAAAATCCCAAATTGACATTGAGGGTTATTTCTTCAGACACGCCCTACCTCCAAAATACCAGCTTTGAGCATTTTCCGATCGGCGACTACTGTCAAACCCGTTTAGAGGTGCAACAATGAATCAGTAACGCTAACTATTTGATGAGCAAATTAACCGACAACAATTGTGTAGGACCTTCCTCACATTCTTGAAATTATAACATAAATATGACTTCCTGCCGGTGACCCGCGCCGGAGCGCAGGGCAGATACCCAGGCGGAGAAGAGAGGGGAAGGCAGAAGCAGGAGAACCCCTAGAAGCCGCCGTGGCACGAGATCAGAGCCCCGCCCCTGGGAGCCACGCCATAGAGAAAAAGTGTGGGACCCATCTACCACTGTGGCTGCCCGGCACCGTGATAGGATTGCGTGGGGACGGTAGTGCAGTGTTTGCATTTAAATAGGAGAGTCTGGTTTAGGGCAGCGGGACCGCCGCACGGAAATTCTACCCAGCCGCCCATGCCACCGCCCCTCACCGGAGCTCCCCCCTGGAGTACAATGTATGTGGTGCGTAAAAGAATGGCAAGGCCCGCAGTAAGGAGGCAACAGTGATGTCACCCCCTCACCAACAGATCCCATCCATCCCACAACCTCGGTGTGCGATGCATTAAAATCCAGGAGAGAGTCAGATGGGGCTGAATGAGTATGTAGGTTCCAGGGTGAAAGATATGTACCTTGCAAAGTGAAGAGTGCACGAATTAAGAGGCAGGCTACCACAGGCGTGGCCGCGTCCACCAGAACTACCGGCCGCAGAGCGGGAGAAGTGCCGGGCCCCCGACCGACCCCCGCCGCAGGCCAACCCCGGCGCCCCCGACACCAACCGGGCACCCACCCCGGACAGGCGCCGCGCCGGGGACACCCGCCCCACCGGCAGGCAGGGGACAACCGGCCCTACCCCAGGAGGCCCCGCCGACAGAAGGGCAGCGGCAGCCGCCGCGGCCCCAAAGAGGCGGCTGAGGCCGGAGACGGGCCGAGGGGACGGAGGCTCAACACTGCCCCCCGGGCCGCACGGTACGACACCAGGGAGCACCTCCACGGTACGAGGACACGTGGCCCGGGCCGTGCTGCCCTGCCCCCATCCAGTAGGTTTCTTTTTATGAAGAAACCCCGATGATAAAACCATTCATATAACAGCTTCAAGAGTATAAAAACACCTGGGGAAAATGCTAATATTCCATCATTTATCCATAACCGCATGCCTTTTGAATTCATATCATGCCACTTCGTGTAATTGCACACATCACAACATCAAGAATATGATCGAAATTTGGATCGATTGTCAAGCTAAAACGACTGGCGCCCGAGCTCCCCGAAACTGGCATATTGTGTGCGTGACGTCACAACTAGGAAACACGCGGCTCAGTGCTTGGGTCCCGACAAAGTACTGAAAGGCAGCGATGATGGCGGACAATTTTGTTTCTAGTTGCAGCGACGAATCTGACATAAGAAACGTTCTTCTAATGGTGACGAGGAGAGTTATGAACCTTTCTTTGGTGTTTTGGGTTATCAATTTGAGCCCAAATGAAAGCCAATGCAGCCTAATGAAATGATCATTGAGGAGAGCAATCACACTGATGAAACGGTTCTTTTTGCGAAGCTGATACACCGTGACCGCATAATATAGAATGATCATTTATTGTGCTATCATAGGTTTTCGCTCTGCCAACAGACGAAAAATATGAATGGGATTAGAGGATTTGTTGTATATATTTTACGAGCGATAATTTATGCATGTGTCCAGTCCTGTATCCAATGCGTGACATGTTTTTTATTATAATAGAGTACTCACTCTGGCCGCTTGGCAGCTCCCCTCCTTTGCTTTGCCTGGGCTGGTGGGGTGGTCTCATCAGTGCCAGTCATCGTCCTCTTTCTTGGTATCTCGGGACATTTAGGAGGCTGCGCGTGTACGGTGGGCACCGCATCTGCTTTCAGCAGCAATTTCTTAGCAAAACCTGATTTCATTTGTCCATAGCTTTCAGGTGTAAAATGCACACTACACAAAAACGTGCCGTAGGCTGGGTCTGCAAAAGGAACCCTCTTTGCAGGGACCAACTTGAGCCATTGTCTACGTAGTCCAGCTGTTTTTCTCACATTCTGGAACTCATGGGTACTACATTGTGACAAATGGTTATTTGTACACCACATAGCACGACAGGTTTGAACCATTTTAGCGTTTTTTTTGGATAAAACACCAACGCAATTCTCTCCTCCATAAACAACGATAGCCCCTGCCTCGACCTTTTGCTTCCTGGCTGTGACGCCATAGCCCCATTCGGCTGTTTCCGGGCTACATTTGGAAATGTTCCTCATTTTCTATCCGTTTTCAATAATTGCTCATGAATGTGATTTCTTTTTTTTGTTAACATTTGTTATCTTTCCACATAATGGTTCTATTGATATATCTCACAGCCCCTTAGTATTATCATTCTCTTTAAGAGTCTTAACACAAACTGCACATTGTCATACAAGAGAGTGTGCTTTGAAATGGTGACATGTCTAAAACAACTTCAACTGTGAAGGTCATTGAAAAAAGTGCCGCCTTTGGATTATTTTGTTGCGCAACGATTACAGAAAATTTAATATTTTTAAAACCCGGTTCCGATCCACTGAATAACGACACGATCGGCCCGATTTCGGATCGTCTCGTCATGCCGACAAATGTCAGGTTCAAATTATTTTATTAAAACAAAGTTAAAAGAGGGGCGGCTATGGCCACCGCATCCGTCCCCGTTGAAAGAGCGATCGGCGGACGCCGAGCGGAAGCGGCCACTTTCGCCGCGTCCGGGGCTCCCGAGGCGGTCTCGGTCAAGAAGGGAGCGCGGCGGAACGAGGAAATCCGGGATTCCTTCCGGAGTCGCCACCAGAGTCCGCGGTGAGCGACCGCTTCCCGCCTGGGAAAGTTCTCTCAAAAAATGTGCGAGGCGGCCGGCCGGCCACGCGCCCGCCACGACTAACGCGTGTCCCGATGTCGCTAAACGGGAAGCGGACCCGCCGGCGTTCCAAATCAGACTAAAGGTGGCCGGCTTAATGCAAAGGCTTTTACTGCGACCGAGGAAAGGGCTGCTAAAAAAGAAAAGGAGCAAGTCTGAAACCTCTGCGATAAGAGTTCTCAAAAACAAAAACAAAAAAAAAGAAAAAGGTCTCGGCGGCGCACGACGGGATCAGTCGCTGTCCGACGCCACGGCCGACGAGCATTTCCTCTTCCTCTTGGGAGCTTTGGGCTTGGAGTCTTCCTCCTCCTGAGGCGCAAAGGTGAAAATGAGGTGAGCCAGGGTAGGCGGTGGCGACGGCGATCGCCCGCCGTACCGAGGCGCTGCTGGACGCGCTCTCCTCCTCGTTGTTGCTGGGGGGCGCCGCGCCTTTCCTGGACCGCGGCGAAGTGGCGGCCGCCTTGCGCCGAGACTTGGGCGGCTTGGCCTGCGAATCTTCGTATTCTTCGGCCAGGGCGAAGAGGTCGCTGAACCTGCGGGGGAGGAGCGCGTCGGGTTGGACTCAACTTTTTCCAAGTGGTTGATTCTCATGAAGCCAAACTATGTCTTTGTAGGGATCTCGTCGCAAAACGCAGGTAGTCCCCGGGTTACGACGCCCGAGTCTCGTCCGCCGTTTTGCTTTTTTGCAGTGACGTAACAGTCTCGTCCGCCACCTCTCAGAATGGATGGTAAGTACTGAATATTATTTGTCATATAATAAATGGAAATGGTTGATTTGTAATTGCTATACATATCTGGTATTTCATATTAAGAGTGTGACAATATTTCTGAAGACGGCGATATTTTGCAACCCGAACGGTTATCGATATGCCCCCGCCAAGTAGGGATACTTTTATTTGACATTTTGGCCATTCGATTCATCGCCATTCACGGCTCATTGAATAATTGTTGAGCAATTCCTCGGCGGTCCAGTGAAGGTTAAGTGTAGAGCTGAAACGAATACTCGAGCAACTCGAGTAACTCGAGTTTAAAAACTGATCCGAGTAATTTTATTCACCTCGAGTAATCCTTTATTTTGACAGCTCTAGGCATCACGTTTTGCTCGGACTACTTTTAATGCGGGACAACGCGCTGATGTCACGTGCGTAGAGGAAGAAGCAAAAAAAAAAAAAAAAAAACTTACTGCAGCCGACAACCGCTACAAACGACGCCGACATTGCTAAATACTAGCCCGCTCATGCTACGTTTGTTGCAGGTAGCGTCCAGTGAGTCTCATAGAGATCACATGTATGTTGAACTAGATGCGCAATGACAGACTAGGCCGCGTCTGGGCAGCGTTAGCAAACAGCCGCCATCTTAAAGCAGTAGAGCGCTAAGCGCTAATAAAGAGCGCTAAACGCTAATATACTGTATAAGATTAACGTTACTGTCACTACTAGCTCACCTTACGTTAGCACTGCGGAGGGCTAGGTTTCAATTAATTAAGACCGCTTTCGATGCGTGGCTAATGTGTCTTACATACAGGGTATAACATAACATAGCGTTGTGGAGTGATGAAGGTGTCAAATAAAAACTCAATAATGCTAACTATCAATTTTAGCTCAGTAGTCATTGCTGGATTAAACACCAAGTAGCACTAGTCCCTAATGTGCTCCAATACAGCCTGTATCATACATTTATTTTGAACAGTGCAAAAACTCAAAATCCTATCAGGACTTACAGTTTAGACTAACTTAAAACTTAACTAGAACTTAAAAATGGCTTGAAACAAATTGAAATTTAATTGAAAAACGTGGGGAAAAATCCTAACTTTTAAGTGATGTGTGTTATCAAGCGTAAAGGCATTTTTAGGTGTGTTTATATATATATACTTTTTTAAAAGAAGATATAAAGGTTTTTTGAGTGAAAGCAGTGAATTAGTCATTTTTTAAAATTCTAGTTACATCTGAGATGCAATTGTTGGCTGTTTTCAACAATATACAGTGCCTTGCAAAAGTATTCGGCCCCCTTGAACCTTGCGTCACATTTCAGGCTTCAAACATAAAGATATAAAATTTTAATTTTTTGTCAAGAATCAACAACAAGTGGGACACAATCGTGAAGTGGAACAACATTTATTGGATAATTTCAACTTTTTTAACAAATAAAAAACTGAAAAGTGGGGCGTACAATTTTATTCGGCCCCCTTGCGTTAATACTTTGTAGCGCCACCTTTTGCTCCAATTACAGCTGCAAGTCGCTTGGGGTATGTTTCTATCAGTTTTGCACATGGAGAGACTGACATTCTTGCCCATTCTTCCTTGCAAAACAGCTCCAGCTCAGTGAGGTTGGATGGAGAGTGTTTGTGAACAGCAGTCTTCAGCTCTTTCCACAGATTCTCAATTGGATTCAGGTCTGGACTGTGACTTGGCCATTCTAACACCTGGATACGTTTATTTTTGAACCATTCCATTGTAGATTTGGCTTTATGTTTTGGATCATTGTCCTGTTGGAAGATAAATCTCCGTCCCAGTCTCAGGTCTTGTGCAGATACCAACAGGTTTTCTTCCAGAATGTTCCTGTATTTGGCTGCATCCATCTTCCCGTCAATTTTAACCATCTTCCCTGTCCCTGCTGAAGAAAAGCAGGCCCAAACCATGACGCTGCCACCACCATGTTTGACAGTGGGGATGGTGTGTTCAGGGTGATGAGCTGTGTTGCTTTTACGCCAAACATATCGTTTTGCATTGTGGCCCAAAAGTTCAATTTTGGCTTCATCTGACCAGAGCACCTTCTTCCACATGTTTGGTGTGTCTCCCAGGTGGCTTGTGGCAAACTTTAAACGAGACTTTTTATGGATATCTTTGAGAAATGGCTTTCTTCTTGCCACTCTTCTTGCCATAAAGGCCAGATTTGTGCAGTGTACGACTGATTGTTGTCCTATGGACAGACTCTCCCACCTCAGCTGTAGATCTCTGCAGTTCATCCAGAGTGATCATGGGCCTCTTGGCTGCATCTCTGATCAGTTTTCTCCTTGTTTGAGAAGAAAGTTTGGAAGGACGGTCGGGTCTTGGTAGATTTGCAGTGGTCTGATGCTCCTTCCATTTCAATATGATGGCTTGCACAGTGCTCCTTGAGATGTTTAAAGCTTGGGAAATCTTTTTGTATCCATATCCGGCTTTAAACTTCTCCACAACAGTATCTCGGACCTGCCTGGTGTGTTCCTTGCTTTTCATAATGCTCTCTGCACTTTAAACAGAACCCTGATACTATCACAGAGCAGGTGCATTTATACGGAGACTTGATTACAAACAGGTGGATTCTATTTATCATCATCGGTCATTTAGGACAACATTGGATCATTCAGAGATCCTCACTGAACTTCTGGAGTGAGTTTGCGGCACTGAAAGTAAAGGGGCCGAATAATATTGCACGCCCCACTTTTCAGTTTTTTATTTGTTAAAAAAGTTGAAATTATCCAATAAATTTGGTTCCACTTCACGATTGTGTCCCACTTGTTGTTGATTCTTGACAAAATAATTCAATTTCATATCTTTATGTTTGAAGCCTGAAATGTGGCGAAAGGTTGCAAGATTCAAGGGAGCCGAATACTTTTGCAAGGCACTGTACATCACAAATAAAGACATTGATTGACTGAAAATGATAAAATGTCTTGTTTACTCATGTATATCTATAATTGCTCTTCACCTAAAAATATATTTGTTTTATCCGATTACTCGATGAATCGATAGAATTTTCAGTCGATTACTAAAATATTCGATAGCTGCAGCCCTAGTTAAGTGCAAAGCGCAAGTTGTCTCGAGGAGAAGAGAGGGAGCTACAAGTGGGATGGGGGAAAAAAATGTTGAGCGGGAGTAGTGGCGGAAAATATTCCTTTTAATTGGACACCAATAAGAAAGGTGAACAATGTGTGTAAGAAAAAGCAATGAATATGCACATCCACTTGCAGCCGGTGACCAAGTGGTGCCTGCCTTTATCACTTGATGTTTTGCAATGTAAAGAATTTGGATGACATTTGGTGTGGACCTTAAGTTGGCTGGTCAAACAAGCTTACACCAATTTATTTGAGAAGCACTTTCCATCAAATGGACTACACAAACGACGACGATTACTGCTATTTTGATACGATAAGCTATAAAAATGGTTTCCCAAATATATATCAAGTGATATGCATGTTGATAGATGTAGCCTTGACTTTGGCCTGTGCCGCTTAACACACCAGTATCCCTGTCTACTCTAGATATACAACTACAGGATAGGAGGAGGTCATAGAAATGCATTGATTGGGCTGTTAGCACTAAATCTCGTTTTGTATATCTTGGACTCGATAATAACGTATGATGTAGGTGGTCGGCCAATCACATTTCTTCCCAGAAATAATTAACCCCCACACTAGAATGACTGAAAAACAGATTTTTTACGGGGAAAAGGGAACCCGACGAGCCAGAAGATGAGCATACAACCTCGAAGAAAACAAAATCTACACTACTTCCCAATCACTAAAGACCCACCAACTGCGAAGGAGCGGATTCGTGACCCGTATGCAAATAAACCGAGTGATTCGAGCATGTCTGCCAAGCAGGAATATCAGCTTGTAGAGATGGCAAAAGACGGCGACCTTAAACGTACATTTGAGACAACAACAACAACTCTACCGAGGTTCTGGATTCAAGTCATTTCGGAATATCCTGACATCGCTAGGAGAGCACTGAAAAGTGTGCTACAAATTCCAACATCGTATCTTTGTGAAACGGGCTTCTCTCACTCTCCCATCTCGTCTCAAAGAAACAAGCTCGGGCCTCCCGCTGATTCGGCGGGCGAGTTGTATTTTCCCCGCACATGACACGACGGGGCTAAAAACAAATGTTATTTTATACGTGCTGTATTTTTCTGCCGCACATCGCCGGTGTTCTGACAAGTTTGGCATGCGCATAACGTACACTACAAACTTTCTTTAAGGAAAGGAATATGAACTTACGTTTGCCATGTTAGCTGCACGCAACAACTGCACGCAGCTCTCTCACTTAAAGACTTTGCCGTTTCGTTAAGCATTCGTTTACGCCCTTTTCGTGTTGCACATGTATGTTTATGACGTAAATAGTTTTTTAGTACCGTCGGATAACATTGAGAGTCCTACTGAATATAAAGGAGGGCTTTTTTCACCGCCGCAAAAGCTTCGGGAGCACAATTTTATAAGGGTGAGAAATTTGACAGAACACCGGTCTGTGAAAAAAAGACCCAAATCACACCGGTCCGTGGTGCAGAAAAGGTTGGGGACCCCTGTCGTCGAATATCTATTTTCTGACCAATACATCAATAATCGCGATATTGTAAGATAATGATTATCGTGAGCTTCGTATCGTATCGTGAGGTTCCCACTCTCTTGGTACCTCACGATACGATACGATTTGCGATACAAAGCTCACGATGACGATGAGCTGACGATATAGCGATACAAGGATTTTGGATACATTGGTCAGGAAATCATTATAGCACATTCTACATAAAACTAATAAACAGAAAAACAAGCTTCTGCTGTCAACTGGAATGAGTTTATCACTCGTAGACGTTCAATCCATTTGAAGTGGGAGGGAGGGCAGCGAATGAATTTGTCCATTCGCTATTTTTTCCCTATGGCTATTAATTCCCCATGGCTGGTAGTGGCAGCCAATGCCAGGCAACGAGGTCATTTCGGGCCATTTACCTGTTGATTTTCAGTTACTTCCCGTTGATTTTGGGGCATTTTATGGGTCTCTTCCTGTCTGAGTTACAGAACAGGAGGTTCACCCAAATGAATAGGCAGTGACTCAAACTTAACAGGAAATGACCTGTAAATGCCCTAAAATGAAAAGCAAGTGACCTGTAAATGCCCCCAATATCTGACCGAATGACTTTGAATGCTCTGGTTTTGAATGAGCCAACGTTCCCGGTCTAAATGGATTGTGCGTCGAGCACCGTCAATGGCAGCCTTTTTTTTTTTTTTTTTTAAACGGACACCTTTTTAAAACGATACCTCCATTCTTGACAGGAGCATATCGATATCCTTTTAGGATACAAAGTAGGCCTGAACGATATTGGAAAAAACTATTGCTGCGATTTTTTTTGGGTTTGCGATACATTGCGATATTATATTGCGATATTAAAAAAAATGTACTTTTTTTTTTTTTCAAGAAATGTTCACAAGATGACTTAAATAGCTGTTTGGAAAGACTTTAGATGACTCACCATCACCACAGTGTACAGTCATCCCTTGTTTTTCGCGGTTAATGGGGACCAGAACCCGCCGCGATGGGTGAAAAACCGCGAAGTAGCCCACCCCCCCATTTAAAATTTTTTTTTTGTGTGTTTTTTGTGCCCAGTGTATTTATTCAGATTTAGCAGTGGAAAGAGATACATATAAGAATGTCCATGTTTTTTTCTCACTTTCCCCCCCCAAAGTGATTTTAAAAATGTATATAAATAAATGGTTTTTAAGCACTTCAAATTTCATAATTATGATACGTTTTAAACATAACTGTCCAACCAAATCATTTTTTAACAAGAATAAAGTACTGTAGCAGATAAATGCTTGGCTGTATTAAATGCTTCTGTTTATCTACTTTAGCTGTGACCGTTGAAGTGACATGTAGAAATTTCAAACTCCTCATGATCACTTCTGGCATTTAAATTTCTCCAACGTCCCCACAGTACACACATTACTTCCAGCGCGGCTTCTTTTCAACTGTTTAACAAGTTAAACGATGATTGACAGATGCCCGTGTGAAGTCTGCTTCTTTGGCCAGATCCAAGCCATTGTTGTGACTGAGAGGATCAAAAGGCTGGGAGAGGGAGGGTAGGAGGCTGTGCGCAGACCAGAAAGTGAGGCGTATGTGGATCAAAAAAAAAGAAAAACTATCGCACGTGCTTGCGATGGGACTATCGCGCACACGCACATCGCGATGGCGATGTTTAAACGATATATCGTTCAGGCTTAATACAAAGTATTCGATATTTTGTCACACCCCTAGTTCCCGCTATTTCATATGTGCGGTCGGTCGGTCCGCTTTCCTTTGTTGCGCTCGGACTTTCTGCTTTTACGTGGGGTGAATGCCAGTTTACGTTTCAAGAAGGCAGAGAAACGGTAAACGGCGCAGGATCGGCCACGTTCGCTCGCTATTCGACCGCCGGACCGGTGCCGCTTTCCTTGTCTAATTGCCCTCGGTATCATTGCGCGGCCATTTTCAGAAGCACTATAAATGACCTTATTGTATTTTATTTTCTAATGGTGTGTTCATCATTCGGACTGAAGAAATGTCAGTTGTAAGAAGAACGATGGTGTGACCGGCGGGAATGAATATCTATGGATCCATCGTATTTTGGACTTCATTTTATTAATATGTTACATGTTTCCGAATAGAAGATTTCGGGGTAGTCGGACGTGGAAACCGGAGACGACCTGTTGATTTTTAGTCGAAAGTCAGGCCGCCGTTTGTATACCAAAATATGTTACGACGTATTTTACCTCAACCATAAATATTCAATACATTTGGTAAGCCATTTTCTTACACTGAATCAAAAGTTATTGAAGGAAAATCTAGTGTCCAAGCCTGCCAACTTATTTTTCAATCGACTCAAGACATTGACAGGGTCAGATAATTTGGCATTTTTTGATATTGTTGATAGTTACCCACTCATCATAAGTGATCATGACCATAATATGTCATGAGATCAATCGAATCTTAGGGAGCTCAAACTGTGGATGAGTCAAGCTTTGGGAAATGTCCTTCTTGACCGTAATGCATAGCTTTGATGAGAATGAGGCACGCACGCACGCACGCCTACCTCATTTTGTGTCCTTCGTCGCAACTGGCCTGAACGTGCTGCAGGGCCTGCAGGATGGGCGTCTGGCTGAAGACTGAACACACGGAAACATCGGTCGACCGTCCGTCTGTCTGTCCGCGGACGGAAAGGCGGGTGTACTGACAGCTGTTCTTGGTGTTGTTGAGACTCAACCTGAGGTTGTCCAGGTGTTCCAGGATCTGCTCCAGGGTCAGCTGAGCCAGTTTGCTGCTGGAGCTGCGGAGACTGCAAAGGGCGCCCCGGGCGGGCGGGCGTAGGTGAGGGCGGCGCGGCACGGCGTTTGGACTCGACTCTCCGCCTCGGTCGGCCGGCGCCTTCCCACCTCTGCCTCTTCCGCGGTTGGTTGTTGTTCTTGATGAGCTGCGCCTTGATGTGTTCGGCCAGCGTGTCGTCGTGTTTGGACGCCCAGTGGCGCAGGAGGCTGGTGGTGAACTGGTCCTCGCTGTGGCAAGGCCTGCTCAAAACCATCTTCACCATCTCCTCGCTGGGTCTGACAAAGATAAGACAGGTGAGAGGCGCGGGCACGCCCGCTCCGCCCGCCCGCCCGGCGTTACTTTTCCCGCCGTAGTTGCAGGAGCAGGCAGGACAGGGCCTCGGGGTGTTCTGCCGGCAAAAGTTAGGGGAAAAAAATGCCGATGAGTCACGGGCGACCGGCCGCGGCGCGCTACCGACGCCACCTTTGTATTTGAGGTGCTGCAGGATGGGTATGATGGCCTCCAGGGGAATGCTGTGCGCCAGGAAAAGCTGCCACGTGCTGTACTGCTCAAAAGTCTCCCAGTCTAACGACTGGACTGGACGCAGAAAAGAAAGTGAAGAAGAAAGGTGTCGGACGACGCACCGACCATCCGGCGAGGGCGCTTACTGAGGATGTTGAGGACCGAATCCTTGCGGAACATGACCAGGTTGCCCATCATCACGTGACACATCAACTCCTGCAACTGCATCGCGCCGACGTCAGGCGGACCGTTCTTTGCCCGGCGGCGCCACGGCGACGTTTTACCTGAGTAGAATCGATGACTGCCACGATCATGTTGAGCAGCTCGCCGCTTCGCAACGTCTCGTCCGGAAACTGAAAAAAAAAGGCGCTGGGACCGCGTCTGCGTGCGTGCGTGCGTGTCTGCGTACGGGCGCACCTCAGAGTAGATGGAGGGCGTCAGGTAGCAGAGCAATCGGACGTCATCCTCCTGACACGCCTTCATGTCCATCATGAGGCACGTGTGAAGGTCGCCCAGCGCCGTGGCCTGAGCGAAGGACTCGTACAGCATCATCTTGCCGTTGGCCGCTTTGCTGCGCCGACACGCACGGGGGCGTTAGTGCCGGCCGGGCAGGCGCTTTGGGTCGGGAGTTCTTCTTCACCTGGCTTTGAGGTAGTAGAGCAGGTGGTAACCGATCTTGGGCTGCTTCTGGTAAAGTTCGGCCAGCATGTCCAGAAGAACGGAGAAGCCGCTGTTGTCCTCCTGCATGGTCACCAAGTTGCGGAAGACCAGACACACCGCCTTGCACACCGACTCCTCCAGAGACCTAAAGAGAGCACGCGCGTGAGAAGCGGAAGCGACCGCGGGCGAGCGCCGTCTTACTCGTCGGTGATGTCTTCGGGGAGGACGTCCCCGCGGAAATGTTCTTTGAAGATTTCCGCCAGACAGGAGGCTAAAGCCGACATCTGCTCCGTGTCAAAGTCCTCCTGCAATACGGGGAGGTTATTAATGCCGTCCCGCCTCGCCTCGCCTCGCCGAGTCGGCGTCCTACCTCCAGGATGAGGTCCACGATGTCCTGCATGACTTCGCACTGCGTCTCCGTATCGCTGGCGGGGGACGGAAACGGGACACGAGTGAGCGAAAGCGGAAGGCGCAACCTCCGGCCGGCCGCGTCCACCTCCGACCTGGACTTCTGCAGCTGGACCACCTTGTCCCTCATGGTGTCCTCCAATTGGTGGAGCCAGGGCGTGATGTCGGCGGGCTCCTCCGCGACGGCCTCTCTGATGGGATGAAAGCGGAACTCGCGCTTCTTTCCTGCCGACCGAGCGAAACCGTGGGTTATCGGGAGGACCGGGCCGAGTCGAGTCAACCGTCCGCCCGCCCGCCCACCTTTGCTGTTGACCTCCTCCTCGTCGTCGCTGAAGGCGGCTTCCGTGTTGTCGTAGCAACCTTCTTCCTTGTCCAACATGTGCTCCATCTCCATAGACGCCATCTCCTCCATTTTCACTACGCACACATACGGCGTTGACGGGGCGTCGACGGGGCGTCGACAGGGCGTCGGTACCTTCTGTCGGCGGCGAGGGGGCGCCGCAGAACTCCGGAAACCTTTCTCTGAGCATGGAGCGAAGTTCTCGGTCCAGCTTGGGATTGTCGAACAACGGCGCCAGGTGCCTACGAGAGCAAAATCCTATCGGCGCTTCCCAAAAGCGGCGCCGCTCGCTTCTTAACCCGTTCTCCCCCCGCCGACTGAAAAGTGATCGGAAGGCGACGGCGCGCCGGACTTACGCCAGCACTCGCTTCTCCATGATGAACGTGAGCGAGTTGAAGACGCCCTGACGAACTTGAACTTCCAACGGAGGGAAGAAGTGAGGAATGATCTGAGGAGGGAAGGGGCCAATGAGGAAGCGAGGTGACGACGAGCGGCCGCGACGCGGTGCGGCGCCTCACCCGACACATAAAGTCCAGCAGTGTTGCCGTGATGGCGGGATGAGGCTTCATGGAATGATGCATCACCAGAATGGCCGGCTCTGCGTCACACCGCGCGCACTTTGGTTACTCGCGCGACCGCCACGGACGGACGAGCGTGTCACCTATGTTCATGATGCTGTCCTTGTCAGGGTTGAAGAACAGCCAGTCGTAGAAGAGCGCCAGCTTGGCGTTGGAGGCGGCCACGTTGGACTGCGCGCAGGCAAATCTCGGCGATTAGAAGGGGGCGGGGGCGGCGTCGAGGCGATGCGATGCGAGGGAGGGCTTACCGTGCAGGTGGTGAGCAGCCAGCCGATGATGGCCCAGCGCGGTAGGATGTCGGAGCTGAGGACCTCGTTGGACGGGTGGACCACGCCGCAGATGTAGCGAATCAGATCGCAGCGCAGCGACTGGCTCTCCGCCATGGACAGGTACTGGCGCTGGAACCAGTCTTGGTAGCGCTTCTGCTGCCCGAAGCGGACCTGCCGGCGACGCGGAGAGCGTTTTCGGGAGATTTGCCGCCCGGCGAGAGGGAGGCCGCCGCTTACCCTGGAGGTCATGAAGAGGAGCTTGGTCTCCATGTCGGGGGTCAGACGGCAGGCCAGGAACTTTCGGGAAGTCCGGGCCGTCAGCAGCTGGAGGACGCCTGACGTCGGAGAGAGAGCCAAAACAAAAAAAGTCAAAATCACATTCCACCATTGTACTTTTCTATGATTATTTCATATATGTACAAATAATCCTTCAGCCTCCGTTTTCCGCATTTCTACCATTTGACTTGCCCACTAAGCAGGCGTTCCCAGGGAAGATAAATGGCCGATTAAAAAATGGTTTCTTAGCCGGTGCGACGTCACCAAGGGGAGACGGCGTATGCGCGAGCCCACCTGACGGCCAGCACAAAACCCACTGCCGCTGTAGAAGTTATTTAAAACAAACAGGTTTGGATTAGAGTGGATCAACTCGAGTACTCTTCGATGAAACAAAAAGATTCGAGTATTCGTTTCGTTAAAGAGGTGTTGTCATGGTTTGTTTTGAAAGTGTTTGCATTTAGTTTTACTGATTTGGGTGGATAGACTGCCCTCTATTCTGCCTCGCTTCACGTGGCTGAATCCAGCTGCTCCCTGTTCAGACCAACATAAACTAAGTTTTTCTTTGAGCTAATGTTTTTTTTTAATGCATTCGTAAAGTAGTTTATATTTAGCCGTTTTTTTGTGGGAATATGTGTCTGAACCATTTGTTGAGAGGATTGTAAATAAGTTAGCATTTTATAGCATTTAGACTAGCAGACTTGTGTTATATAAATTACCCAATTGTTCTTTTGTTGTACATGAGGCTCAGCTTAGGTGTTTTCATTTTTTATGTTCCTTATCCGATGACTCGATTATTTGAACAAACTACTTCATGGATTATTCGACTTTTAAAATATTTGATAGCTGCAGCCCTAGTTTGGATGAAGGAAGATTTGATTGTATTGACTTCACATCTGGGCATCTGTAACATTTTCTCTTGAAAGTCTAGGCGGCCGCCTTCTGCCCAAAACAGGATTCGGGACAGAATTCCCTTCTCACCGGTGAATTGAGGACTGAGGACTTGAGGGTTGTGGAGCAAGTCCCTCCACAGGAGGTCCATCTCGGGGATGCGAGCCACGTTCTGCAGCAGGCGCACCAAATCGCGGCCGATGATCACGCACTCCAAAAACTGCGCGCAAAGCGGCGGAGGGTTGAAGCGGCCCCTCGCCCGACCTCACCCCGCCCTGCCCCGCCGCCACCTTTTCCCGCAGCATCCCGATGCAAAAGTCCACTTCCTTCTGGCGGAGAGCCAGCAGGTTGGGGGCGCCGTGGTCCACGATCAGCCGCAGGTACGTGTAGACGGACATGGCGATCAGCATCCCGCTCTTCGCCAGCCACTCCCTGCGCAGGGCAAAAGGGTTAGGGAAAGCGGAGTCGGCGCATTTAGCTCGCCCGTCCTACTTTTGCTCCAGCAGGATGTCCAGGACGCTCTCGGCCAACCACAAGTTCTTGGCGGACACGTCGCCTCCTGCGAAGGCACAATAGGCGTGACGGTTCCGAGGCGGACTTTTGCTCGGGCGGGCGGGCGCGCGCGACGATCGACCCACCCGCGATCTGCTTGAGCAGCGTCATGACCACGCCGTCCGTCGCCATCACGCCGCTCTTCACCAACTCTCTGACCAGCCACACCAACTGCGAACCGCGCGCGCGCGCCGCACGTCAGGATCGCGGAGACGCGGCGCTCGTACGCGATCGAGAGTTCACCTGCTTTCTGGGGACGTCTTGCAGCTTGAGGAACTTTTCCATTAGGATCTGGTTGATCTTGACCAGGACCACGTTCATTCCGTCTCTGTTCACCAGGGTCAGGTCTCGGTAACACTGCGCGCAAAAGGCAAAATCCGTCGCCGGGGCCGTTTCGCCGCGCGACGACGAGCGGGGGCGGTCCTTACCCTCTGGGCCTGCGCCGGCTCGGTGAGAAGAAGCGCCAAGAGACCGAGACAAACCTCTTCGTGCTGTTGCTGGCCTTTACACACCTGCTCGCCGCGGTAACAAACACAGCGACGTCACGATGCCTTTTGTTGTCCGCGTTTCTTCTTCCGAATGAACTCGTTCACGAGTTCCGCCGATAATAATCAAATCGAGAGCGAGGGAGCGTGACGGCGTTAAGGCAGAGCATTTATACATCGATTTTGGTATCGCATGGAACAGACGCTCAGCATAACGTGCTTGTGGATTTGAAGCAAGAATGACAAATCTGCAATGAATGCAAATAAGAGCTTCAGGGGCTATCGGAACAAAAATGATGCCTGTACCGGTAAGAGCTGTACCAAAACACATACAACACTTAGTTGTAACACATAACCCAACTAGGTGCTGTGTTTGGTATGGGTCTTGCTGGTACAAGCGCCAACATAACGCTGGATTTCCTAGCAGGAAATTCCCGGAGCAGAGTTGCCGTTAAAGCATTTGAGAGGACGAGCCCCAAATCTTGATTTGAGGGACCAATGTGAAATCGGTGGAGCTCAGACGGCGGGAGGGATGACGTCATCAACTTACATTGGCCGTCAGGGCGTCGTTCGCTTCTCTCTCGGAAAGGCCATTGGTCAAGGAGTGCACCACTCCGACGCAACGCTCCAGTTTCTGCGCACACACACACGCGCGCCAACGTCAAGTTGCAGCGCTTGCGCATTCGAGGCTGTCCATTTGTTTACAGGCTCCCATTTGAAGCTAGATGCTAACGGGCTAAGCTAACACCCGTAGCCGCCGGCTAGCCGTTTTAAGTCACCGCGGGTCGGTCGGGTGAAACCGAAGCGCCGTTTCCTGCCTCCCTCAGTCCCGCCCGCCCGCCCGCCCGCGGCACGAAGCTCGTCGCTCGACTGCACTCGTACCTCTTCCAGCTCGTCTTTGGCGTCGAGCTGCGTGGACACCAGAAGGCGGCCCTGCGGCTTGGCCTTGACCGGGGCGGCTTCCATCTCCGCCGGCTTAATTGAAGCCCCGTCCCCCTCGCAGGCGGACGGCACGGGGCGGGGGCCAAAAAAAAAAAAAAAAAAAAAGGCACTCGTTGCACTCGAGTAGCTGCTTTCCTTTCCCAACCAGTGCGCCGCTTCGTGCTACTTTTTCGATTTGAGGAAGAGAAGCGACGTGACGCGCGGCCTCCTCTCCAATCACCGGGCGGAGGATTCCGAGTGACGTCAAACTCCGCCAATGCCAAGCGAGACGAAGAGCCAATCGGCACCCGCCTGCCTTGGAAGCCTGAAAATGGGACGTCCGTTTCGAGGCTGCTATCGTCGTTGGTAGAACTAGATGTCCGATGTGCGCCGTCAGCCCGTGTCGGGCATTTTGTGTCAGTGCCGTTTGGGAAACATGACATTATAGTCGATGGAGCGTGTACTTTGAAATAGCTACAAATTGCTCCGTTTTAAACTGATATATAAGATCTTTATTCCAGAATCACACAGGGCGTCTATAGCACACAAAACAACAGAAAAACGACATAAGAAAACACAGGAACAGAAACTACAAAATTAGAAAGGCATAAACTATGCGTGCACAACAATGACGCCACATGCTTGACCTACATCTAGAACTATTTTTAGGGTCTGTTACTTTCATTAGAATACTATTTCTCATCTTCACTCATTTAATCGACACATGAACGATGATCAAACGGCTTGTTTTTTCATAAACGTCAGAGTTTAAGTGACACATCGTTAAAAATCACATTTTCCCGTAAAATCCAACCTGAACGTTTGTTTGAAATCATACCCGATCTGTTAGGAATTTGGCCGGTTAAGTGTATTATGGTGAAGAAAAAGGACATCTGCCACAACTGACCACTTGTATGGGATATCAATATTAGTTGGAATGAGTGGTCTCATTGAAACACTGAGCTCAACAGCACCGCGCAAAGACCAACATTTTAGTGTATTTCCTGCATATGCGTTCGCGTTCCACAGCGGGTGGTAGTCCAAACACCCCATCTCGCCTAGCGAAAGGTGGAGATAGAGCAGAGGTGAAGCCAGAAGAGCACGCTAACCACGAGGATGCCAACATTGACAAAATGGTCCTGATATTTCTCAAAGTTGGCTCCAAACCAATTTTTCGTCAATTCATGCACGGACACGCGGAACCGAGGCTTTCATGCTTTTATTAGAGGAGTATAGAGACTCCGGGGGGGGGGGGGGCTTTCAGCCCCCCCGGACGGCGGAGTTTCTGCCGAAGCGAAAGCCGAATCCGCCTTTCTCTCGACCCGCCGTCTGGAGGCCCCCCAGGATGGAGGTGAGGGCCTCGCCGGTCCTGGAGCCGCCCGCCCCGCCCTGGGCGCCGTCCTCTCTGGCCCGGCGAAGAGGAGGAGGAGGAGGAGGCCGCGTCCGGAGCGCCGCCTCGAGCTGCGGCTGCCCCCACGTCTGCCGGGAGGACGGTCGGGAGGAGGAGACCACGAAGGAGGACGAGCGCGGCTCGAACGAGCGCGCCGCGGGGGGGCGGGGCCGGGGATGCGGCGTCACGGCGGGGGGAACCGGCAGCAGGAGGCTCAGGGACAGCAGGGCCAGCCGGCAGCCGCCGGGGGATGCGCACGCTTTCATCTGAAAGGCAACATCAAGGATGCATGCTACCCTTCATGTGCAACATGCAGGTTACAGTTTCAACTCGAGAAAAATGGCCTGCTTTTAAATCAATGGAGTGTACTATATATATATATATTTTTTTGTTTGTTTGTTTGTTTTTTTATTGTTTTCCGGCCCCCAGTTAAATTGAACATACATTCCCGAACAATGGAATCAAACTTGCAAACTATGTGACCTTAATATAGGCCAATACCCCCTAAGATGGAAACTACAAAACAAACCAAAAAAACCACACTTATACACGCAAACAGCACCTTGTCTGTCATAAAAATACCCTGAAAGCGACCCTGGAAGAAACGGACTTCCTTTTCAAGTCTGTCAATTGTCCGTGCCAGGGCGCGCGACGGACGTTTCGTCCGAAATGCGGAAAAAGCGTTCCTACCTTTGGTCGGCCTCGGCGTCCCGGCGTTGCGCGACGTCGGCGCGGTGACCTTTTATAGGCGGCGGGTCAGAGGTGGGCGTCGCCCGCGGGCCCGCTGACGCACGCTTTCGGCCGACGAGCGTAATTAGCGGCTTGATTGCCGCTCCGGCCTCATTAGCGCGCTCGCCGGCACCGAAACGTCTCCAAGACACCGGCGACGAGGTTTTGTCCTTTGCCGACCTTGGCGCCGAAGGCCGCTCCTGCTCGACGAGGCCGCGTCGCGGAAAGCGCCTCCTTTTAGAGCCTGGAGATTTTCCGCTACGAGAAAACGCGCGTCCGTCCGTAGAACCAGTCGTCCGATCGTGCTTCCGAAGCCATTTTGTCACTCGTAGACGACGTCCGATCTCTTCAGCGCGGCGAACGTACGTTTCCTTTGTTGAGCGCCGGCCCTTTGGCTTTCGTGGGATCGGACGTCCGGTTCGGTCGACGCGCTCCGGCGCCTCGTCATTGTCCGGCGGAGATCACGGCGATCGTCGAAGCCCGCGAAGAAATAAAGCTTCGCTAACGCTCATGCCCGCACTGTAGAAAATGCACAGTGTCCCCTTTTGATAGCAAAAACCGTGGCCCGACGAGGACGCGGGCGGAGCCGCGCCACACTCGTCCGTCCCGTACCTTTATTGACTCGGAGCGCGCGTAGACATCGTGTACAGAAACGTGGCCGTCGTCTCGTCTCTGCTATACCTGTTGTTTTCGGTTCCGGGAGACGCCAAGGCATTCCTGTACCGAGAGGTGAACGGCGGAGAGCGAAATCCTTCGGTTGTCGCGATCCCGTCCCCCTTGCGTGGCATCAAAGCCCTCTGTCTACGGGGGTTAGGGTTAGGGGACAGGGGTTAGGAAGGGCTTTCCATGGGAGTGAGGCTAATCACTTAGGCTTTTAAGGCGTCGCCTGGCCGAGGACTTGCGGATCAAATACAGTGGATTCCAAATGTTTCAAGCCACATCATTTTTATTTAATCAAATGTTCGGTACATAATCTTGATGACGCGAACTTGACCTTTGACATTGAGGCACAGTCCTTGTACTCGCCCTATGATCAGAACAACTTCATATTTCATTCAATAGATGTAAAGAACAACCAAACGGCTCAAAATCAAATCTGCTCACCGTCACCTTGAAAAGTCCACATGATTGAAATCATCGTCAAGTGAGCCAAACAAAGCGCAGCGGCTTTGAATTTAGCACCGACGGCAGCGGCGTCGCAGCTTCAAAACTAAATATTTGGCCGAGCGACTGTTCCGAAAGATGCGACGAGAGGGCGAGCCGGCGGGATTTGCAAAAAAGGTGACGGTTCCGCAGCCTCGGGTGCCCATCTCGAGCTCAAAAGTACGCGGCCGTTCGCTCCGCATAGCCCACGAAACGGGGTCGCGACAGGGATTCCTTTCGGACGTCGCCGGTCCACCCCATTGCTCGGGCCTCGAGCACGCGCGAGGCCGCCAAAGGCCAACATAGGTCACACGTCCGTCGTTACGGACTACCATTTTGACGTACGTGCTAAAACATCAAAATAGAATATTGATGAGGTTTGGCCGCCATCGACGACGGGGAGCCCGAATCAACGCGACGCCCGTCGGCCTGTGCTCCAGCTTAAATTATTCCAGGACAAAACCGGGTAGTACCCAGACTGAATTTCGAACGCAAGGATACCTTTCTTCTCAGACAAACATCCAAAAATCTAAACGAAAACCAAAAACAAAACAATATTTACACATCACTATATACAAATATTAAATTAAAAAAAAAAAAAAACTGCGCCATCACGGGCAGGCGGGCCGCCCGTCCTTCAGACGCCCTCCGATCGGTCGATGAGGTAGTCCGGCGTCGAGGCCGGCCGTCCGCGCAGGGCCGCGCGGTCGGTGGCGTGGGGCGGAGGCGCCGCCGACGGGGGCGCCCGACGCAGGGACGGCGGGACGGCCGACCACTTGATGGGGACGGTGCGCGTGTCCATCACCTCGCAGTCCACTTGCATCATCAGCTCGTACCCCGGAGACGCGTCGTACACGCTCTCTGACAAAAGACGCTCCCCGTCAGTCGTCTCCCCGGATTAGGGTTAGCGCGCCGCTTCGGGAAAACGGGCCTACCGTTGACAGACATGGCGGGCATCACCAGCGACATTTTTGGACGGCGCGTTTTGTTGTGGCTAATGGCGGGAAGCAGCAGGTGGTCCTGTGGCGAATACGCGCGTGAGCGACAAAGGCGGCTCGGGATGGCGACGCTCACTCGCTCTCTCTCTCTCTCTCTCTCTCTCTCTCACCCGTCTGAATGACACCACGTAGAAGGTGTCCTCACGTCGGTCGATGGCGTCCAGGAAGTCGCCGTAGGTCACCTCGGGCCCGGGGACCACTTGTAGTTGACTAAAGGGGCGGACCGAAGCGGGCTTAGCCGACGGCGGCCGGTCGAGCGCGCCGCCGGCCGACCGGCGTCCCCACCTCTCGAAGGAGCGATGCGTCTCCGCCGGGACGTATCTGGACACGTTGGCCTTCCTCAGCTGCGCCCGCTGCTGCGCGCGCACAGACACAAAAAAAAAACACAGGTCACAAATGGCGTGCTCGCGTGCCGGCAGGCTACAGAAAGTGGGCCACCTGCGCCATTTTGGCCTTCTTGGCTTTCCCGCCCAACTTCTTGCGGTCGATCTGATGACGTCGCACCCAGCCGCGAAGCTCCGCCGCCAGCCTGCACGACAAAAGCGCCGTGAGAAAGGGTTGGGGTTAGAGTCACTGAATCTTTCCACCTGAGCGACTCGGAGCGGTTGAAGCGCGGGCAGACGGCGTCGCTGAAGTATCTCTCCAGACGGCGCAGGAGCTTGTCGTCGTCCTTGGCCGCCACCGGGCCCGGGGCCGAGCTGCCGTTCCTGCGACCGCAAAAGGTCAGGGTCGCCCGCGTAGTTCGCGGCGGAGCGCTCACCTGAAGGGAAAGGATGCCAAAACTTCCGTCTCCCCGTCGTCAGGCTCTCGCCGATGCGGCGCCGTCTGCATCTCCAGCAGCCGGCGACCGGCGAAGGACCCGGCCCCGTCTCCGAAGCCCGTCGTCCACTTCCTGTCCAAGATGCTACATAGCGAAGCCGCGGTTTGAGGACCCGTAAGACGACGACGAGCGCTTTCTTTTACCTGACGGGTCCGAAGCTGAAGGCGACGAAGAAAAGGACGGCCATCACGCAGGCGGCTCTCTTGTTGTTGGCGGACTCGCCGGCCTGCGGAAGAAACGGCCGGCGTCACGGCGTTTGGCCAGGTACGGCGGCGGAGGAGCGCGACGCACCCGGTCGGCGCCGAGTCTGTCGCGGAGCTCCTGGTTCTCGCGGCGTAACCGTTGGTTCTCCAGCTGGGCTTCCCTCAGTTGGAGCTCCAGGTTATGCACGTACTCCTTCTTCTTTTTGCGCGACTGACACGCCGACTCGCGGTTCTTGATCATCCTCTGCTGCCGCTTCAGAACTTTTATCTGCGGGGCCAAAGGTCACCCTTCGGACAAACTCGAGCAAAGGCGCGCTCCGACTCACGTCTACTCGGTCGCGGCCGCCGGCGGGCTCGGCGGCGCCGGCCGGGACGATGGGCTTGGCGGAGGTAGGGAGGGGCTCCGTCTTGACCGCGGCGGGGGCCGACGACAGGCGCGCCGCTGCCAAAGCGTCAAAATCAGCTCGGTCGGTCGGACGGGTACTCCGAGCGAGCGCGGCTCTCACCGGGCTCCGCGGCGGGAAGGCCGTGCAGGAACAGGGTCTTGGCGACGGGCGCGCCCAGGCACAGGGGGCGTGGCCGGATGGGGGGCTTGGCCGCCGCAACCGCTGAAGAGACGACACAATCTTTCTTGCCCGTGCTACTTTAAGAGCCCGATCGCATCTTTCTAGAATGAGCTCGGATCGTTAAAAAAAAAACCAAAAAAATCGAGGGGAAAAATTTGGACTCCTCGGCCGCCGTTGACGGCGATAGACGTCCGATCCAATGGAAGCGGGAGGGCAGGCGGCCACTTCAAATGGATCGGACGTCACCTCGTGAAAAACCGGCGTCGAAGGCACGTATACGACGGCGCGAAGAGAAATGAATTGAGATTTTCCGCCCACGTGGAACTTGAATCCAAATGATTCTTTCCTCGCACCTGCTGCCTGCTTCCGAACGGATACCACGACGGCGGGAAGCGTCCTGGCGGAAGGCCTCCCGGACGCGGAGACGGCCGCCGTCCGGTGCGAGGGGGGCGACATCACGTCCCCGAGCGCGTAGGGAGGCGTGGGCGGGTTTTCGCTTTTCACGGGAAGCTGCCGGAAGGACGCGCGAGCGCCAAGAGTGAGCGAGAGGCGGACGGAAACGGGCGTCGCCAATACGCACCTGAGGGTCACGGGGCGACGGCGGCGAGCGGTCGGCTTCCGGCGACGGCGGCTCCGCTTTCACCTGGAACACTGCGCGCGGACGCCACGACAAGGGATGAAAAAGCGGCGGCGGCGGAGGCGGAGGGCTCGGAAAACTTACGCAGCTCCATGGGCTCGGCGCCGTCGCTCCGGACGTCGGCCCCTGCCGCCAAACAACATTTTTTTTTTTAGGGTCGTGTGACAAAAGCGACGTCATTTATGGCTTGCGACACTCTCGATCATCCGAAACAGCCAATATCTTCATTGGAAATGATTATGATTCTTTTGGCAATAGCAATTACAGCATATGAAGGAGCCAATTTTTGCTACACAAGTTAGCCTACGGTCCTTTTGACTTTGATCCTCACTTTTGATTTTTGTATCGTTTGAGACAATGCTCAGGTAGGCTACTTTGAAATGAAAGTGCAATTCCGCATCGTTAGGACAATGTCATTTTTGTATTGAACGCTGTTTTGAAAGTGCCTCTCCTAAAATGTATTGTGCAACGCATGGAACGTTCCTCATCCGAGATGACCGTTGATAGCTGCAACCCCGGCCGGCCTCACCTGTCAGCACGTTATCGTAGGCGTGTCGCCACGGAGACGAGGGGGCTTGGCCGGCCAGCGGCAGGGACAGCTCGTCGTCCGGCTGGCGAGGGAAAAGGGACGGGAAGTTACGTCGGGGTCAGGGGTTAGGGTCAGGACTCGGGACGGCCCACGTACCGACGCGTCGCCCTCGCAGCGATACAAACAGGCATCTGGAAGACAAAAGCGTTCCGATGACGATCACGTTGAAACGAGCGAGGTGTCCCTAATCGAGAGGCCATATCCGGGTCGGAGGAAGGCGGAAGCAGCAAAACATCCCCTCGTGCTTAGCCAAATGAAGCCTCGCCGTGCAAAAGGAGCAAATTGACTTGGGAGCGAGCGTGACCGTTGTTACTTTGACTCACCCCAGTCCTCGCTCGTCAACAGATTGTCGGCTAAGAATCGTCCGACGTCCAAGTCGCACAGAACATCCAGACTCATGGTGCAACCTATTCGTCGCGATCGACGTTCATCTCAGGCGCTCCCACGAGTTTGACGTCTCCTGACGGACGGACGGACGCACGGGAGGGAGGGAGGGAGGGAGGGGCGCTTCCTATTCCACGCACAGGAGAGAGGCTCGTTCGCCCGTCCGCGCTAGCTGCTTAGCTAGCCTGTTAGCAACGAGGAGGAAATGGACTCCGGGAGAAGCTCCGCCCGCCCGCCCGCTGGCGGCGGCGGCGATTGGCCAAAGGCGGACGATTGACGTGCCGTGCCGCCCCTAGCGCCGCGGCCGTTTGACCGAGAGAGGGTGACGTTTCGGCAACGTGCCCGTTCGGGCAATTGAAAACAAAATCGAGAGTGAGGCTAACGCGTCGCCCGGCTGGTGTTCTGTCAAAATTTGCTCCCTTATAAAATTTTTCTCCCAAAGCTTTTGTGGCGCTGAAAACCCCCTCTTTTACATTCAGTTGGACTCTCAATGTTATCCAAAGTGCTAACTAAACTAGATACATCATAAACATACATGCGCAACACGAAAATGGCTTAAATTAATACTTAACGACGCGGCAAAGTTATTAACAGTGAGAGCGCGGAGTGCAGTTACTGTGTGCAGCTAACATGGTAGGATGTGTCTGAGAACTTTTGTACATGTCTTTACATGATGAAAATTAAGTAAATATTCCTTTCTTCATGAAAGTTTGTAGTGTTTACTTTGGAATCGCCGCATTCCCGGCCATTTTTAATGTTACGCGCATGCGCAAAACCCGCAAGGTAGAAATTTTTGATGGGTTGCAAATTTTGTCAGAACACCTGGATGCCGAATGGACAAAAAACGTCAGCGTCGACGTTTCTTAACTCGTTTTCGGGAGCAACCTTCGGTCTCGTCGCGTCTGGCGCCCTCCGGCGACTCGAGGACGTACTGCACGCAGTCAGCAGCAGCAATTTTCAAACGACTCGTTGACGAAATCGACGTTGTTCTCTGCAACTAAAAAAAGCCGCCTCTGGAGGGATGGCGATAGTAGCTTTGCTGAGATGGTTACTTTATCGGGTCACTTCCTGTTGATTTGGCGACATTTCAGGGTCCCCTTCCTGTTGCTGTGGGTTCACTTTCTGTTGATTTCAGGGTCACTTCCTGTGGCTTTTCCGGTCGATGGAATTGGCCAAAAGACCATTGAATTAAACGGAGGAGACATTTTTTCATTGGAAACGAATGAGAAAAAGTGTACCTTCTGCCACAGGAACAATAGCCTGATTTGGATGTGTCTTGATCCTGTAAAATGATGTGATTTGGACAAAAGCTATAGGACACGTAGCATTTTTTCACTTTTTCTTTAAAATTACATAGAAAAAAAGCCACATTTTCGGGCGGTCATTTTTGGGACGTCAAACAAAAAGACCTTGCGTCGCATGACAATTTTGATCGTTTTGGTGTACAAATGGTGTCGATGACTCCAAGGCTAGGTTCGTACTGCAGGTCTTACGGCACGAATCCAATTTTTTCATGTTCTTCCGATTCGAGTGAGGCATTAACTTGAAGTGGACCGTTTCAAATCCGATCTGGGCCACAAGAATGTCTCCCAAATCGGAATTCATGATGTCTCAAAGAACGAGAGAGACGGGGCGCTACGGAAGCTGTGCGTTAGCGCCTAGCTTGCCTCGAACACGGCTTTTGGGGAAGGGTCGGGCTTGACGAGTCATAAAAATGGGCCTCAGAATGCTGGGTTTTCTCTCTGCTCTATATGAGCAATATTTCTAGATTGCTTACACGGCAGACAGTCGGGGCAACTGCCCGTATGTGTGTGTGACATGCACAGACAGCGCGTGCGTGCAATCGATCCAAATGAACTTTAAACCCTAAGCCTAAACGGGGATTATTTATATCTGTTATTTGTGTCCTCTTTTTGGAAATCAAACTACGATTTCCCTGGAATGACAGACGGCACGTGTGGTCATTTGTTTTGATGCTTCTGCGCACACGGGTCTTCTTGCTCAGCGCGTGTCGGACTGCGAATGAGTGCGCATGCGTCATACTTGAACGGTCTCAATGGACAAAGGCAGTCTGAACGGGCATGCCAAAAATCAGATATGACGAAAAATTGGATTTGTGCATTAAGACCTAGCCTAACTATGGGTTAGGGTCTGGCAAGAAAAAAGCTTTTGCGCAAAGGTAGCATGAATGAAGCCACTAGACATCAGAGTTTGTCATTTTGACAGCAATGAAACAACAACAATCAGGTGGACGCCAAAGGTACGCGTTCAGTTTCAGGACAAAGGTCCCTTTTGTCATCCGTGACTTTGGGGGCTCTCAAACAAGCGCGCTCGTCGCTCGGCCGCCGTCTGAGGTCAGGCAAGCGCGGGCGTGCGCCTTGGCGTGCGCTTCCAGCGAGCGCTTCTCCCGGTAGCGCTTGTGGCAGAGGCGGCAGGCGTGCGGCTTTTCGCCCGAGTGCGTCAGCGCGTGGCGCTTGAGGTCCGCCTTCTGCACGAAGCGCTTGGGGCAGTCGGGGCAGGCGAAGGCCCGCTCCTGCCGGTGGAATCGCTCGTGCGTCTCCAGCGAGATCTTCTGGCGGAAGCTCTTTCCGCACAGGCTGCAGACGAAGGCCTTCTCGCCCGAGTGGATCTTGGCGTGCGCCGACAGGTTGCCCGCCTGCCGGAAGCTTTTGCCGCAGGCCGGGCAGGCGTAGGGCTTCTCGCCCGTGTGGATCCTCTGGTGGACGCGCAGGTGTTGGGCGGTGGCGAAGGTCTTGCCGCAGGCCTCGCAGCCGTGGGTGCGCGGCCCGCCGCCCGCGTGTCGTTTCAGGTGCCGCTTTAGGACCGCCCTCTCGGCAAAGGTCTTGCCGCAGAACTCGCAAATGAAGGGCCGCTCGCCTGTGTGCAGCCTGGCGTGGCGGTTCAGGGCCCTCTTGCCGGGAAAGGCCTTGCCGCACGCTTGGCACGACGACAGCGGCGGCGCCGCCTCGCACGGGAAGGTGCCGTCGTCCCGGATGGGAACGCTAAATTGGGCGCCGTCGTCCCGGACGGGAACGCTAAATTGGACGCCGTCCCCGAGGTCAGAGCCGGGACGCTCGTCGTTCGGGCGGTCGCCGGGCCCGCATCTTCTGCTGTCGTCCGCGCCGCCGCTCCGAGGGTTCTAAAGGCACAAAGTCTCGTGTCATTTCGAGCGAGTCTCTGCTTCTTCTGACAAAAATTCAGACCGATTTTTGCTTTATACAACTAGAAAATGCAATATGTAGATTAAAAAATCATGCATTCTTAGTTGAACCATTTTTGACCGATGTGGAGGCAAAGAGCAGAGCGCGCCACCTGCGCACGGGGGCGGCGCCGCGCCGTTACGTTTCCCTTTTGATCGAAGAAGCGTTTCCCGCACGCCGGGCACGAGATGGGCCCGCGGCGCGCATCCCTGGCCCCGCCGGAGGGAAACCCCTCACCGCAGACCCGGCAGGTCCTTCGCTGGGAGCCCGGCGGACGGCCCCGGGCGGGCTCCGCCTCCCGGGCGCGTCCGGCCACGCGCCGGAGGAGGGAGAAGGACTTCACCTCGCCCGCTTCCCCCGGCTCGGCCTCTGAAAGGGAGGAGACCTACCGTTTGTTACCTTTGCACTCTTGTCACTGTCAAAATGCCATTTTCATCATCAGCATCAAAAAATGAATCCTGCTTTTAATTACGGGTGATGATCCAATAGCGTGGCTCTTGAAAATGACAGTCTTTGAATCACGGTAGTGTAGTGCTGCTACTCAAAGTCCAGTATCACGTTTTTACACGATAATGATTTAGGTTTTTAGATGGTAGTTGATATCAGATGTAAACACGTGATATTTGCCTTTTTTTCCCCTGAGTGGGAGCAATACGCTTCTGTAGTGAATCACCGGTTGACGTCCAAACCGTTTGAATTTCAACTAGATTGTTCATCTCTGGCAGGTTAATTGCTGATGCTTTGACACTGATCGAAAGAAATACTGTAAGTTGCATTGAAGTTGGCTCTTTTTATTCTTGTGCTGTCAACTGAAATGAGTTTTTTCCCCTAGTAGACGTCCAATCCCTGCATTTGAAGTCATAAACATTCATTCGTTCGTTCCCGCTTCGGGGGGGGGGGCTCGCCGCCAATGAGTAAACGATGAAAATGACGTGGGGGGCTCCCTCCCCCTCCCTCCCTCCCTCCCACATCCGGTGACTCGGACGTCTAGCGCCGTCAACGGCAGCCCAGGTGTCGAGGACGAGTACTGACCTCCCGCGGGCGCTACGGCTCTCGCTCCCGCCTCGTACTCGCTGAAGATGGGGTCGACGGCGGCGGCGAGGGCGTCGGCGAGCAGGCGCCTGAGGCGGCGCGCGTCCGGGCTCGGCCGCTCCTCCAGCAGCAGCCGCAGGACGCGCTCGGCCGCCGCCGCCAATTGGCGCTCGACGGCCTCCCTCAGGCGGCTCTCGGTCGGCGTGGGCCTCGGCCTCTCGTCCTCCTCATCCTCTTCCTTAGCCTCCGCCATTTTTAGCGCCGCCGAGGTAAACGCGGACGCTTCCGGGTTGCTCTTTGAAACGTGACTACGCGCATGCGCGCTAGTAGCAACGTTGCCAGATGATGGGGGTATGATCGTATTTGGGCTACTTTTGGCCAACTTTGGAGGTTTTGGAAGAAACACTTTTGATTTGAGGGTTTTTGGTTCCGTTTTAACACTTGTATGTCTCCTCTACACCTTGAACTTTAGCTGCACGGCATCCAGTAGCATCTTTTTATTTTTTGCTAGAATTATATATGGCGTTTTTGCGCCCCTCAGCGCCTGGAGCTGTGAACTGCATGTCATTTCTGATTTGGAGGTACGAATTCAACAATAATTTGAAAAATGACGTGTTCATCCATTTTATTTCTTGTTGGTGTTTTGTCATATATTCTGGGGTTTTGACTGGTCTCCAGTGGATTTCTTTCTGCTGTTGACAACAATAGTAAATAGTGTTGTTCTCCTCATATCGCGCTTTTCCACCTTTCAAGGCCATCATCAGGGCAGAGTATCTAACCCACAGCCTCTTGGTTGGGGCACAACTACTCTACCACTGAGCCACGCCATCAACAATGGCAATATTCTTTTTCCAGAATGACAATATTGAGCCGATTTGAAACGCTAAGTTGTACTTCAAGTCAGTGATTTCTGTTTACATATATGATTAATTGTTCAATATTCTGTGCATGGAAATGGCAATAAAATAGGCTGAGCCTTTTCATCTCCTGATTCCCATCTCCCACTTTTGATTTTTTCCCTCCTGGTTATCAAAATTTGGATCGAGTTGAAGGCAAACATCTTATCTTGAAGGCGAGGTTGTCATTTGGGCTGTTTTTTTAAAAATGTATTTTTATTGGACTGGGCGAATGTTACGGTGCGACCGAGTTTCTTTCCCACCTAGCAACCGTGCGCTCGATGACGATGAAAGAACTTCTCGACTTTACGGTCGACCTCAAGTTTAGAATAAAGACAATGAAAACTTCCAATGGTTTCAAAATAAAAACAACTTGATTTTCTCTATCAATGTGAGAAGAAAACACAGCATCTGGACTTTGATTTCTTTTTATTATCTCGTCGCCTGCCGTTGACACCGACGCGCGTCGGCTTCATTTCAACCGCAAACGCTCCTCTTTCGGCGGCGGCGATCTGTTTGGACCGGGAGGGTTAGTCCATGTAGATTGGACATCCGTTAGCGTCAAGTATAACAAAGACAAAAGAAAGATTGCTACGTGAATTCCTCAGTGTCCGTCAACATTGGTGTAATGCCAGAGCAGCACACGTGGAGTTTATTAGGGTAAAAACCATGTCATCGAGTTTCCTCCTCAGACTCTTCTTCTTCCTCCTCCTCCTCCTCGTCCTCTTCTTCTTCTTCCTCTTCTTCCGATTCTCCCTCTTCTCCGGCCGGCCGGCCCAAGGCCCTCTGCGGCGAAGGCGAGCGACGGCATTAAAAGACGGGCGGCGGCCGTAGCCGGCGGGCAAACTCTACCTGGAGCGCCACCGTCGAGGTCAGGAAGGAGGAGGCGGTCCCGTCCAAAGACGCGCGAGAGTTGGCGCGCGGCGGGTAGTCGGGCGGACGCAGCGAGCTCCTGAACACCTGAAAAGAGGCGGCAACGGTCAGGGCTTTTCCCGGCTCTACGAGCGCGTGGCCGCCAACCTCCAGGTCGTCCTCCTCGTCCACGCCGTCCATGCTCTGGTAGGCCAGCGTGTAGAGCTCCAAGGCTTTGGCGTGGAAGGTCATCTCCACGCACGCAAAATCGCACAGGATCCTCTGAATGGGGAGCGAGCGATGAGCGACGCGCGATCGAGCGAGGACGGCCGCAGTCCCACCTTGATGTCTTGAATCTTTTGCTTCTCAAAGTCGTCGATGGTCTCCTCCAGCTGGCGCGTGGTGCGCGCGGCGTCTACGGTGGCTCGCTGCAACTCGCTCTCGGCCTGACGCACACCATCATCATCATCATCATCACGGCGTCACACATGTCACGCAAGAGCGCCGACGACACACCTGGGACTGGAGGCGGGGTTCAGGAAAGGGGCCCCGGAGCCGCCAAAGCGCACGGGCGAGAAAAAAAATAAAATAAAGGATACGATGACTTGCCGGTCGCCCGGGTTTCGCTGTCGAGTTCGTTCCAGCTGCTCCATCTTTCTGGACTCGTGCTTCCTGGCGCCGCAGGCCACCTTCACGTCCTCCTGCGCCACGGCGCCGTCAAGGTCGCCCGACTAAACGCTAAGCCGACGGCGCCACTCACCCGTTTCCGCCGCACCAGCGCGCCGTAGCCTTTGAGCGGCTCGATGACTTTGGCTTCCAGTCGCTCCACCTGTAAGCGGGCAGAAGGGACGGGTCGGGACGTGCGGATCGGCGACGGACGCGCAGCTGTCGCCGATCGGAGGGGACGGACCTGGGCTTGCCGGTAGTCCTGAATCTTGGCCAGGTGTTCGGCGTAACACTTCACGCTTTTCTTGAGCCCCGGCGTCTCGGTGTCGGCGTAGTCGGCGATCTCTCGCACCAGCGCGTCGGCCTCGTCGCGCAGCTTGGCGGTCTTGCGGCCGTACGCGGCGAACATGGCGCACAGCTCGCCAAAGTGTTTTTTAACATTGCTAATGTTCTCCCGGATCCTCTTGGTCTGATTGTCCCTGAAAACAAACGCGACGGTCACGGCCTCCGACGCAATGGGGGTCCTCGGTTGTCGTAGTGGTTAGCTTGTTTTTTTAACCGGCTCTGATGGTTAGCATCATATTCAAATAATGGTGTGAGCAGTTAATGTAGTGGTTTGAAGGGGGACTATAGTTGGTTTACCATTCAAATGCTGTGGTTTAAGAAGCTAAACACATTAGGAAACCTGTGAATGTTGACTATATGTTATTCACCAGATAATACTGTAAATGTATGCACAACTGCACGTGAGCCCCAAAAAAGTATTTGATTTCATTTCTTGTGCTCTCTAACGGGGGCCCCTGTAGCAGTCAACACATCTGAGACAACTAGACACGAGTAGAATCTTCCACATTTTCCTTGTTATCGTTTGTGATGTTAAACTAATATTCTCTTGCACATGTTTATTGCTGTGCACCTTCAACGGGTTCGATACCGATGTTCTGCCAAAATCTCCTACATCGGCGAAAGGTCTACATTAATCAAATTTGACACCTAAAGTACTACCGTGTGCTCTAAACTTGTTTTGTTTCGATGCATACAGGCAGAACGTACTAAAAATGCCTTAAGAAAATACTTAGTGTAGTTCAAATATCAAATAAGGACAGTTTAAATACGTACTTGACTAGTGTGGTCAACTGCTTCAAAGCTAACACAAAACAACACAATGGTTAAAAGTATTAGAGGGTAATACAATCAAAAAGTATCTTTGAGGCAATGAAACGCTTGTAAAAAACGAAATAAAACCAAAAATAGTGAGTACTCGCCGCTTGCACATGTGCGCATGCATCCGGATGGTTGCGCAAGCGCACTGAACATTGTGTAGTAAGGAATGGCCGAACACCGGTAATAAATGTATCATTCTTAGCAAATACTGTGTTTTGGTTGTGCTAAGTATACGTCATGCGCTATATCTTGTGGGTCAACTGTTGCCGTTTTTTTTTTTGTGATTGTATGTTTTTCTGTGTGTCTTATCTCCCAGGGCACAGTGTAGGCTAGGAACGCCACTGCTCCAACGTGCTTGAAATAAACAGCGCTGTTCTTCTACAATACATCTAGGCAAGCAAACGGCAAACGAAAATGGCACATGAACTTATTTTCAAAAACATCGTTGTTGTTTAAACGTGCGTGCGCTGTTAACACAAAAATAATACTGATGGAGTGCGATTTGGAGTCCAGGGTGACTGCCGAAGCCAAATGACGATTCGCATTTTTCCTTCGCTTGCGAGGTTCGACGCGTTAGCGAGACGCGGCTAATTAGCTCGGCGAACACCGACGGCCTTCCCTTGAAACAAACGCCAAAACAATGACGGGAAAAAAAGTTACCTCGTTCGCGCATCGGGAGTTCGAATCATTTCTGCCGAGAAACGAGAAGTAAAAAGAAAAGTCCACGGGCGGGCGGACGTCACTCACGCCGAACGAACGAAACAAATGAAGACAAACGTCGCTAGCTTGCAGGCGTTTCCATGGAGTTAGTTCGCTGCGTTTTGGACACAGCCAAAAGTTGGAATTTTAAGTATCTGTCGGAAGACAACGGGGCCCCGGCCAGACACGACGTGAAAGAAAACGAAACGAAAGTCAGGAAAAAGTCGACTAGTGCAAACAAAATTAAAAGAAAGCGGTTCGAACAAAGTCCTCGCGACGACGATGACTGTCGAGTCCAGCTCCTTTCACAGAGAATTTGTCAAAATCGGGGCAAGAAAACGAGGCCCAACCACAAAGCAAGAAGGATCTGAAGTTTCCGATCAGCAGTGAACGCGACGTGATGAGATGGAAGGAGGGGAGGAGCTATCTTGACAGTCTTGAGGAACGGAGTCAAAGGACGGACGGACGGACAATCGATCGATCGACGTTTCTCAGCAGGAATTCAATCCGTTTCAGGGTTTTGGACGACTTCATGTGATTGGGAAAAAGATGAAGATGTTTGTCATCTTCTTGGTTTTCTTGAACTATGCTCCGTTCATCTCAAACACAGGTAAGTTGGGTCTCACCTCAAATGTAAAGTGAAAATACAAAAAAAAACATTTTGATTGTTGATTTTGAAGCGAAATGTGGCACCAAAAGTCAGTCAACAATGTGTGAGCGCTGATTTTGTGAGAAACAGAAACAGAAAGGCGAGGAAGGCAACTGCTGAACGCGCGCGTGCGTGCGTCAGGTCGGGCCAGCTTTTTCTGTGCGCGCGACAGGTGAGTTGACTGTCAGCTCGCAGATGAGTGCGAGTGGCATTGGGAGTCAGCCCAAAATAACACTCTTTATTTTTTTCACCGCTGAATGGAGGCGTGTCACTTTGTCAAACGCGACTTTGGAAGAATAGCTCGAGAATTTGATGACAAGTGTCAGAAGGCTCCATCGGTTCTGTATTAAATGAAGTCTTTGAGATGCAGAGTACAAAATCCAAAAAAGAGCGGGCTTTCCTATAACACCTAACCTAGAGAAAGGCAATTTCTTCTTCACGTGTCGACAGAGACTCACAGCCTGATGTACATCTACACGGGGCTGTCGCAAGGGGCGCTGCGGCTGCCGGGCGCGCGGGAGTTCACCGCCATGGGCGTGCTGGACGGTCAGGTCATCGACTACTACGACAGCGGGGTCGAGAAGAAGGTCCCCAAGCAGGCGTGGATGGAAAGTCAGATGAGTGCCAACTACTGGAAGCAGGGCAGCCTGTCCAGGAGGAGCAAGCAGGAGTGGTTCAGGGTCAACGTGGACATCCTGCTCCAACGCATGGGACACAACCGCTCGGGTAGGGCCGTTTGCCCCTCGTCCAACTGGCCGGCCGGCCGGCTCGCTCTCTAACGCTTTGGCTCGGCCCCCCAGACGTGCACGTCCTCCAGTGGCGGCACGGCTGCCGCGGTGACCTGCGGCCCGACGGAGCGGTGGCCTTCCGCGGCGGCGTGGACTCCTACAGCTACGACGGCTCGGACTTCCTGTCCTTCCACCACGAGCGCTCCGAGTGGGTGGCGACGGCGGCGGCCGCGCAAGAGACCAAAAGGAAGTGGGACGATGTGCCCAACCTCAAGGATTACACCCGCGCGTACCTGGACAAAGAGTGCGTCACCTGGATGAGCCGCTTTCTGGGCTACCGGAGCGACCGGGCGCGGCCTCCGCGTAAGTACGCCGTCCATCCGCCCGCTTTTAGTCGGGCCAAATTCTCGTCTCGGTCGGACGGCCGATCGGTAGCCGCGTGTGATTGTAAGTCTCCGTTTTTGTCCTTCAGCGCCGCCGTCCGTCGTCATGTTCGCTAAAAAGACGCGCTCCGAGAGCGGCACGGCGCTGCTGAGTTGCCACGCCAGCGGCTTCCCCTTCAAGGACGTCAGTCTGGAGATCCGGCGCGACGGACGCACGCTGCTTGCGGAGGACGGCGTGGCGTCCACGGGCGTGCGACCCAACCATGACTGGACCTTCCAAAGGCGGGACGGCGTGGAGGTTCTCCAAACGGACCGCGCCCGCTTCACCTGCGTTCTACGACATCCGCCGTCCGGCCTTCGCGTGGAAACGCTTTGGGGTGAGGAGGCGAGCGTGAGCGCATTTTTGACGCCGCCGCCGCGAACTATGAAATTGGCGTAACGGTCTCCGTATACGTTTTCCCTCTAGACGGCGAGGTTTGTGGCCGGTCCGCCGTGACCGTGGCCACGGCGGCGGGTCTGGGCGCGACGGCGCTCCTGGTCGCCGTTTCGGTCGCCGTGCTGGTGTGGCGCCGCTGCAAGAAAGGCAAAGGAGGCGCTAGGTGGCCGTGGAAACGGCCGATCCGTCGGATGCGTAATGACGGTGATGTTGTCGTCGTTGCGGGAAAGGATGTTAACTGCCAACTAGGTAATGACCTCGCACTCCTTTATCCTTGAATTCATTCAGTGCTGTACTGAAGCGTGTTGCTGCCACGCACACACAAATTCCAGTATCAGGTTTTTCCATGTTGTTGATGTTATGTCAAACTATTGTGTAGAAAGGCGCAATGCATAAGATGCACACACTTGAAATTGAGCGTACCACGCATATGCCGTGTTTTACGTCCGTCGACGCGAGCGCTCTTGAACTCCCGCGGTCTTTCATTCCCTTCGCAGACAGCCTGACGGGATCGGGCCGGATTTCCGACTCTTCTCTCTCCTCCGATTCAGGTAAGTAGACCACGGGAAGCGCGCAGAGGGCGACGACAACAGCTAGTTCGCGCTAAGTCTTTGTGTCTCGGCAGGCGTGGGGTCTGCGGAGAACGGCGCCGAGGTGAGAATGTCGACGGTAACGGACGCCGACGATCCGCGACTAACAATTTCCGCTCCTCCGCAGCACGCGGAAAAGCTGTTGACCGCCGAATGAGCGACGGCTTGGAACGGGACGGGCCGATACCAGTGGAATTTTTGTCTTCCTTTGAACACTTTTGTGGAGAAATTCTCATTGATTTTTTGTTTTAACTCTGACAGGGCACTCATTTAGTTCACCGTCTGCTACGGACACCGCCAGACGGCCAATCTATTTGGAGCAGAACTGAGCGTTCCTACGCAGCCGCCCAGATAGCAGAGCGACACTGAATAAACGTTCATCAGCATGGTCGACATGGAAATTTTCGACGTCAAGTGACGTTGAAACAAACTTGTTCTATGGTATGTCAGGCGACGGTTGGGTTAACATTGTTTTATAGTTGATGAACTAATGTTGACAAATAGTTGATTTCCGATTGACCGGGAAATATGATCGGAAAGTCATTGCGTTATGGATGAGCGGGAGTTTTGGTCCAAAACATAACATTGATTCAGCGTTGTTCCAATATTATTAATAATCGAAATGACGTTTGGCTTTCGTAAGGATTTCAACGTTGAAACAACATTAATTGAGGACGCAAAAGTGACGTTGATTCAATAATATAAGATGGACATCTTTTCAATGTCGGTCTGCTATCTAGGCAGTGATTCTGGTTGAAATGAACTGAATGTCTGTCCTTGTCACTGGCAAGCGTCTAGTTAAATACATGACTATGAAATCAATTTCAGAGTGTTACTTGTTGGGGGCCGTGCATGTGCATTTCTGCTTAATTGTCACATGAATTTGTTTTGAATGAACATTGTATGAATTTAGAGAAACGTATAAAACAGACGATCTCCGGAGTTGTTCCCTTTCAAACTTTTGGACTTTTGCACTCTTTTCGTGGCTCTTTTTATTGGCTCAATAAATGGGTACAAAATGCACGGTGTCAATTTCCTACTTGGACAATCCCGATTGCTCCGCAGTTGAACATTCTCCGGTGCCCGGAAATGCAAACAGGTGGCCGTTATATTCATATAAAGGATTCCGATAATGAATTGCCGCAGGTTTGGAAACGCCAAGACCCAGGTGTACTATGATGTCAATCGGACGCAGTTCGTCGAGCGTCAAATGCGCATCGGTGAAGGAGGGGGCGGGGGGCGCATCCGTAAATTCAGCCCCAAAAGCCCCAATATTTATTCTTGATTGAAGCGCAAATGTATTTCAAGTCGCTGTGAAAACAGAAAAAGCAATCTGCAACTGAAGCTCATTCAGAAACATTTACCAAGTATATCTATTTTTTGCCTATGTCTCAATATGATTTGGTATGACTTAATCTGATGTACATATATAGTACATCATTTAAATTGATTTGCGGTTTCTGTATATTGTACTATTTTAAATTAAAAAATAATAATAATTATAACGCAGAAAAACAAAACATCATCAATTAGTCGCACAGACGGTTCTTCCGCTCTGATATAACCCTTCAAAACAAAGCAAGCGAACGAGGTCCTTTCACCCATCGGAGAGACCTTTCGGTGATGCGCAGCACGCGAGTTATTTTCGCAAAGAGCAAACATCAATCCATATGAGGGAAAAACTTCGACGACGCGACGGTGATTTGTCGAGCATCAGATTTAGTTGGAAAAGCCCAAAGCGGAAGCCACGAGCTATTTTTTTAAGCCGCGTCTCCAATTCTATCATCACCTTGACTTGAGAGCCCGAAGAAAGCCTTTGGCGTAGTTACCGTCGTGGACGACTCGACTTCAAGATAAGACGGGTGTCGGCGGTTCGGTCCCGTCAAAATGGGGACGGGTCGGGAGCGAGCAAACCCATCGACACGCGCCAGGCAGCGGACGTGCTAGCCGACTAGCTAACAGTGAGCCGACCGAGTTGGCCACCGCGGAGCGGAGCGACAAACCTCAACGAAAAAGGCACCTAGCTAGCTTAGCTAATCCTGCCATTATAAGCGCTGGGAAAGATGAGCCCTACCACTTGCTAATTGTTCAGTTCGAGGACGTTCTGTTCGTGAGGTTTTGTTGTCGTAGCAAAAAAAAAAAAACAGCTGACACGGACTTCATTTTGGGTTGTTACGTAGACCTATTCATTTATCTACTACAAGAAGAGACTGCAACAAAATACCAGCAGTCAATTTTGGTTTGTAACTGAACATTTCAGCAAACAATTGGTAAAAAAAAAAAAAAAGTTTTAAAAATGTGTACACTACATTATTATGCTGGCGTCAAAAAAAGTGCAAATTGACGATGAATCCTCATTGAAACTTTCTTACCATTCACAACTTTGTTATTTGTAGAAAATAACTTGAGGGGGCGCTCACATGCAATTTTTGACTCGACAGTTGTTATTTCCCATAATTACGACACCACGTGAAGGCGGCGTAAGCTCGTTTTGAGGCTAGCGTGACCGGCAAGCGCGCCTCGTTCACGGGAATGCTCGCCGCTCATCTTCCGGTCCGTTCAAACAGCGGTCACGGGACCGAGAGCCTTTCCGTCGGCCCGACCGCGACACGCGCGATGACCGCCCAGACGCCCCGGGGCGGTGCCCTCGACTGAAGCGCCGGCCGGATCGGCGATGGCGAGCCGCAGGAAGTCCGGCACGCCGTGCATGCTCCCGTCCCGGGAGGAACGCCCCTCGGGCGAGAGGGCGGCGGACGCGGGCCGGTCCCACAACCACGAAGACAGCGGGGCAGAGGGAGCCCATGAGATCGAGTGCGACTTTGCGAGCCGTCGGCGCGTTCGCTACGTACGTTTCGCTAACGATAGCTCGTCCTCTCCGTTTTGGCCACAGTTACGAAGAGCTCGAGACGCATGACGCGCTACGTCGCCCGGGCCGGGACAAATCGACACGCGAGCCGGCGACGGAGGACGCGGCGAGCCCCGTCGAGACGGCGAGGGTCGAGGACCCGGGGCGGAAGGGGATCGCCCTCAGCAAGACGCCCATCATGAGGTCCCGGCCGGAACCCAAGAAGTTCGCCGCCTCGCGTCAAACGGTCGGCGAAGAGTTCATCGAAGTGGGGAATGAGGACGAGGAGGAGACGGATGAGTACCGAGAGCTGCCCGCGCCACCGGTCGCGACCGCCGCCCGGCTCGTCCCTGTGTCGGCGCCGCTTCAAATCCAGACAGGGACGCAGAGTTTCCTGGTCAACGGGGCCGACGTGCTGAATGGCGCCCTGCCGGTGGGCGCTCTGGCCCAGGTCCTGTCGGTTTTACAGAAGCGGAACCAGATGCAGCTCCTCATCCCGGTCAGCAGCATCCCGACCTACGACGCCGCCATGGACGGCGACGTCCTTCTGCTGGGCGCCTACAACAGGTAGGCGGTGCCGGGCGCGCGTGGGCTCGGCGGTCCCGTTCTGATCCGCGGACCCCGACGCAGGTTTCCTTATCCCGCGCCGTCGGAGACAGAGGCGCTGGCGGCGCGGACCGGCTTCGCGGAGGAGAACGTCAAGCTTTGGTTCTCGGCTCAGAGACTGAAACGCGGCGTCAGCTGGACCCCGGAAGAGGTCGGTAACGTCCGCTCGCCGGCTAAATGTAATCTAACCCTGGAACCCGTCGAAAAATAGTCGCCGTTGTCGAGACGACCTCGTTAACGTGTCCCTCGGCGGCAGGTGGAAGAGGCGCGCCGAAAGAAGTCCAACGGCGCGGCGCAGACGCTCCGACAAAGCCCGCCTCCGACCATTGCCGTTATCCCCGTCCGGGCGGCCGCCGACGGCGTCTTCCGGACGTGCCGGATCTTGGGTGGGCCGGGCCTGGTCCTCGCGCCGCCACCTGGAGGCGCGAGCCTCCCTGCGGCGGCCCCCGGGGAGAAAGCGGCGGAAGGCGCCGAGCCCCAGGCCCAAAAGGCACAGTCCTCTTGCGCCTCCAAACCCAAAAAATCCAAAGAGCAGCTGGCCGAGCTGAAGGCCAGCTACGGCCGGCGCCGGGTGGCCACCGAGGCAGAGATTTCGCGCCTCATGCGGGTCACCGGACTGTCCAAGCGCGCCATCAAGAAATGGTTCAGCGACACGCGCTACAACCAGAGGAACTCTAGGGAGCCTCGGCGGGAAAGCGCGGCGGCCGAAGGGGATGCCGGCGAGGAGGCGAGCGGCCCCGGCGAAGAGCCGGCAGCCCCCTTGCCGGTAGCCTCCTCACCGGTCACCCCCTCGCCGGCCGTCCCCGCGGAGCGCCGCGGAAAACTCCGCCACGCCTTCCCGGACTTCACGCCCCAGAAGTTCAAAGAGAAGACTTCGGGGCAGCTCCTCATCCTGGAGTCCAGCTTCCGCAAAAGCCGCACACCGTCCGACGAAGAGGTGGCGCGCTTGCGAGCGCAGACCAAGCTGACGCGTCGCGAGGTGGACGCCTGGTTCAGCGATCGGCGCAAAGGCCGGGCGCGCGAGGCGGGCGTGCCGCCCTCCGGCCGCCGAGCGTTGAAGAAAACCCCGGCGCAGCTGGACGTCCTGAAGAAAGCGTTTGTGCGCTCGCGCCGGCCGACGGCCAGGGACTACGACCGGATGGCGGAGGACAGCGGCCTGCCGCGTAGCTACGTGGTCAACTGGTTCGGGGAGACTCGCTACGCCGTCAAGAACGGCAGCCTCAAGTGGTTTGACCTCTACTGCGCCGGCAAGGTCGGTCGGTCGGGAGGCGACCTCTCGCACGATGGCCACCCGTCACGCTCTTTATGCTCCGTAGGAGGCGCGAGCGTCGCCGGACGGAGCAGCCAGAATGCCCAAGAAGTCCAAGAAGCGTTTCCGGGGCCGGTCCGGGAAGTCGCGGCGGCCCTGCGCCCTCAAACGGGAAGCGGACGCACCCGGCCAGGTTTGTAAAGGCACCGGAACTAATACGACGATGCGCTAGGCTGGCTAGCGTCGCGGAATCATCCGGACGCAAACTGGCCACGGGCCACAGTGAACAAAAAAGTTTATAAATTATTTTTGCTCATTTAAAATGATCATCGATGGTAGCTTTACATGACACGCCATAGCGACAGTGTTCAAACACCAAAACGATGAGAATTTTCGCACGACGCAGGCAGGCGGGCCATCTGATTGACGCAAAAAAAATTTTTTTTTAAATGACCGGCCAAAAATGTGTGTCTTTTGGGGGGAAAAAAGCATTTCAAAACACTACTTGTCCTACAGGTTTTATCCGGATGACATCAATTGTACATGAAAAAATTCAGGACGTCAAAATTTTTATCTTTTTTGCCAAAAATTATACAGTAGGGCCATTCTTTTCTCCCACCCTACCCAAAAATTTCCCATTCACTCCTATTGATTGCCAACAAATGAACCGGAAGTGACCCCGGATCAATAGGACACAACCCACAACAGCAGGAAGTGACCTCGAAATGCCTCCAAAATCAATAGAAGGTATAGAAGACGACAGACAAAAACAAACATCACAGCAAAGCTACCATTGCCATTTCACCTGAAATGGCCTTTTTTTTTAATCTAATAATCCATCCATCCATTATCTTCCGCTTAGTCCGGAGTTGGGTCGCGGGGGCAGCAGCTGTAGCAGGGAAGCCCAGACTTCCCTCTCCCCAGCCACTTCAGCCAGCTTCTCCGGCGGGATTCCAAGGCGTTCCCAGGCCAGCCGAGCGACATAGTCTCTCCAGCGTGTCTTGGGTCGACCGGGGCCTCCCGCCAGTGGGACATGCCCGGAACACCTCTCCAGGGAGGCGTCAAGGAGGCATCCGAACCAGATGCCCGAGCCACCTCAACTGGCTCCTCTCAACGCGGAGGAGTAGCGGCTTGACACCAAGCCCCTCCCGGATGACCGGGCTTCTCACCCTATCTCTAAGGGAGAGCCTGAACACCCTGCAGAGGAAACTCATTTCGGCCACTTGTATCCGGGATCTTGTTCTTTTGGTCACGACCCACAGCTCGTGACCATAGGTGAGGGTAGGAACGTAGATCGACCGGTAAATCGAGAGCTTCGCCTTTTGGCTCAGCTCCTTGTTTACCACAACGGACCGGTGCAGAGTCCGCATCACTGCAGACGCTGCACGTGCTGTTAAAAGTTCGGATTCCTCGTTACCAACTGCGCAAAATGCATCTTCGTTCCAAGTCCGGCAAAAACTAGCGCCGGAGCCAATCGTTCCCATTATATCCTGTTGTTCAATGTATACCGGCCGCATCAGTGCTCCGGAGTGACTGTGGACCATCTACAGCGCGCCGGTGTCGTTGACGTGTGGGCGCTCCCGTCAGGAGTGACATTTCACGCGGGTGGCTGTTTTTCGGCACAAGGCCGGATATTTACAACGAAGTCCGCCAAAACATTGTTACCGACTAGGCTGCTACGAACAACCTCGCTTTGACAATAAACAGCTGATTGAAATTAAGAGCGCTGTGTCATATGCTGGTGTTGAGTAGTAATGAGCAGACGTGACTTCAGCGGCGCTTGTTAACTTTTTTAATGCGCGCACACACTAGATATCATGAAATGGCACACTAGATGTGCTACGTCCCATGCCATTGGCTACGTGAGCACAGAGTGATTATGGGTTACGTAGTCCATATACTACATAGATGAATTCTAAACTGTCATGACTGAATGGAAGTTAGGAAGGCCAAATCATTCCATACTAGTGACTACAGATAATGTTGCAAATATTGTTAAATCAGTACGTGACACATGGATTCGGACCACAAATAGGATGTCTTGCTCATGTAGTAAACCTAGCTGCTAAGAAAGCTGTAGCAATCAACAGTGTGCCTTGCCTCACTTTACAAAACGTAAAGATTGTTCTCAGCACTTTTGTACAAACAGTTTTCAGATCAGTAAGAAGTAAGCACATACAGTAAATATTATGCACTAAAATGCATGTTTATATGATGGCAATTTAATTTTTGCTCGCTAGCAAAAAAAAAAAAACGAAACAAAAAATATAATTGTTATATTTTTTTACGGAGGATTAAATGTATTGAATCGGATCGAAAATCGTGACCCCCGTATCAAAAATCGTACCGAACCGTGACTTAACTGTATCGTTGCATCCCTATGGAACACCATTGCAGAAGCTATGACAGGGAAAAGTTTTCATTTGCCTAAATGCTTAAGTTATTTGGTGCAATTTTTTTTCTCTTTTTTTTTTTTAAAATTTTTTAAACACATTTTATTTATTCTGTGGTGCTGTGCGGTATCAATATTGTTGTTTTTTATTGTTGTTATTGTAAATTGGTTAAAAAAATTGGGGGGGGGGGGGGGGCGCAATAATATCGCATATCGCAATAATTTATGAGAATAATTATCGCACACTAATATTTGTTATCGTGACAGGCCTACCCTCAACGCTTCGGCTGGGCCTAGAAATTCTGTCCATAAAAATTACGAACAGAATCTGTGACAAAGGGCAGCCTTGGCGGAGTCCAATCCTCACTGGGAACGAATTCGACTTACTGCCGGCAATGCGGACCAGACTCTGACACCGGTCGTACAGGGACCGAACAGCCCTTACCAAGGGGCTCGGTACCCCGTAGTCCCGGAGGACCCTCCACAGGACTCCCCTTGGCACTCGGCCGAACGCCTTCTCTAAATCCACAAAACACATGTAGACTGGTCGGGCGAACTCCCATGCACCCTCGAGGACCCTGCCGAGGGTGTAGAGCCGGTCCGCTGTTCCACGGCCGGGACGAAAACCACACTGCTCCTCCTGAATCCGAGATTCGACTTCCTGACGGACCCTCTTCTCTAGCACCCCTGAATAGACTTTACCGGGGAGGCTGAGGAGTGTGATCCCTCTTTAATTGGAACACACCCTTCGGTCCCCCTTTTTAACAAGGGGGACCACCACCCTGGTCTGCCAATCCAGAGGCACTGTCCCCGATGTCCACGCGATGTTGTAGAGGCGTGTCAGCCATGACAGCCCCACAACATCCAGAGCCTTTAGGAACTCAAGGCGGATCTCATCGACCCCCGGGACCTTGCGACCGGAGAGCTTTCCAATCACCTCAGTGACTTCAAGCCCAGAGATTGGAGAGCCCACCTCGGAGTCCCCAGACGCTGCTCCCTCCGAGGGAGACGTATCGGTGGAATTGAGGAGGTCTTCGAAGTACTCTCCCCACCGACTCACGACAACCCGAGTCGAGGTCAGCAGTACCCCATCTTCACTATAAACAGTGTTAATGGTGCACTGCTTTCCTCTCCTCAGACGCCGGATGGTGGACCAGAATTTCCTCGAAGCCTTCCGGAAGTGGTTTTCCATTTGCCTGGCACGGCCAGACTGTTCTCTCTCTATTTTTCAAACACCGAGAGAAAAGTCTGGGACCCAGCCCATTCACAGCCTCTCGAGCAGGTACAAAATCAATCAACAAATCAGATTCGTTTATTTGCGTGACGTGTTCTTAACGAGCAACGTCACTCTTGCGCGTCGAAAGTCGTCTCCACAACAACACAGATGGTGAACAGGAGAGTTGAGAATATGTTCCAATCCACGGTAAAATCCGTTTTAAATTACCAAAAACTAGGGCTGTCAAAATTATCGGTTAACGCGCGGTAATTAATCACGTTAAAATATTTGACGCAATTAACGCACATGTCCCGCTCAGACAGTATTCTGCCTTTTGCTAAGTTTTACAGCAAGGCTTTTTGTGCTGTCTAACAGCAAACTCTTGTGGTCGCTTTGCGACATGGTTTGTTTTCTAGCCAGTTCAATATGGCTGACGCCTACGTTGTAATGTTGTGCTTATATGATCCTTGGACAAGATTTGTCCGCAAGTATGGTTGTTGTAAAGAATGTACATATTATGTTATTAAGCGAAATGTTCTATTTTTTGTATGAGACGCTTTTTGTTTATGTTTAGTGAACCTGTATAGCGTGCTAAGCTAACGTTGTTGCTAATGCAATGCATGTGTACTTTTTTAGTGTAGTTTTACGACGGTCTAAAGAGGACAATGGTTTGAGGCCATTTTATTAATAAATCAGATGAAAAAGGAAGAAGTCTGATTATTAAGGCGTCGTTCACTAGCTGTCTAGCTTTGGAAAAAGTAGACACTTCAGAGTGAGGCCAGCATAGACAGATGTAAATGACAGTAGAGTCCTTATGTACATATCCATCTTCTGTCTTATCTTTCCATTCCAACATTTTACAGAATATATATATGTTACAGAAAAATATGGCATATTTTATGGATGGTTTGAATCGCGATTAATTGCGATCAATTACGATTAATTAATTTTTAAGCACTCGATAAAAAATTTTAATCGTTTGACAGCTCTACCAAAAACACATCGACACGAGTCATTGACAACAGTCTGTCTCGCGCTAGCCATGTTGAATAAACGCCGCTCTCCTCGTATGTTTACTTCCGCGCGCAAGTCCCTCGTCCTGCCCTCGGCGTTTTACTAACGTCACGTCTGCCCGTCGCTGATTGGTCCTCTCCGCTGTCCGTTTGCTGTGGCTTGCTCCACCCTGGAAATTGTATCCACTGAATGGTGGCCAGACTCAATAGCTGGAACAGCGGTGAGTCTGGTGTACCAGGCAAGTTTTCCATGGCCTCGCTGAACTCCTCCCATGTCAGCGTTTTTGCCTCGGCGACCGTAGAAGCTGCAGTCCGATTGGCCAGCCGGTACCTGTCGGCTGCCTCCGGAGTCCCACAGGGCAAAAAGGCCCAGTAGGCCTCTTTCTTCAGCTTGACGGCATCCCTTAGCGGGTTCGGGGATTGCCGCCGCGAAAGGGACAAACTACCTCACGGCTCACAGCTCCAGTCGGCCGCCTCAACAATGGAGGTGCGGAACATGGCCCACTCGAACTCAATGTCCCCACCTTCCCCGGGACAAGGGAGAAGTTCTGCCAGAGGTGGGTGTTAAAGCTCTTTCTGACAGGGGATTCTGCCAGACGTTCCCAGCAGACCCTCACAATACGTTTGGGCCCGCCAGGTCTGGCCAGCAGCATCTTCCCCCGCCATCGGAGCCAACACACCACCAGGTGGTGATCAGTTGACAGCTCCGCCTCTCTCTTCACCCGAGTGTCCAAAACATGCGGCCGCAAGTCCGATGACACGATTGCAAAGTCGATCATCGAACTGCGGCCTAGGGTGTCCTGGTGCCAAGTGCACATATGGACACCCTATGTTTGAACATGGTGTTTCTTATGGACAAACCGTGACGAGCACAGAAGTCCAATAACAGAACACCACTCGGGTTCTGATCGGGGAGGCTTCCTCCCAATCACGCCCCTTCAGGTCCCACAGTTATTGCCCACGTGAGCGTTGAAGTCCCCCAGAAGAACGAGGGAGTCCCCAGAGGGGGCGCTCTTCAGCACACCCTCCAAGGACTCCAAAAAGGGTGGGTATTCTGAGCTGCTGTTCGGTGCATAAGCGCAAACAACAGTCAGAACCCGTCCCCCCACCTGAAGGCGGAGGGAGGCTACCCTCTCGTCTACCGGGGTAAACCCCAACATACAGGCGCCAAGCCGGGGGGCAATAAGTATGCACACACCTGCTTGGCGCCTCTCACCGTTGGCAACTCCAGAGTGGAAGAGAGTCCAACCCCTCTCGAGAGGATTGGTACCAGAACCCAAGCTGTGTTTGGAGGAGAGTCCGATTATATCTAGTCAGAACTTCTCTGCCTCACACACCAGCTCGGGCTCCTTCCCTGCCAGAGAGGTGACATTCCATGTCCCAAGAGTTAGCTTCTGCAGCTGGGGGTCAGACCGCCAAGGCCCCCGCCTTTGGCTGCCGCCCAACTCCCTACGCACCCGGCCCCTTTGGCCCATCCCACAGGTGGTGAGCCCATGGGAAGGGGAACCCACGTTGCCTTTTTGAGCCGTGCCCGGCTGGGCCCCGTGGGGACAGGCCGGGCCACCGGACGCTTGCCTTTGAGCCTCACCTCCAGGCCTGGCTCCAGAGGGGGGCCCCGGTAACCCGCGTCCGGGCAAGGGAAACTTGACTTCATTTGATTTACTCATCATAAGGGTCCTTTTGAGCCATGCTTTATCTAATAATCATGACTATTTTTTAGTTATAAATGAATAAAAAGTGCTAAGATGGCCCCAAGTAACAGTCGAAGGTTTTTTCCCTCCCACAGTATTTAACAAATTGTCTGCCATTGATGGTCAATTTGTGGCGTTTGTTGTTCATTCGCCCTCTTCTCCTGGTCTAAATGGATTGGGCGTCTAGCGTCATGAATGGCAGCCAATCAGTTTAGTAAGGTTAAAAAAAAATTGTGCATGAAAGGGTTAAACTGAACATGTAGCGCATGTCAATTCAACCTCCAAAGTTTGGTCATTTGTTGGCCCACCACCAGAGGGAGCCAGCCCACGTATTAAAACTGTAAAAGCTTCCCTGTGATTTTTGCGCCAACTTTCATCAGTATTGTCATCATCAAAATGGCTGACAGGAAGAAGAACTTTTCAACTTCAGACTGAACATTTTAGACCCATTTTTTTATTTTGAATGGGCCCTGGTCTGATCCAAAAAAAAAAAAAAAAAAAAATCAAACACATCATTTTGTATACATCGGGAGACGACGATGCACTTTTTGGCAGGCAAAGAGCGGGAAGGCCTTCCTCAGGGCTTACTTCCTCCAGCGGCGAGACCCGAGCCGGGACGAGGAGCGCCCGGACGACTCGGCGGCTGGGGCCGACGTGAGCGCGCGGAAGGTCGGGGAGCGGCGTGAGGACGACGACCGAGGAGGCGCCGACCGAGACCCGGAACGTCCGCGGGAGGAGGAACCCGCTCCGAGCCCGACGTGAGCGACGGCCGCTTCCCATTTTTCAAAAATACGACAAAGGACACGCTGTTCTGTTTTTTTTTTTTTTGCCAACAAAATATTTTGGCCTTTTAACTTGTTTCCTCTCAGTGCGCTTTGTTGGGAGAGCAAATTTCCAACTTTCTTGTGAAAAGTCCAAAGAATTGCACATTTTTTGGATACAAACAGTCGTCCGATCATCCTTCCGTCAAAGACTATTCCGAGTAGACATCTAATGTCAACTGATCTTTCCCGACGACGGTCATTTTCCTATCATTTAAAGCATTCAACTTTTCCTTCCCGGTGGCCGCACGGATGCATCTGCGCTTTGTTGAAAAAGAGAAGACTGACGGATGGGAATTTTTCAGCTCGATCGCCCGTTCATTGCAAACAAATCTACCTACGTTTTGACACGTCTATTTTGATACTTCCGCTGTTATGTCAATATTCTATCTTGAACAATAAACACCATTTACTGCTCATCGTACAACGAGGCTATGATCTCACAATACCGATATTCTATTCTTGGATACGAAATGGTTAGTGGTCAAAAGGCACTAGAAAATGAATATACTTAAAAAATATGACTCATTTGCAGCAACGACGTTGTCGTCAAACAAGTCGACGGACATTCGACCTACGGGGGGGGGGCGGTTGCCACGCGCACGCTCGGTAGCGCTTTGGGCAGCGATTCAACGGGGAGCGAAAAATCGACATTTCACCAGAACACCCTGGCTTTTAATCTTCTCTGTGCTTAGATGAGATGCCATCTACCGTATTAGCCCCAATATAAGACGGCCCTGATTATCAGACGACCTCCTCTTTTTCAAGTCTCAAGTTTGAAAAGAAAAAAAAATTTTTTTGAACACCAAATTGTTTTATACAGAAAATAATTACAGTACATCTGAAACAAATGATTATAAAAATATATTTGAGAAAAAATGTTATTTAGCCTCATTCAAATCTTAATATCTGAACATTTAAATATGTCAACTAAAATGCAATCACATTCGTAAATGAATGGCTTCTGGTTTTTAAAATGTAAACCAATCTATTTTGATAAAACAACAAAATTGCAATAACCATCAAAGTGAGTTCTAACTGTAACTGTAGTCTTGAAACAAATCTGAATAAGGAAAAACATTTCAATAATGCAAACTGGTTAAACTTGAGAGTAGCTGAGATCTTTCATGACAGAACATCGCTTGGATGATATCTGGCGCCATCGAGCGTCGTGAATGGGTATAATGTCTAGACTGCGAATATCAGACAACCCCCTCTTTTCCAGTCTTATTTCAATGCAAAAAACACTGTCTACTACGGTATTTATTCTCCTTCTTTGCAAAAGACAATTACAAATACATATCTGACGTTTGCTTGTTTTTGTGGCCGCGCCCCTGCGAGTATATTCGGAGATGGTCAAAAATTGGGAGTCGACTTGACTTTTTTTTTTTTCTTTATTGACACTGCATGATGAGTACATAAGCAACAGTGTTTTAGAAAGTTTTTATTTTGTTGCACTGCAGAGGCAATGAGAATATAGCAAATCTAACACGTGTAGCTAATGTCAAGACAGAAACAATTGTACAACATTTAAATTCAATACTTCACCTAATATTTGATTTTCCTCTGGGGTCACCAATACTACTAGTTCATTGAGATATATGAAGAACTACGAGCTAAAAATAAAAACACGTGATAAGCGCACACAAGCTTAAAATGGAGAAGAAGAAAAAAAAAAGGATGCTTGGTAGGTTAAATGAAGAGTTAAATGTGCTTCTATATTTCACTGGAATACACTCAAAGTTTCTAGAGTAGGAAAAGTCAAAATGGCTCACTGTTGTCATTATAATAATCATCCCAATTGTTTCTATATTGATGGACCCAAAGATGGCCAGAAATCATTTGGAATGAGTTCAATGATGAACTATTGTAGCGATACACCAAAGTAAAGATTGATTTCATTTGGACCCCGCCCGACAGACAGAAGGCAAACGCACCATTGGATTGGCCATACGAACCCAACCTAAAATCATAAAAAGATGCAAGTAGGGAGCCACTGATTAAAGGGAACCAATTTCAAGTATTGAAAAGCACTTGCGTGAAGTCGATACTGTCGCTAAAGACTAAAAGCTATCTGTTCGTCCGTCCGTCCGTCCGCCCGCCCGCCCTGGATGTTTTGAGAAAAACTTCAATTATAATTGTTAAGTTTGTAGATGGACAGCGAGCGAGCCGACGGGTCGGTGGCTTTGATCCACCGCGGCATCCAGAAATGGGGGAGTAACTCGGCGTGCCCGGGATAGTGCTTTTCAAACACCTGTCGGAAGTAGTAGGCCTCTTTGGTGAAGGGAGCGTTGTGAGGAAACGTCCCCGGCGCGTTGGCCATCTGATCGTCGGTGACCTGTCGAAAGACCGGACGAAAAGGGCACGGTTGAACGGAACGGCCGGCGTTATCCGCCGCGGCGGAACAGGGCCCGAGAAACCGTCGAAAACCGGACGAAAGTTACGCCGTGAGATTAAAGTCGCGTTATTACGCGCGGCCCGATTAGCCGCGACGTTCAAATCCACGATATCGAGAGCGTACGATGTTTTAGAATGGCTTTCACAAATAAGGACATCTTTTGACCTTTGGTGACATCCGATCGGCGTCGTGCGAGGTAGAGCTCTCACAATTAGAGCCGCCGTGCCGCGCTGGCAAAAATCTAATATTTGGGATAAAGAAACTTTCTTCTGGACAAATCCGTTGAAAAATGTACACTGTGGAAAAACAACAGATTTCCCCCCCCCCCCCCTCACAAAGCTACCCGAGTAAATGGAATTAAAAGTACAAGAGGCTCGGACATCGATGCGGCGGGGGGGATTTGGCACCGAACGTTCGGATCGGACGGATAAAACCGTCTTTGAGTCGGTCGAAACGGTACGACGGCGGTGAGCGGACGACACGTACCAGAGACCCGATGTGCTCCTCCAGGAAGATGTACCAGGACTTGTTAAGAGACATGACGCCGTCGCTAAAGGCTTCCTTCCTCCTCCAGAGGATTTCATCGGGGATCAATTTGGAATCTCTGAACGAGTCCCTCAAAAGGTATTTCTCCATGCCGTGCTGCGGACCAATTTCCGAGACGTCACCTGGGAAAGTTATCGAAGGGGCGGCGGGGGCCACTCACCCTGGGATTTCTCATCTCCTCGGGCAGGGACAGGTAGTACGCAGTCAGTCTGTGGTCCAGGAAGGGTACGCGGAGTTCCAAACTAAAATGCGGGGGAATCGGGGTTTTCAACGCTCGCCGAGAGGCCAGGGGTATCAGAGTCCGGTCCCGGCTCGTTTTCCCGCATCTCTTCCGACACGGCCGACTCAAATAATCGAGCTCCAGCCGACCATTTGATTCGGGTGCGTTAAAGGAGAGAAAAGGAGCTCTCCGGGACCGGACTCGGGACAGGCGAAGGTAGCCGCCAGTTACCCGTATGCAGAAGTGGTGCGATCGGCGCGCAGATTATCAAACAGGTAGAGTTCTTTCAGCAGTCGAACGCTCTCGTCCGCTCCCGCTTTGGCGCTCGGGGCCTAAACAAAACACACGGTGGTGAAATCCGAGCATATTTGACTTGATTGTACTAAAAACATATTGACTTCAACGTGAGTACGGTCAATATTTGATGCTTGCTGAGAAAACATCTCCGTTCTGTCATGATTGTTGACTTAACCACTCTTCCGTCACCCGTCGTTAACACGAGCGGGAACATTCTCTTCTCGGGATAAACATTGCTAACGTAGCGGAATTAGCGGCCGCCGGCGTTTACTTCGTAAAAGGGCGTACGACGGTTACGGCATCTGATCCGCTGTCCGTTTGGTCACGTTCGGCCATTTCTAAGTGGCACGGAAATGCAAATGGCCTTCATCAACACAAAAGACCTGGACACGGTACCCGTCGGGAGCAGAACATTCAATGGCTTAAAATCTCTTTTGATGTGGTATACTAAAGTACCATTGACCTTGGAGTGGCACAAACCCGCACGGGTCCAGATTGGCTGCCTGCCTATGAAATGCAACCCCAAAATACTCCTATTGATTCATCTTTACTCAGTGGTTGCCCACCAATGGCAGGGCACATCTTGCCAAATGCCTCTGAGAATCGGGAGCATGTGCCTGTTTTTGGGAAAGGGAAAAAAGCCACGCGAGCGCATGCCAACTCGCGCTACCCCATTTCTTTTATATAACGGCGGCAGCGCACAAAAGAAATGTAAAGGTCGAAAACGGTGGTACTTACCTTGTGGAAGTAAATGTAGCCCTGCGTGAGCTCATCCGAACCTTCTCCGGAGAAGATCACCACACTATCCGTCTTCTCACGGATGTATTTGGAAACCAAGTACATTCCTACGGTCGAGGGAAAAAAAAGGGTTACAGAGCTCATCTCATCATGTTTGAAAGGTAAGGCCGGTCCAGCCCTCATCTATTGCGCCAGACCAATTGAAGCGTAGGAGCTAAAATTGTCACCGAGATGGATTCCGGCAATGGAAAGACAAGAGATCTGGCCATTTGGTCACGACCAGAGAAATGATTTGGATTTCCTTTGAATTCGGGACGAGATCCGTTTTGTCAAGTAAGATGCCACGGAGGTGTGTCAACTCGGGACTTTTAGAGCTGGCGGCAATTGCGCACCGCCGCTCAAACCGGGAAGGCCGTCCAACAGAGAAATGTTTGAAATGGACGCGACGGGGGGGGGGGCTCATCCGTCTCTGGCGCCGTTTCGCGGCTTTTCCCCTTACCTACGGAGGCACGTATGGTGGTGATGTCATAGGTCTCCAGGCACACGATGACTTTTTCCACGGCCCGAATGCCTTCTTCCGCAGTGAACTTGACCTCGTGGTGTTCGCTGCCGATGTAAGTGGCCACCTTGGACACAAAAGACTCAGACTTGCCATTTTTACCGTCGGCATTTGCGGCTTACCTTACGAGCGGCTAAAATGTCAGGGCTGTCTTCTGTCCCAATGGCAAATGTTTGGATAGGATATTTTAGCCCTGCTTCTTTAGCCAGTTTCACCAATGTGGCGGCAACCAAACTTGAATCCAGACCCCCTGAACAATACAGAGTACATACGGTGGGGAGAAACAAAACAAAAAAAGAGCTCTCCTGCTGGTGGGTGGAGATTTCTTGGATTCACTCCAAATATCCCCAAAACAATACTAAGAAATATGTGTGACAGAATCAACTACTGTCATGCCACTTGTTTGTCGTTTTATATACGTGAACCTGAGGCTCCCTGTTCTGATGATCTTGTCCTGCCTATTATTAGGTGACTCTCTAGTGACGAGCACTTTTCTTCAAAACAATGTACCGAATGGGAAAAAAATGGATCATGATTCTGAGGGACTCCGCCAATAAAATGTGTCATGCAGCTCTTTGGGTTAAGCGTCACGAGGGGGCGACAAAACGGGATGGATAAAGCAGGGCAATCGGCGCACATGTTGGCAAATTGAGACCGCGAGCGGAGGAACGTGGCGGGATCCGGCCACAAATTGTCCATCACCACCAAATGGGATTGGAAAAAGCAACGGAAGGAGGAGTGCCTGTCCCGTCTTTGTGGAATTTTAGACATAACGGAAGGCAGGCCGGCTCCTTCAAACCGGTCGAAGGTCGGTCGGTCCGGCCTCGACCGCACAAACGCTCGTCTCCGGCTTCACCTGGAGAGAGTGCTCGGAGCCAGCTATTTTGCCACCGAAAGAAGCCGCTTTCGGGAAGAAACGTCCCTCAAAGATGACGTACCGTAGGCTCCGTTTAGCGGAAGGGTTTTCATCACCGGCATCTGCCTGTGACAACGATGACTGACTGCGTGAAGCGCTCGCGGCTCGGAATCTACGTGACCCCATTTTTATCGCGGCCCCGGGTCGAGCGAGGTTTAAAACGGCCCGCCTCGACGCGCTCCCGAGATGGCGTAGCACTAGTCTGTATCTGAACAGCTGATTTGTAGCTTCATTTGTCAACTACAATGGTCGACGCCTCGGTCCATCCGCTGAAAAAGCGCTCTTACTCGGAAGGTTAGACTGCATTGGCCGGTACTTTGTATCCATTTGATACGGGTAGACGTTTTGCCACAATAGGGAAGGGTCACGACGTACCTGAGAGAAGACAACCGATCCTCCTGTTGGCCATGAGACGTTTCCGAACGGCATTCTCAAACAGCGTCCTGATGTTCCCCTTCACGACGTTTTCGTCAAAGCCTAAGAAAGGCGGACATTTGACAGACGGCGCCGTCGAGCGCACCGACGACTCGGTCGTTCTTACTCGTCGGCAGTCTCCCCGCGGTGTCGTAGACGGCGTGAGCGGGCGCGTCGGTGCATTGGTGGAAGGGCTCAAATTGAACGGATTTCACTTTGCCGTCCGTCTTCAATTCAAAGACTTGAAAATGGCTCGGGAGAAAGGGGACGACTTTAGCACGCGTGTCCAGGGCGCGGACGACGTTCATAAGACCTGGAAGAAAATCCATCATCACGGCTCGTGACGTGCGCCTCTCTCCGACGGTTCAGTGCAAATGCAAGCGAAGCACTACCAGATTTTGGAAGGAATCAAAAATCGCCGACCTTAGTTTTCAGACTATGAAGCGCACTTGAAAGACTTTAGTTTTCTTTGTAATCCGGTGAGCTGTTGCGGATGCGATGTATTTTGTCTGCTCTGGTAAAGTGCTCAAGAAACGCAAGAATAAAACAATAACTGCAATGTAAAAATACTGTATATTGATACACTATTGCGCCATATGATCAGGTGCATCTTCTGTATGAAAAAACAAAGTCCTTCACGGATGACACGCCGGCCTTATAGTCCGAAAAATACAATCGTTTTTTCCTTCTGGAGCCAAAGGCCCTTCTCAATAAATCAAATCATCTTGCTAAATGATGTTTTCTTGACATAACACGCATTTGCCGGCGGCAACGGGCAAATCTTTTTTCAGGTCGGGTACGCCAACGAGGCGCATTTCGACTCCGTTTCGGCGTACGTACGCCAACGAGGTGCATTTCGACTCCGTTTCGGCGTACGTACGCCAACGAGGCGCATTTCGACTCCGTTTCGGCGTACGTACGCCAACGAGGCGCATTTCGACTCCGTTTCGGCGTACGTACGCCTTCCGTTACCTTTGGCCTCGGAGCTGACGCCCAGTAATCCGTCGTCGGTAAGGAGTCTAAACAAAGGGCGGACGCCGTACGTGTCCCTTCCGAGGCAGACTTTGCTTTCGCGGGTGTCCAAAAGAACAAAAGCGAAAGTGCCGTCCAGCAGAGCCGCCGCCTTTTCCACGCCGAAGCGATCGTACAAGTGGAGCAAAATCTCACCGTCCACTTCGGTTTGGCAGTCGAAGCCAAACTGCTTCTTTAGCTGTGGGAGAAGGTAGAAGAACAAAGTCGGGTGTAGATTTTCTTTCTCTAACAGCGGAGATACCGAAAGGCGACATCTCGGCACCATTTCGACGGCGGTCGTTCGTCATAAAATGCGGTCGAGTCGAAGACGGTATCATCGTAAAACGTTGCTGTGGCACAATAAAAAAAAAAAACCAAAACATTCTTACTGTGAGGTGGTTGTAAATCTCTCCGTTGTAGCACAGCCATAAAAAAGGGAATTTCTTGACACGCAAAGGCTGCATGCCGTGCAACTGATCCAGAATAGCCAGACGGTGGAAGCCCAAGCAGCAGTTGGCCAAGCCGTGGATATTCTCGAAGCGGAAGGCGTCCGGGCCCCGGTGAGCGATCTTCACGGCGTTGGCGCACTGGGACGACAAGCACTCGTCGCTGCCGAACATAGCCCAGATACCGCACATCTCGGATCTGCGGTATACGGTAGTGAGACACGTCAAAAACAAATGACGAAACGCCACGGAATCAAATGATTCCATTGGGATTTGAATTTTTTTCCCTCCACCTCACAGCTCTGGGCGTTCGACCGCACCGGTACGATTTCTCCAAAGTAAATACATCAATCCCAATGTCAGAACTTGGTGAAAATCACGAAAACGCTCCATTGTTGACAATCTGAATGAATTCGACTCAAAATGTACGTACGGTACAGGTACAAGGTTTGGAGTGGAGGGGACACACCTTATTCAATGCAACCCAAATGAAGGTCCACTCTTAATTATCCCTGTGAAGTCAAAACCATTTTAGGTGACTCCCTCTTGAAATGATGCATATTTTTTAAAGTTATTTTGTCTTTTTTTTTGCCAAGTGCATCATTTCACACGTGTTCATTCATAGTTTAATTACCTTCGGTGAGAATTTACAATGTAAATAGTCATGAAATGAAAGAGAAAGGCACAAATGTCCAAACTTTTGGCCCGTATCGTACGTGGTGAACGAGGACCCTTGAATTCTGAGACATCTGGAGAAAGAGCGGGGTAAAGCAACTCCAGACACTTTGGTTGTGCAACCAAACGAGAGAACAATAGCATCCTTTTTTTCCCCACCCCTCCAACCCCATGCTAATTTTGTTTTCTGTCGTAGCAGGAAAAAAAGCAATGCCATATTGTCATACGCTAATGGAGGTATTATTCCCCCAGCAATGCAAATATTGACCAAATGTATTGGCAGGAGCTTATAACCCAAAAAACAAACAAGACACTAATGTAATCTAGTCCTAAAGGCAAGAAGGATTGTTGAAATTTTGCTGGCTGCCAGCAGGGAGGCCTTTTTTTTTTTTTTTTTTAAAAAGGGCATAGGGATTTCGTTACTTCCAGTCACCACTCCTTTCCGTTTTACCCTATTCAAGATTAAGATACAGTGCCCTCCATAATTATTGGCACCCCTGGTTAAGGGGTGCCAATAATTAAGCGAAACAGCCCCACAGTATCACTGACCCACCCCCATACTTCACAGTGGGTATGAGGTGCTTTTCAGCATGCGCATTTTGTGGCACGCCAGACCCACTTAGAGTGTTTGTTGCCAAAAAGCTCCATCTTGGTTCCAAAGGGCCTTTGGAATCTTCGCTTCCGAGGGCCCTGGGAACCTTGTTAGGGTGCACGGCATCATGAATGTGTTGAAATACCAGGACATTTGAAATCAAAATCTGTTGCCCTCTGCCCAAAAGCTGAAGATGGGTCGTCACTGGGTCTTTCAGCAAGACAATGACCCTAAACATATGGCCAAATCTACACAGAAATGCTTCACCACACCCAAAATCAAGCTCCTCCCATGGCCATCTCAGTCCCCAGACCTTGTTTTGTTGGCAAAAGGGGGTTGTACAAAGGGGTGCTAATAATTGTGACACACATTATTTGATGTCAAATGATTATTTCTTTATTCAGTAGGGGGAAAAATCCCACATAAATGCACTTGTATTGAAGGTTGGATTTTTCTTCTTTTTTTCCCCCATTAAGGTCCCATATTATTTGAATTAAAAAAAATATATATATATATAGCAGAAGCTAAAAAACACAACTTAACCAGGGGTGCCAATAATTATGGAGGGCACTGTATAAGCTTTAAACGTAATACTTGTGATTTAGATCAAATGTTTAGATTTATGCATTATATACAATAAATATTTCTCATTTTAAACTTTCGATTTAGCGCAGAGGTTTCAATATTTAGATTTGAATGAAGTACATATTTATCTCTGGTCGAAATGTAACACTTATCATTTAGAATGAGATACTGACGTTGCTAAATATTGTTGTGAATATTTTCAGCTTCCGAAGTCAGAAAATGAAGAAGAATACTGAAAAACGCTTTTGTACACAGTCCGTCTTTCGGCTGGCTCAAAAAAAAGACATCTGACAGGATATTTACATTTTCAGAATTACTGCGTTTGCAAGGTCTTAGTACTCTGTCTTATCAGAATATGGCATTCGTTTTCAACAATTAACTCCATTTTGCAGCCAGCCAACTTGGGTTCCTCTAATTCTTTAGACCATCTTCATACCAAGGGCGTAGGTTTGTATAGGGACGGTAGGGACATAACACTAGCAACTTTTCAGGATGCTCAAATTGTCCCCATCTTTTAAGCATCTTTATTTGCATTTTATAATGAGTTCAGTTAAATACGGTAGGTAATTTAGATTGCCTTCCCATTTGTTGTAAGGATACAATTGACCCGACCATTATTAAGTGAATTACTTTCATTATGTTCAGATTGACATTTACCCCTTTTCACTTGCTGAATGTGCCGGGCCATCCCCCCCCCCCCCAAGCGCACGTTTGATCGGCTGATGACTAGAACCCCCACATTCACACAATCCCGACAAATACACGTCATCGTGCCGCCTCCTTTGAAGAGGAGGGATATTAGAAGTTTTTTCCGGCCAGCGGCAGCAGCCACAGTAAGTCATGTAAAAAGACGTCAATGTCGGGAACACGCCACTAATTTTGCTACTGAATGTCTGACCTGCATCACAGTTAGCATCACCACATTAAACTATGTGAACTTGTAAACCTGTAAAACTCGAGTACAAAGCTGCTTCGAGAGCAGTCTTCCTGTATGTTTTCTGTTAAATGCAAAGTTGAATTGAAAATTAAAATGTGTATTTTCTGCATTTTTAAAAAATATATACATTATTTGCAGCCCTTGCACATTTTGACCCCCCCCCCCCCCCATCCTTTATATGAAGTATTTTGAAAATGGCTTTCTCCGATGAAAATAATTTGAACTTTTTTTCCATAGGAACTAGCCATTTATGAAGAATGTAGCCAATCTTTTTAGTCTCATTAATGTCCCGTCCTTCCCAAGCAGCAGGTAGCGCGGCAGCATAAGCAAAAACTTCCCAGTTACTGCACGATACCCAAACATGTGCCTCTGTCCAGGTTATGCAAATGAGAGGATTACTTTGTCAATTAAATGCAAACGTGTAACACATGTTAATACACGAAAGGGGGAAACTAGGATATAATTACCAAATTGGGTTCCACCTCACAAATGTCCAAAAACAACGGTACACACGTCTCCAACTTCACGCGTTGGACGTGTCAAAATGAAATTGAAAAGGCATGCCAAATCTCTTTCTGTGGTCAATTGACTTGAAATAGCCGACAAGTGGAATCGTGACGAGCAACGTTTTGTTAAACGGAACAAGTTCAAGTCTCAAGTTACCTTGTTCTTTCAAAGTGGCGCGTCTAAGTAGGCTGCTGACGGTTCAAGTGCGGCTCCGGCTGTGAATGCCGTCTGGTCAGGCAGGCGTGCACCGCATCTTCATTTTTTTCCCCTCTTTCATCGCCCTTACGTAAACGGCAGCGAGTCATTTCAAAATAAAAGCAAAATCGCCCATCACTTTTCTTTTGGAAATATTCCATGCGGTCACTATCCCGGATATGAGAAAGGGAGTGCTCTCAAAATTTGTAGTAGTTTTCTTTGATCTGCCTCTACCCCCTTGTGTCGTCTACTTGCATTTTACTCACAACCATTAAAACCGGTACCGTGAAGCATTCTTTATTCTAGACGTGACAAAAAAAAAAAAAAAAAACACATAAAAGACAAAATAACACGTGTTTTACGCAGAACACCGACATACAGTCTAAGAAAAGGCAGATTCCAGAGTTCCATCCGTAACAGATTCTTCTGTCCAGTTTGTTTTCCATCCTTCAACACACCTGAATCAAATAATCAGGAGATGATCATTTGATTCAAGGAGGGAAAAAAAAGCTCCCCAGCTGCTCTATCCAAAGGCCACTTTGCCTGGTGAAGTGGCATCCCATTTAGATATCCAAAAACGGCAGATTATCATTTCCACAATGAATTAACCTTTAATTGTGCTAGAGGGAGTAAATTTTTTTTTTTTTTTTTTTAAAGTTTCATCCGGAAGACAATTTGAATTGAATTTCACAAGTATTTCCATGAATGAAGTTACATGAGACTCATTTTATAAAGGTTTGTCCATTTTCTGGATGTATTTCTCGTTTAAAAAGAAAAAGACCAGCTTTTATTTGGAAATCAAATCAGGCATTTTATTGACAGAAAACATCTGAAATCCGTTGTTCCCGGAAGTCATGCCAAAAACAAGGATTTTGTTTCTTCGAGTTGACATTCACGAACAAAGAATAACGGAGACGTCGGTCACGTAAAACCCAAATGGAGTCGGAAGGCTGTTGCGAGCGCACGCCATACATAAGAACAAGGAAGGACGGCCCCTTCTCAAAATAACTGTTGGTCTTCAAATGAACATACTGTACTTGCTTTATATTTCAGCAAACGCTGCGCCACAGAATATCCATTCCTAAGTGCGCTTAAAGCCAATTTCATTCTAAAATATGTATCGTGGTAAATAAATAGGGTCGCCGTGTGAAACGGACGGCTGATGGTTTAACACACATTGCAAAAAGTTATGTGTGCGCATAGAACTCAACAGACTTTAGGAAATCATTCAAGCTAAAAAAAAATAAAGTTGAATAAAACGTAATATATTGTAGTATTGCCATGGTGCATTATTTTTTCCCCTTCCCACCAAACCACACTTGACTATGACGTATAGATTGTAGGATAGCATGCACGTAAATTCCATTGCACGTTGTTACCAAAAGGGCCGGCCGGTCTGCGCTCCCCGCTTTAATTACAGAGGCTTGTAACAGGCATCTGGTTGCCACATGCGCAAATCCATTAAAACCTGGTTCAGCTTCTTCATCCATACATTCCTCTCATCTTTAGTGTCCGTACTCAGCCAGTTTCTGCATAAGAAAACAATTAGGAACACGTTGAAATGTTTTGCACAGTAATGCGCCGCTCGCACGCTCGCGATGATGAAAAAAAAAAGACATGGCTTTTTTGGAAACAACAAATGGGCGAAGTCACTTTTTGCATGTTACAATTTGACCAGCAATGTCAAACTTATTTCATTTTTGGCCTTTTCGTTTGGACTGGACCCATTCGCCTCTCCCGGTAAAAATAGATTGGATGGACGAGCATCCCAAGCCTTCCCAGTTGAAAGTAAATTGGACCTCTGTGGTTGACCATTTTGTGTCACTTCACATTGTTACAGCGAGTCCCTCCTTTTCAATTTGAAATCTTTTTTTTGTTTGTTTTCATTCCCGAGCTGCTTCCCGTCACGAAAGGGACGGAGGTATCTCAGACACGGGACTTTATTGAAGTTGACAGGCAAAGGAAACAATCAGGTCAAGCGGTAATGGACAGTTGACACGCTAGCGTATGCCGGAACACTGACGACTTGAAACTCAATGCGATTTGTTTGTGCCTTATATACTGTTCTCAGTTGTTCTTTGTGATATATTAAAGAGCGCACAGTCCTTTTGATGGAAACCTTTGTGATGCAATATGGTGGCACATGACAGAACAGACTTTGTGATGGAAGCCTGATGCAACATGCTAGCACGTGACACTTCCTGTTGATTTGGAGGTATTTCTTTTTGGATTCGGGACATTTCTCCGTTCACTCGTCGTCTACCGTCGACCGCGCCGTTTTGACCGGGAGGGGGGCAAATGTGAAAATTGCGTGCGTACGTACGGGACGAGAGTTACCGAGGTGCACGCCGGACACCGCTGCCATCGGGGGCTTTCTGCCTAACCTTACGCCTACTATTCACGGATGGCACTTACTTGGTAACGCACATGGTGTTCTTGCAATGACTAACGAGAGTCTCTTTGTCGTCCTCTCTTTGCGGTCGGATTGTGATCAGCTCGAACGTGTTGGGTCGGGCGCAAAACTCTCGGTTGACCGGTTCCACACTCTTAGTGGTACAATTGGCTAGGTTGATACGGCCGATGGGATTCTGAGGAAAAAACAGGAAAAAAACTGAAAGTGCGTTTCAGAGATTCCCGTATGTAGACATAAAACATTTTCGACAAGCTCGTCGCTACGTCGATGGCGGCCGTCGTTCCGTCCTTCGCGTCGCCGACATTTGCCGAGACGACACTTTAGGCCAGCGTCCAAACGGCACGGCGATGGTAAAAAGTAAAAGATCCATTTTTGAATAACCCACGCACCTTTGTCTTTTCATCATTTGGATACGTCCAGTAGGAGATGCAATTTCCCGATAAAATGCACCACCTTCGGTGCCAGGCTCCAAATCCGCTGACGTCTTCAAACATGGTCTGGAAGACAAAAAGACCGTCACTGGCAACTTTGCCTTTGTTATCATCAAGTGTCCCTGTACTGGATAGTCACAGGACTGTACTGGAATGAGTGCGGGCTTTTCCCGTGTTGAAAAGGACTCCCGGCCAAAAAGCTTCCGCCGTGTGGATTGATATTCCTCGGCAGCAGCCATCTATTTCAACGGTGGTTGCGGCGTGGCGCTATTAACAGTGGAAAGACGTCAAGCAACTACTAAAGAATTAACCAACGGATGCTACTTAGGGTTTCCAATATTGATGATACATAAACACAGTTCAAATTTTGCGGCCTTCCACTCCTTTCACGCATTAGTGGCAACATTTTTTTGATAAGTGGACTGCGCTCACTCGTGATCTAAATAGCAGCGGCTTCCGTTCGCTCTCCGCGTTCAACGGCGAGAGACGTATAGCGACGCTTGTCGGTCGGTGAGTCGTTAGGGAACCGAGAAGCCCCATTTTTCACGTGTATTATTTTGGATATGCAGACAGCCAGCCATTTTCAGTTGGAGGGCACTCACCAGAAAACCTTTTTCTTCCACTTTCATGCTGACTTGGCACAGCATCTGGAGGTAGACGTGGCCCTCCAAAGGACACAAAAATGGGACCTTTTGGAAAATGCACATCAACAATGAAAAACGGCATCTGGCGGTGACAAACAGTCTTCAAGATTTAAGAGCTGACCATGTTTTTAAATGCAAAAAATGAATGACTATATGAATGACAATTGGTCTTGTCATTTATTACAAGTGTGAAAAGGGAAAAGACTGTGTGTGGGCCTTCTCACACACACACATGCAAAAAAAAAAAAAAAAAAAAAAGAGACAGTAATGAAAGAAGTCACTTTGAATGCCTTCATGCGTTGCAAGATGAGTGATGAATGAATGAGCTGTTCTTGAAACAAGGATAAAACCATTCAACAGTAATATAAAGCAGCTGATCAAAATAAAATCGTTTAGAGATTTGACTGAGTGTCATTTACAATAGAAGAAATCAAATTGAGTCTAGAACTAGGAAAACTACATGTTTTTTAACTGCCTAACAGATGAAAGAATCTGAGGCTAAAGTTGCAAAACTGCCTTTGTGTTTGCCGGTAAAATGGATCATTGAAATTTAAGACAAAAAAAAAAAAAAAAAAAAAAATACAATGGCTCATAGACGGAGGAAGCGCTCTCATTACAACCGAGGACAGGTTCTCCAAATTTCAAGTCTTTACCTTTTCCAAAGGAAACCTTTTTGCCCCAATAGAAGAAAGCGTCAGCTTGTGAGATCCCACCAGGACAAAGTTGCTGGTGCGAACGGCGCCGGGGCCGCCTGGGCTCGCGACAACTTGAAAGAAAGAAATTGGGAGTGATATTTGTTAAATACCATGGGCTTCACACTGGCTATCCGACCCAACCAAGTTATGTCACAGCCAGAATTTTTTTTTTTTTTTTTTTAAAAGATGGACATACCTGGTGTTTGGGCGCCTTTCTGAAAAACAAAAGACATCAGCCAAGTTGAAAAATGCATTTTACACAGTCGAAAGAAGACAAGCTACTGTGAAATTGAAACCGAACAAAACCAGAGCCGTCCGTTTTTCCTCTTTTTATTAGTGGCGGCGGGCGCGAGTATAATGAATGAAGGCCTTTATTGCACAAAGGAATGGAAGTGCTCTTACTGTGCAAACTATCAAAAGAAAATATTCCCATTTCAAAGGTCCCTTTATCACTAATAATAGGGAAAATGACATTTCCTTCCATAGTTTGTGTGAATTTCTTTCCTCTACATTCGGGCCACAAACGTATCACGGACTAACCGCAAAGAAACACTGCTTAGACCTTGCGTGAGCAGCCTAAACTTCTCTTCATGTTAAAGCAAATATGACTGTAGTAAATCAAGGGTCCATAGACTCAGTGTTATTCTTTTTGAAAAGAAGAAAAAAAACTTACCGTGATGGCCAGAAATCGCTTTGGCGTTATGGCCTGAAATATAGGAGAAATAGGACTTTGTCATTTGACCTCCTATTCCCAAACAATTTACTCTATGAAGCAAAACCAAGTTGACGGGCTATTGTTGCTAACGTACCTTTGACTTGCTGGCTTTCTTCTTCTTGTCGCCACCAATTTCACGCTTTTGAATCTATGGATGTCAAAAGTCCGAGCAGAGTTAGCATTCTCTTTTTTATTTAAAGCCTACTTTCCGGCGGTTCCTCTAGTCATTTAATGAATATCTGGGGTTCAAATATTTGTACAATAATGTTCATTTTAGGAAGGATTGCGATGTCAAATCATACTTTCTGCCAACAAAAGAATGTTCCGGATAGCACGCAAAAGTCCTCCTTTTTCGCTTTGCTCATCGGTTGAGACGCATTCCGCCACGACAGCTCACAATCCTGTGGGATCGGTGCCGATTGTTCTTCACTTAACCCTAGCCTACAGAAATAGCCTAACCGCTACTTCTGAGGGGCGCGGGCGGGCGGAGAGATAAGCTGCCATTACTCGGCGGAGGCCCCGAGCGTTCGGGTCGGAGAGGTCCGCCGCGAGCCGGATGTTGCGCGTGACCTCGGGGTCCGACCCGAGCCGGGTGACCTCGGGGTCCGACCCGAGCCGGGTGACCTCGGGGTCCGACCCGAGCCGGGTGACCTCGGGGTCCGACCCTTCGCGTTCCGATCCCCCGCCTAGTGGCTGTACAGAAGCGGCGCGGTCCACGGGTCGTTTTACTTTGTGGCGTTTTGGTTTACTGCACTTTTAATGTTGAGGCTTTGAGTCCCCCCCTTTCCGCATTTGATACTTCCGAAGCGAAGGGCTCTCTGGCAGGCGGCCCGGCCCGTACTAAGTGACGTCGCGACCGTTCGGGATGAGATTTGGTCGCGTTCGTACAAATTAGAGCTGAAACGAGTACTCGAGCAACTCGAGTAACTCGAGTTTAAAAACTGATCCGAGTAATTTTATTCACCTCGAGTAATCGTTTATTTTGACAGCTCTAAGCATCACGTTTTGCTAGGACTACTTTTAATGCGGGACAACGCGCTGTCACGTGTGGAGAGGAAGAAGGGGGGGGCTTACCGCAGCCGAAAGCCGCCACAAACGACGCCGACGTTGCTATATACTAGCCCGCACAATGCTACATTGGTAACAGGTAGCGTCTGGTGCGTCTCATAGAGATCACATGTATGTTGAACTAGATGCGAAATGACAGACTCGGCCGCGTCTGGGCAGCGTTTGTAAACAGCCGCCATCTTAAAGCAGTACAGCGCTAAGCGCTAATAAAGAGCGCTAAGCGCTAATAAATAAGATTAACGTTACTGTCGCTACTAGCTCACGTAACGTTAGCCCTGCGGAGGGCTAGGTTTCAATTAATTATGACCACTGTCGATGCGTGGCTAACATGTCTTACATACAGGCTTTAACATAACATAGCACTGTGGAGTGATGAGGGTGTAAAATAAAAACTTAATCATGCTAACTATCAATTTTAGCTCAGTAGTCATTGCTGGATAAAACACCAAGTAGCACTGGTCCCTATTACAGCCTGTATCATACATTTATTTTGAACACTGCAAAAACTCAAAATCCTATCAGGACTTACAGTTTAGACTAACTTAAAACTTAACTAGAACTTAAAAATGGCTTGACACAAAGAGAAATTCAATTGAAACACGTGGGGAAAAAATCCTAACTTTTAAGTGATGTGTGTTATCAAGCGTAATGGCATTTTTAGGTAATATATATATATATATATATATTTTTTTTTAATAAGATCTAAAAGTTTTTTGAGTGAAAGCAGTGAATTAGTCTTTTTTTTTTTTTTAATTCTAGTTACATCTGAGATGCAATTGTTGGCTGTTTTCAACAATATACATCGAAAATAAAGACATTGATTGACTGAAAATGGTTCAAGATTAGATGAAATGTCTTGTTTTCTCATGTATATGTATAATTGCTCACCTAAAAATATTTGTTTTATCCGATTACTCGATTAATCGATAGAATTTTCAGTCGATTACTCGATTACTAAAATATTCGATAGCTGCAGCCCTAGTACAAATAAAGCCGATCTCTTTACGTGTAGTTCGCCTGATACTTTTCCGCAAAGGTAGGGATGCAGAAAGCAAAACATTTCAATGACATCCTGGATGGTTTTTGCTCACTATTGTGATTAATGGCTTGAATATAGCTAAAGAGGAGGACCTTGTGTACTTTTGCTTCACTTCGCTTTCATGGTATTCTATTTTTTGTCTCCTTGATTTCATCAAAAAGTGTCGTTCCGAAATACTCACCAGACAATAGACTTCAAGATCAATGGCAAACTCACTGCTGACATGGGATCTGAAAGTGGAAAAATGTGCCATTTTCTGTATTTTTGATAACGTCATTTCTCGTGCTTACACGCTGAACTTTGTGGGGAAGGTGAGGGTGTCCCCGCTGAGCCCGCGGTGCGTGCTCGCCAGGGGAGTGGCCACCGTGTTTTCGGCTCCGGCCCGAATCATGAGGAAGAAAGAATGCTTGGTGGACTCTGAAATCAGGAAAGAAAAGTGAAGCGGTCGCCATCGCTTGGCCGCTCGACCGAGTGACTCTACCCGCTTTGTTTGCGGCGGAGCAAACAAAGTCCGCCTTGAGGGGCAGGCGTAGTTCCTGCAGGCAAACGGAGCCCTCGGAGGGCGAGACGCTCTCGGACGCCGTCGGCTCTTTTTTCTGACCCTCGCCCTTCAGACGCTGCAGCTCCGTCTTGAGCGCCTCCCTTTTCTCAGCTGGGGCGGGTGGACAAAAAGAAAGCAAGAGTCAAAAGGAAGGCTAGATAAAGCCAATTTGACCAGTGAGAAAGGCAAAAAGGACAAATCGCCGGTGGAAAAAAAGCTCCAAAATGGATGAGCGCGGCCTACTTTCAAGGCGAATAGCTCAAAATGAAAGTGAGCATGGGCAGGCGAGTACAGCATTGAAGTGCGTCTGCACTCGCTGGTACTTGAAATGAAAAGATGAACTCACTGGCGACCAGCAAGAGTCTCTCTGCCTCAGCCTCCACCTGGGATCCTTTGCCGTGTTCCTCATCGGTGCAGCAGTTGAGAGCCTGGCTGGCCTGGTGGATGATGGTTTGCTGCAGGTTCATCTCGTTGGTCAGAATCTGCACGCCGACGCCAGATGGGAAGCGTCAAGCCCAGCCGGGACCGACGGCGCGGTCGGTCGCAAACCTTCAACTTCTGTTTGAGGCTAAACAAGGCGGGTCCTCGCACTTCCTCCGCTCTGCGAGGAGCATCTTTTTTCACCGGCGCCTCCTTCTCGGGCTCCTTCAATCGAACGGACCTATAGGCGTCGATACTTCAACAGATAAACGGTGCAAATTAGGAGCAGACGTGATGAAGGAATGAGAACCCGAAAACGCCGCGAGCTTTCCGTCACGTTGCTTCATTCAACTTTGGCAGATGTTAACAGTTTCATTTTGAAATGTGTGCACAAAGCGGACCCAGGTAAGTCTCTTGATTTCTAAAATTGACTTGGAAAAAGTACGTAGCAGTAATCCAAAATATGACATTATGTCGGCAAGGTAGGAGTTTCAAGTCGATATCTGTATTTCAACGACCGACTAAATTGATATTTAGATTCATATTGAATTCATTGAAGTGAAAAATTGGCTGGCCATAGTGCAATATGCAGCCTTCAGGCAATGGCATCATACCTATAAAGTAATTTATGGTCCTCCTCGATACTGTCGGATAGGACACTCCTTATATTGGCTCTCTGGAATTTGGAAGGTTGGCTCACGTCGTCTGGCGTCTCATTCTTCTCCAAGAAAGAACACGCTGGAGTCGAGGTCTGCAAAAACAAAAAAAAAACAAGTTTTGGAACGTGACTATTACAGCAGGTGTCCCAAAACGGATGAGCCGCGAGCGCATCGGTACAAAGCTTATCGACCGCTCTCAATATACTAGTAGGTGGAATGGGGCCGATGGCCTACTCCAAATGTTGGACATACGCCTTCCTCGATTCGTCCATGTGGTCTATGACGATCATTAAAGCAGTCCGTATTCATAAATGGTGTTTTCTTATATCAATATCATATTTCATCCATCATCAAATGTTATCGTTACGATCCAAAAGGTGTCACATCAGACGGTCTAAAACACTCAATCTGCCGAAGATTAGCACCAGAGTGTAGAAATATATTTCTATTTATTCGTTCTATTTTGCCTTAGCTTGGAGGTGGAGCCAGGCTGGCGTTCTTCTCAGCTATGCGCTCAGAGGGGGGAACACACATCTGCCGCTATCTTGTCTGTCTTGATGTCTTGTCTGTGTCTAAATGTAAGCCCGTGATCTTTTTTTAATTCCCAAATTGTGTGTCGTCATCTCTTGTTCGTTAAAAGAATGAAAGAACCCGTGAAAAGACAAAAAATCGGCTCTTTTCCGTCAAGACATAAAGTGGCACCGGCAAAAGTGGCTATTGATTCGCAGCTGAAAATCGTACATTGGAAGCTTTGACTTTTCAATGAAATGAGAGTCAGTAGGTGAGCTCCCCTCCTGAAGTCAGTCAATTAGAATGGATAAATACCATCACGCTCCTCTGTGGACTCTTGACAACAGCGGCCACGCTTTCTGCCACCGGCGTAAGAAGGGACATGGACGAGATATTCAAAGCGTCTTCCTCCTCCTGCTCCAGAACTCCCTCGAACAGATCGTCGATGACCGCGGAATCCACGGACCGGTCGGCGTGCCATCCGGCCTTTCCGTCGTCTTCTTTTGTCGTCTCGCCAAATTTGTCCTCGTGCGTCTCGGTGTCATCTTTCCGTCGATGGCGCGCGGGACCGGGAAGGAAGGAACAACGTAAAACCTCAGTTTAATGAAAAGATTGGGCCACGACCGACCAAGAAGTGCTTGGATAGAAAATGTCCCGTATTTGTTGTCTGAAGAACAGCAGTATTCATCTGCATAATACAACATCCAAACAATCATTGCTCAAAAGAAATGAGGAATCACTTGTCAAAGTCGCTACCTGGAGGATCGGATTCCACAGCTTCGATCAAATGGGATTTCGATTCATCTTTTGGCCGAACTGAGGCAACGACGCCGTCCGCGGCTCTCTCAGGATTTTCCTTTAAAAAAAGAAGTCCGTACATGCGTACAAATAGTTATTTGCGTCTGCAAATGCTCGTGCTTAGTAGGCCTGAACGATATATCGTTTAAACATCGCCATCGCGATGTGCGCATGCGCAATAGTCCCATCGCAAGGACGTGCGATAGTTTTTTCATTTCATTTTTTTAAATCCACAAACGTTTGTTTTGAGGAAGGAGCGCGAAGGAGAGCGCACAGCCTCTCATCTCATTCCCTCCAACTCGCAGTCATCGGCTCCTCCCCCTCCCCTGCTACAGCGGAGTGGAGGGAGGAGGGGCCGAACAGCAGAGCGGAGGGAGGAGGGGCCGTTTTCAAAGTGAAAGCAAGCAACACGTTGAATAGGGAAGACTGTCTCCAAAAGGAGTTTTGGAAGTATTTTGGCAAGAACAAGACTATAAGGGACAAAAAACAGCCCTGTCGACAGTGCCTCGCCATGGTTGCCTCAACAAGAAGTAATCCGTCGAACATGTGGGACCATTTTAAACGCAGGTATCTATGCATTCCTGCTACGAGCTTCCCATCAGAGGCTTTTTAGTACAGGTGGGAACATTGTTACGTGCCAACGTTGTTGTCTCAAGCCTGCAATGGTGGATAAACTAGTAGTCTTGGCCAAAAACCTATGAGACCCAGTTGAGAATTGCTGAGCAAGGAAGGTGGACGATATGCAGACAAATACATAACACAGCTGCAGGAATGTCTTTTCTTCTTTTTATTCATGTGACAGCTAACAGGAAGGCAGGAAATTTGGGAGTTAAAATGGTTCTGTTATTCATCAGTTATTTGCTGTTATTCAGTTCAATTATTTACAAGTTCAATTGAGTTTCTGTTTCTTTTATATTTAAATTAATTGTAAATCGTATTTTTCAAATAACTATAGTACAGCTGCACATAAAGTTTTGATACTTAATATTTTTTAAATATTTTTACAACTTTGTTGCAGTTTTGCAGTTTTATATTGTTATATTTTGTGTAAACAACTCAGGGGACTAATGCACTTGCACTTTTATTTGACAGATTTAATATTTAAGTTCAAATATGTTGACAACTTTATTGTTTTACTGAGGTTTTTATTTATTGTTATAGTTTGTGAACAACTCTTATTTGTCATATTTAATATTTTTGTTCAACTATGTTTACAACTTTGTTGTTATTTTACAGAAGTTTTGATTTATTGTTATATTTTGTCCAAAACTTAGGGGACGAATGCACCTGCTCTTTTATTTGTCATTTAATGTATTTGCTGCTGTTGAAGTGTCAAATATTGTGTTCAATAAATTATCTATTTTGTGCAGACATTGCTTCCTGGATCCCTTCATAATAATACAGCAATCTTAATCATTCACAAATGAAACGGTATTATATGAATACACTGTGGTCACGGTGTGTCATGCAAAGTATTTCCAAACAGCTATTCAAGTCATCTAGTGAAAATTTCTTAAAAAAAAAAAAAAAAATTGTATATATAATATATATATATATATATATATATATTTTTTTACTATCGCAATATAATATCGCAATATATTGCACACCTCAAAAAAATCGCAACAATAGTTTTTTCCAATATCGTTCAGGCCTAGTGCTTAGACATTTTGAGTGGTCGCCGTGAGGGCAGAGCAGAATTGGAGAAAAAAGCCTTTCTGGCGCCCTTGTTTTTGAACCATAAGGCAAATATGCTTTCTACAAGTAAAATGACATTTCATTCATTTTTGGACAGGCTCACTTTACGTAGCGTACCGTATATGCTGAAGAGACGGTCCCAGCGTGGGGTTCTGCCCTTTCCTCCACCAATTGTTCATCTTTATTTTTCCAAAAATGATTCTTCTGGTGGCAACGACGAATCTGGGCGAGCTCAGACTCGCGTTCCTGAAAAAGACGCTCGTCAATTTAGCGCGCGTCACGGTGCGAGAGGTTTACATTTGCGCCGGCGCTCGCCCACCAGCTTGTGTTTCTCGGCGAGATCCGCCGTGGCGGTTTTGGCGGCCGGAGCGGCCAGAAACCTGTTTCGCACGGGCGTGTTGCTCGGCGTCGCCGACCGAAGGACCGCGGGCGACCGGTCGTTCCCCCCCGCCGGGGAGTTGGCGTGCTCTTGGCATCTCTCTTGAAATCGGTCCAGGAAGGATTTCACCTGGACTCCTGTTGGCCGTCCAACAGAAAAATGATAGCATCTACCGTCCAGATCTGCGTTTAGTCAATGAAGATTGAGTTTTGGCACAAAAACACTTCAAATTTGGTGAAGCGAAAAAAAAAAAAAAAACCCTGAATCGTGTGTCATGTGAATGACATTACCTGGAGGACGAGCAACGTTCTTTGCCTGCGGGACAGCGGAGCCGGACATATTTGCTTTTTGAGAATCCGAGGCCAAATCGGGACTTTTTACAGAGCTTTGAGACGATGACTGCGAAGATGGCGGTCCATGGGAACTTGTTACTGAATCGAGTGCTGATTTGGTTGCAGGAGTGTCACTTTTGTCAGGGCTTGACATGTTTGCATCCTGTTGATTAAGAGAGAATATTATGGCCAGGCGGAGCACAAGGGTACATGTGCGTTAAAAACCCGACACTGGAATAAAGGTGCATTTGCTAGACAGCTACTGGACAATCCTAATCATTGCCGATCGATATGGTTCTTTTTTTTTTTTCACGTTTTGGTTTTCCCCTCAAAACTGACTACTGGTACCTCCAAAAAACATTGGGTTTGCCCCGATTCAAAAGCCTACTTTTAGTCAGGTTTTTGGAATAACGATAAAGCCGACTTGCCCCATTTGAGACCGCCGAACGCTCGTCGTTTCGCTTGACGGAAACGACGCGTGCCCGTACGGAAGCGAAACCCGCGTCGGGCTCTTTCTCTTTCGAAACGTCGACACGGCTCGTGTCGTCTTCCCAAGTTCCGATGGTCGCGGCGAGGACGGCCAGTCTTTCTCTCCGTCCGCCTCGGCTCGCGGCGGACGTCGGGAGACGGACGTCGGATCTCGACGGGGACGGAGGTGTCGCATCTGTGCTGCCGGAGTCTGGAAAAGTCAAAATCATTCAGTTAGTTCATGGAAGCATGGAAAAATGTGCGCTGTGCGATATGGAAAAAAATAGAAAATTATTTTCAATATTTTTTCAACCCTTCGTTTGAATTAGACGATACGGGATTTTCAAAGGCCGATTTCGATCCCCAAAATTCAGCCGAAAGGTGATTTTGTAAACCCATCTAATTTTTTTTTCTAAAAGCATGTCGATTATGTAAGGAAACACTCATTATTCATCCCATTCATTTTCCATGCCGCTTACCCTCATGATATAAATGTATATATTCCTCCTTTTGTAACACTGGCCACTACGTGTGCAAAATCCCAATTAACAAAGATCATCACCCAAAAAGTGAACATAACAGTTATGCTGTTCTACAGGTTATAGTATATATCGGCCGGTCTTGAAAAAAAAAAAAAAAATCCACATATGGCTCGATATATCAGCCTGCCAATAGATTGTTTGACCTTTTTATAAGAAAGATAATCATCCAAACAGTGAACATAAGCCATCCTATGGCTTCGATGACCGTTTTGGGAAAAATCGTCCCCATTTATGGCTTGTAATAATTCTTACCGGCGCTATCCCAGCATTTCCTCTGTTCAGCAAGCCTCTGCAGACGTGACTTCATACCAGCGGCAGGGGCCACCGAATCTGGGTCTTCCCTCGCGGGACTAACAGGAACTTTTGACGTCGTCCGCTGGTGAGTAGCCATCTTTTGGGGCTCGAGCTGGACAGTCTTCAACTCCGCAGGCGGAGCAGGGTCCGTCGCGACCGCGGAAGGTATAGGTCGGACGCACGCCGGGACCGTAGGGGGTTTCTTGTCTGTCGGGGGATCCGGAAGAATAGGACCGCTTTCTACTACGGGCTTCACATTTTCTGCAGAACACCTGCGCTTGGATGGAGAAGGTTTGGAGGACGTCTGAGGAACTGGGAGAAAGGACAACAAATATAAGAAAATAGTCCATCGACTTCAGTTCACGTGGCAAAACGGTACCTTCATCGATAACGGCTCGAGCGACCGGTCCATTAGTATCCGTCAGAGGCTCTCTTGTTCTTTTCGCCATCTGTCGCTCTGCGGCGTTTGGTCTGGCAGCCATCTTTTTCTGTAGGTTCTCTCTGCGAGCCCTCGTCCTCTCCAACAATTTCTGTTGGGGTTCAAGCATTTATTACGTGACTCAACTTGATATGCTTACAGATACGCAGAAAACAACAAAATGAAAGCAATCGTTTTGATTCGCGAATTTGGCATCGAGTCGATGAATCGGATGGAAAACTAACACACTGACAAATACGTCTTGTGCCAAACGCGCGGGCCGCCACGGGGTCCGATTGGGCGAGGGTCGTTCTGCCTGACAGGCATGTTGTACATATAATATTACAATTCTTTATTTGGACATCATAAAAGCAAAATTGCACTCATTCATATTGGTTGATTTGCACGCTCCCTATCAAAAAGTAATTGACATCCCTGGCAGCCAATGAGTCAACGAGGAAGTGAGCCAAAACCAACAGGAAACGATCCGACACGAACAGGAATGATCTTAAAATGAAATTTATGGAAGTGATGCAAAATGAACTCTGAATTGCCAGCCGTTGACAATGATAGACGTCCCATTCACTGATCATGGAATGCATCTTGACTGGGAGGGGCAACGTTCATTCGCCCCTTCCTCTCGGTCAAAACGGATTAGACGTCTAGCGCCGTCAATGGCAGCCAGTGATTTCAGGGAAATGGAGCCAACACATAAGACATAAATGTGGCCCGCGAATGAGTTTGGTCTAGTGCACGCAGAACACGTTTATAGAGAAGATAAGGAGTAAGGGGATTGGACATAGTTCGTAGTTTTGCTTAAATGTGTTAGCCGGAATCTCCCTCGAGAATGATAATGGTTCGAATAATAACCGTAAACGTCCCGTTTCGGCTATCGCCATTTCCGTTCAAAGTGTAACGTTAGTGTGCCACTAGAATTCAAAAGAAAGGCGACAAACCGCATCGTTTCCATGCTTTTTGTCGATTGTTCAACTGTACCTCAGTAAAAGGATCCATTCCGTGCCCAAGTCACCGTCAAATGTCCAAAAAGACAGGACGACGCAATGAAGAAAGTCAACAGCATACGCGTCTACTTGTAGTGACGACAACTTCTTTTCAAATTTGAATTCTCAGCGCCGGTGACGTTCTGCGCAGAATCCGTCGATCGCCAGGGGCCGTTCCACCAATCGCATGGGAGGATACTGTTTCTTTCTTTTCTTTTACTGACGTATCTCTTGTGGATATCGCCACCTAGCGTACAGGAATGAGTTTATTTCCAAACGTAGACCCATTGCACTCAAGCAGGATAAAAGGGATTGGATGGGTTAATATCGGTCATCCCGCCCGGACGATTTCAACCGCAAATGGCTTGTACAGAGAGACAAATAACCCTTTCAGAAGAGAGCGTTAACAGGGTCGTCTCATCACTGACTCAGACCAGAAAAAATAAGCCCAGCCCAAATGTCAACCTTCTGTTCAAGATAAGATGTTTACCTTTTCCAATCCGATGTCATTTTTTTCCATTAAAACCACAAAAGAAGAAAAAAAGTCAATAGCGGGGGACGCCTTTCTGTGGAATCTTGGCATTTCGCCGATAAACGCCACGGAAAATGGAATTCTTTCTAGCTACTGTATTTTTGTTTCTATAAACAAGCTCATTCATAATGGACCGTATCTGTATTCATTATAAAAGTAAATAAATACGTGTTTGTCGATTAGCGGTCGCTGTCAGAGATTGATGCAAGTTGAAATGAAAAGTGAACGGACATTGCGGATGGGTGGCGAGAAGATTATGATCGTCTGCATTTTGGTTATTGATGGCGGAAGGAAGCCAATAGCCTTGCAGGTGCTTCAACATTTTATTGCTAAAGTGACATCATGTCAATCCAAAAAGTGGCATTGGCCGACTTTTAGGATTGGATGATTATGTTTTGAGCGGACTCAAATTCATTCATACAGTATGCTTTAATGGAAATGTGGTTGTTCAAATATTCTTAATGCTTTTGGTTACACAGTCAAGACAAGGAACCTGCATCTACTCATACTAAGTTTGCTCGCAGAATATTTTCTGTGTAACAGCTGTTTTGGCCGAGTCATCAAATTTTCAATGGAATCGTCCGAAATGAGCAAAGGTGACGGACACGTTTCATTGTTTACTCTTAACTTGGACAGAGTTACATTTAACAAAAGCTTTTTTCTATACTCCTAAAAGCTGCCATTGACAAATACGGAACATTTCAATCACATAAAAAAAAAAACTACACATCCAAAATGTAAAACAATACCATTTAAAAAAAAAAAAAAAAAAAAAAGAGAGAGAAAGAGATGTACAAAATCTGTGGAGCGTAGCGGAATTCCATCAAACGGGAGCCAACGTTGTCGATGTGGACTTAGTCAAACATGTCATCGTTGTCCGACTCGGCAAAATACTTGACGTCTTTCTTTGCGCGTCCCGGCCGGAAAGGAGCGTTGGCGGTCCCCTCGCTGTTGCTGTCGTTCTCGTCCTCCGACGGAGGATTCTGAGACTTCTGCTGCCGACCGAAAGAAAGGGGAAAAAAAGGACAACGAAACGGTTCATTGGTAAACTTACACCTTGTTCATCTGAGAAAACCTACATTTGGCAAAAATACAACTGCTGCTTTATTCTCGCCGTGTGGTTAAAAGTGTCAGTCGAGGAGTTTGTCATTGTTCAAAAAACACAGTGCAGAAAAAGACAAGCGGCGTCTCTCCTCATGTGCACATAGGGACACTCTTATGTAAGAATACGGCAGTTATGATGGTAAATCCACGCGCGAGAAGACCGCTCGGTCTCTGCCGCGTGCCCACGAGCTCAACCTCAAAAGGTTGCGGGCAACCTGAACATTCAGCCCAATCTAAACCCCAATCGATTCACCAGCATATTTAGCGGTCGGGATACTCACCCTGCCTGGCGGTTTTGCAGCTTTCTTCACTGGACTATAGAAATCCTCCTCAGAGTCGGATGTCTTTCTCTTTCTTCCACGGCCTTTAGCTGTAAACCACCAAAATGCTGCTTTTATTGTCAAAGACTGATACTTTCAACTTACAAGGAGTCCCTGTGAGTTTTTTTTGGGGCCGTGTAACAGTGTGGAGTGTGTGTTTGAGCTCTGTATCTTTCTCAATGTAACAACTGACTAGTTTCCCTGCAAGTACTTGAAGAGCTGTTGTTAAAAAATTGACATGACTGAATCTTTTTGAGCATGTAATGCATTTTGTTTTCCTGTCGTCATTCTTGGGACTATACTGATTATGTGTTTACAAGTTCAAATCAAATAGTAAAGTTTTATTAGAGTGAGCGCAGACCCAATCAAGTCGCTTTCTGTTTTTACTAAGGAAGTAGAATCCGATGCAGCATAAGTTGCTGAAATCAAGCTCTAAACAAGCTTCATAAGTCACAACGACATACCTGTTTGTTCACTCGCAGGCCTAAGTGTCTACGTCGTGTCTGTTGTTTAAACGTCAGTGAAACAAAAACTCTTGTGTCTCCACTTGTTAACAACCCAGCATACTCAGTGTACCATCCATTAGCATTGATGGTAAGTACACCATCTTATTTTTTACTTCAATAAGATACATGTTTTGGACAGTTATTTTGAAATTTAGGGGTACTTGAAGGGTTCATTCCGACTTATGCAGAAATTCGGGTGACGTCGCAGGCGTAGGAATGGAACTTGTTCCCGACCCGGGGACTACCCGTACTTTGTTTTGAAGTTACACTGTTCGACTCACGCAATTCATGCCTGCTCGAGTTTACTGTTCAGAAATATTTGTCAGCGTGATTTACATGGGTCATGTGTGTTCCTTCAAAAAGTCAAATTAGTGGTGTTGTAGGAATTGAACAGCGGAATCCCTGTATCAGGACTTTACCTTTCTTGAATCCCGTGTCCGAATCCGAGTCCGCGGCGGATTTATCGGCTTTCTTTGCTTTGGACGCGGCCGGCTTCCTAGGTCTTGGAACCGCGTCCGATGCTTTCTTAGACCCTAGACATACAGCAGATTTAGCTGTTCTTGAATTGTCAGTCTGGCAAAGGTCAAGCTGAAGCTGCCCAGCAAAAGCGGTCACAAAAGCGGTTAACGTGGATGAAAATGCAAAATGTTTTGATTTTATGGAGTGTTCATACAATAAATAGCGATTTCCCCACAGTCAAAAGGCCACCATCTTAGTGGCGGATCAGCGCGCCGAGCAAGTCAACGGTGTCGGAGACAATTACCGTACTACTTGTGTTCACGTCACGCCGTAATAGTTTAAAAAAGGAAATGCGTTACCTTTCTTTCCCTTTGATGAAACATCAAATGCAGAGCTGCTCGAAAAGGTGACGGCATCGTAGTCACTGTCAGACTTGGACCCTAAAAGCATATCAAGGCATGTCTATACTTAATTGTATTTTGGAATAAGTATAGCTAAAATGTTTTAAGAGTGCTAGTATTGGGAGAAGGCTAGATATGGCACTAAACGCTACCAGAGTGTTCATAATGAATGCGCCTTTTTTCCCTGTAGCAGACATACAAAACATATCTGTACTTGTGCTACAAGTGTCGTCCAGCGACGGAGAAGTCAAAAGTTTGTTCTCCTCTGATACCATGTATGAATGTATTCTCGTTTTTTCCCCCCGTCTTATTACTACGTATACCAGGTGTTCTCGTAATATTACAACTTGAATCCATAGGCCGAGTTTGACCTTTGTGGTGGTGGTGGTGGTGGTGGGGAGGGGGGGGGGGGACATGTCGATGACCCAAAAAATAAAAATGAACTTACAAGATATTTATACATTTATATCAGTGTTGTTTATGGCATCCCGTTTAATTTTCGTCTTAGTCATTTGGGTGATAATACTTTTAAGTCTTAGTCATATTTCAGTCATCTCAAAATGCGTGTCTTTATCTAGTTTTTGTTGACAAACACTCGAGACTAGTTTTGTCTAATTTTGGTCGACGTTCACTAAAAATGTTTTTATCTGTAAAACAAATTTTTTAAAAAATCACTCCAAAAATAAATAAATAAAGATTTCCAACTATTTCGAATGAACGTTGACAGACGAGCACATATTGTAGCGTCTACACTACAAGGACAACGCCAACTTGGTGAAAATACACACTCAGCAAGAAAACAGTACATTATTTTCAATTAATTATACCCACCTGGATGCCACAAATTGTATATAAAAAAAGTTGTCCGAGAGTTTAAGAGGATGCTCTCCGTTAGCGTAGCATTGGCGTAAGCTTCAGGCTAACGCTAATGCTACAAGTTCCATGTAGTGTGTGCTGATCACTTAGCACAGACCTTTAAAGGCTAAAATAACATTGTATATTCTCTCTGCCCGAGATAAGAAAACAAATCTTACCTTGACCTGACCCTGACCTTTAACCTGTAGAAAGGAGAGCAGCAGCGTGTCACGTGAGTGACACAACCAGACACTGCTACGATGCAGGCTAACTACACGTAAAATGTCACACGTTGTGAACACGTGACGGAAAGTGTTGCGCATTTTCGTCTCGTTCTCGTTGCGTCAGACGAAAACTGGCATTAGTCTTGTTATGTTTTAGTCTCCCAAAACACATTTTGAGTTCGTTATCGTCTCGTCGTTGTCATTAAAAAATTGTTCGTTGACGAAATATTTTCTTTATAGTCATCGTTGACGAAAAAGGCACTGATTTACTGCATATATATGGCAGAAAACACAGACAAGGCTGAAAAAGCAGTTTCTGCTCTTGTGGCCCTCTTTAAAAAAAAAACTGCTGTATTTTAAGCCAAAAGAACTGTTGTGTTTGATAGAACAATATGTCTATATGCTGCCATAGCAGATTTATGGCGCAATAAGCCCGCAAACTCTTTTTAATTTGTCCGTTTTACCCTGTAAACGCCTGTTTACAGACGTCGCTGAACTGCTTTTGTTTCAACCTAGTCATCAAAAGAAGGTAAGTAATCGTATTTATTATTCGAAATGTTTGTCATTTTTAGCTTTGAATCATTAATTGATGTCTAATATTTAGTTTGAAAAAATAAAACAACTTTAAAAAATGATTCCCTCGCATATTTCAAACTTTTAAACACATGACGTCGCAATAAAAAAACTGGCGTCTGTAAAAAAAGCCACGGATATCTACCCCGTAACTATCGCTTAATTGTATTTTTTTCATTACCCTCGCAATTTCCCCAATATTTTAGATGAGAAATAATCGACCCAAGCAAAGAAAAATTGAAAATAAATTTTAAAAGGGTAAATATATATGAAAAAGAAAATCTCAACCACTCCTTGTTGTCTGCGATTTCTGCATCGCGACCCTTGTTATATGAGCATGTTTCACGCATAAAATCCTCCAAAAATCCAGCTGTGGCCATTCACAGCTGTGTCTTGACACTCAGTGATACATGCTACGTGGAGTTTTTGGATCGAGACAAGGTAAGTACGCGGTAACATCTCGTTAAAGTCATGGCGTCTGTAATTCTGCTCCGGATAGGGTTTTGCTGTTTAAAAATGTAATTTTTTTTTTTTTTTTTTAAAATGCCCTCCTGTTCAAAAATTATTTTTTTCCCCTAGAAAATTGAGATTTAAAGCTTTGCGGGGATGTATCACACATGCATAACGGACAATTTTGAAAGTTGGCTAAATATGGGGTCTCAGAGCGGAACTTCAAGTCACCTGAGTGTTTTCCGCAAAATGTAAGCTTAGGTTTAAAGAAATTCTGAATATCCGTCTTGCCTCCTCAGGTGTCGTTTTGGCTAAGCAAAGCAAAGCTGCTAGTCACATGATCTGTAGGAAAAGTAATCATTCAGCACTCATCAGCATTGTTTATTGCTTTTATCGACAAAACCTTTGGCCGCCCCGCCTGCCTCCGCGTATGCTTTCATGTCCAAAATAATGGACGGCGACAACAGTCAATCATATGTCATTTCTATGATGAGAAGAAGAACGTTACCGCTGTCGTTGCTCTTTTCCGAGAAGAAGGATTTTGAAGACGTCTCGTTCTTTTTAGCCGCAGGCCCTGAGCTGAAAACAAAACAAGACAACAATCTGTTGAGAGGAATAGCCTGCATAATATGTAGCGCGGCACCATTTTGAAAGCTTCTTTTAAAGACACTTGATCAATTTCGGACATGTACCATGGGATGACGTAGGTACGTTTACAAAACTGTCTCACGTGGTTTTTTGGTCGTGGGCGGAGTACGAGTCAAAGTCGTCATCCAAGTCGTCTTCGTCGCGCTCACTGTTGTCCTCTTTCATTTCGGGCGAATCTTTAATCCCCGCTCCGGGAGAAGCGGCCGCCGTTTCGTCATCTTCGTTATCCTCCTTATCCCCCTCGTCTTCCTCCTCTGAGAAGTCAAACGTGTATTTTGGCCTGGATGCTGAAAGAAAGAAAGAATGAGCATGGCTTTTCAGTCTCGCACACGGAGGAGCCATTTTGGACAGGGTTTTGCACCCGACCACCGGGAAACTCAAAACTCGGCTCGATGATAGCCAATGCTGCCGGCAGGCCGATCGATCGGTACAACTCTTCTAGCTGCATTTGAGCGTCGTCGCTCACAATATCGTGGCTTTCTACAAATATTCGGTACGGGCCGCACGGCCGGAAACGTAACCCGCCCGGCGGTCGGTCACTCGTCACGGACCCGTCTCGACGGAGGCGTCATTTCTCTCCTGCCGGTCGACGGTCATCGTCGGACCGAATCGCACGCAATCGCGACTTCCTATAACGTAATGAATGAAGCGCCTTCTTTTCACATTTGTCATGAAAAGAAGGCATCGGAGGTATGGGAAAAATTTCAACAGATGGCGACTCAATGCTGAAAATTGAAGCGTACCCGAGGTTCTCGTAGACTTGGTCTCTCTGGGGACGATAGGTTGATTGTCCTCCAGATCGCTGTCTGAATTGGAGTCGTCTTCAGACCAGGGATTTCGTTTTTTCACCTTCTTTACAGGAGTTCCTTTGGGTCCCGCTGTCTTTCTCGCTCTAGGAAGTCCTGTCTCAACAAAAAAGCGTTTTTTGGTTCACTTTATGAGGTGTTTCCATTTCAAACCGTTTTAGTCCACGGTCTCATCTTCAAATCGTTTCTAGAAGCGTACGGTACACCATTACTGGAGGCAAAAACCAAATGGTCAAGGAAAATTTCAAACCCGGTTCTTTCTTTTCCTTCTTGACACGCGGAGTCTTGGATTTGACGGCGGGATTTTGGCCGATCGCCGTATCTCGGCCCAAGTCGTCGTCGTCGCCCTCCAACTTCACAACCGGGTCTGAGTCGGCCTGAAACAAATTCGCTTCAAATCAACTCGGTTCCGTATTATTTTGGAAAGCGGACAAAGGAGAGGAGTGCATTTTTGCGGGCGGCAGCTCCCAAAAATGCTCTTAAATAGCTTTACCCAAACCCTGGAGTAACAAAATGCGTGGGAAAATAGAGATTCAGACTGATTTAGGTACGGGCAATTTGTTTTAGTGCCAAATGCCCTCAATAAGTAAACATTTCATGTAACAAATTGTTTACAGGAGCAGTTGATTGATAAAGAAATCAAGCCCTTTTGTTATACCATCTCAAGCGCTCGGTCATAGAAAACTAACAGGTTCAATGAGCATCATGATCAATAACCTTTGGAAACTGGAGAAAATTGCATGGACTTTTTACAGTACAGTATAAAGAGCTTTTTAAAGATACTGCATTCATGTCTGGGCTGCAAGGCAGTTACGAGATTGAGGGTTCAGTCGTGGTTCCCGCCCTTTGTGTTTGGAGTTTGTATCTTTTTTCCCCCCTCATCTTGAGAGAGAAATGTCACCACATTGGAGAATAAAGTTGTTATGCTAGCAGATTCAAATTGTAATATGACAGACGAGATTAAAATTGCTTATTTTGAAATGACGTGGACCGGAAGCTGTTTTTGACTTTGGCCACGTAACTGCCTTTGGTGTCACGTTAGGAGATGAAGTCACATGAACGGAAAAAAAAGTCACCACATGACTTATTTTGAGGTGACGTGAACAGCAAGTTGTTCGGGGTCGTTTTGGCGCCACGGATTAAGTCTGGCGCGGTCAAGCGGTCTCATGCGCACGGGACACTAAAAAATAAAGACTACCCTCACTACTTCGTGCTTCAAACCTCGTGCCCTCAGTCCAATGCGGATTTTTTTTTTCCAATTAAAAAAAAAAAAAGTACAGATGAGCTATCCCGAGCCGATCGTGCAGTCTCACGCTCGCTCCCTCCTTCCCTTTCCCGGCTCTTTGTTGGTCAGAGAGTGAACTTGCATTGCCTATTAAAGTAAATGATGATTGACAGACGGTTTAGCTTTGATCTTGCCAGAGACTTGAGCTTCAAAGTGCCGCATGGGTCAATCATCATTTAACTTGTTAAACAGCTACTGTGGCAAGTCATTGGGTGTAGGAGAGCAGCTGGAGCGGATTTGAGTGGACACTCAATGAAGTTTTAAATAAAGACAAGCATTTTTTTTTTTTTTTTAAACTTTTTTTAAATGGATTGGAGGTCTACTTTTTTTCTTGTTTAAAAATAATTCTGGGGGACAGTAACGTGTTTAAAAAAAGGATAGTTATTATATTTAAAGTGCTTAAAAACCATGATTTAAAATATACAGTATATATACTTTTTTTTTTTGGTTATACAGGGTGATTCAAAAACAACGTTCCAAAATCATCACAGATGTATTCATTTTAAAATCATTGAAATAGACTGAATTATCAATTAGTTATTCCATAATTACTAATTTAAGAAAAACTTAAATAAGAATTAAAATTCCTTTTAACAAGTAGTAATTCTAACAAATGAAAAGTCCTGTCGGCTTGATGTTGTCCGTGCCGCTGGTGGTGGTCACATTGAGCACATGTAAAGCATGAAATAAAAACTTGCAGTTATGTACAATACTTGTATCCAGCTAGTTAAATAAATATACCACAATGGTTTTGGCATATTCTTTTTGAATCACTGTGTATTTTGGGGAAAAAGGTAAAAAAAAAAAAAACATGTCTTTTATGTATCTCTTTCCAATGATAGATCTGAATAAATACATGGGGGGGGGGGGGCTACATTGCGGTTTTTCACTTATCGCGGCAGGTTCTGGTCCCCAACTACCGCGAAAAACGAGGGATCACTGTAGACATGTGCCGGTTACCGGTTTCAAGGTACACCGTGGCATGAAAACGTCACGGTTTCAAAACCACAAAAACTTTCCATCATACCGTTGCTACGATATTTTTTATGTCGCAAAGGTGGAAATCCGTCGCTTGCAGCTGCAGGGCTTACCTCTCCCCCTCCGGTTGTTGCTCAGTGAGTCAGCTATGCTACACGATGGCTGGAGGAGGTCAAACACCTGAGCTTTTCCCCCAACAAAGAAAACAAAGTTGTCGGTATGGGAATACTTTGGCTACACAAAAGTTACAGACGGCCGCGGCTGAGAGGGAGCGCACCAACCGACATGTAAAACATATTTGCGGAGGATGGCTGCCAGAGGAGGCCCATATGATTTTGCATTTATGTGACCACACGTCGCTTTATACTTTCCCACCTGAAAGACTTCATTTATTTGAATTTTATTTAGAATATTTCATTATACTTAACTTTGCTTCAAATGTTGTTTTGAAAAATAAAAATCCTGTCCTATGTGGAAAAAAAGCTTCTTTTTTTTAAAAAATCCAGACATCTTAAAATAAAACATTTTAGAGCTGTAATCGCAATAGTTTTACTGCAAAATTTTTGCTTAAGCTTATCATACAGTCAGAATCTCATAAACAAAGTTTATACCGGCACATGCCGGTATAAACTTTGTTTAATAACGACATTGTACTTACCTTCTTCTTCTTGGCCAGTTTCTTGTTGACGTCAACTTTGAGCGGCTGAGACGGAGGATCCACCCTTCGGCCGAACGGCGACGGCATGGTCTCTTCTAGATTCATCTTCTTTGCTTTGGGTTTACCCACTTTACCCTTGACGAGTTTGATAACTTTGCCTACATTTTGCTCTTCTCGTTCAAGTGCCTCAAATTTCTAAAGAAAATAGAGCAAAAAAGGAATGATTTGCCAATACCAGATACCACAATTTTCAACCGCAGTTCCGCCGTAACTTTTTCCTCGGGTTAGGTTTGGCCTAGTCGCCTGACAATTTGATCAAATGTTTTCTTTATCTTTTCTTTGGAAACGGTTTGAATAGAATACTTTCCCTTTGTTTGCAGGGATGCTGAGCAAAGCCCGCATGGAAAATTCTTCGGCTTGATTGGGCTTAAACCGGGTGCCCTGGCAACGGCGTTTGGTGCCGACATAGTGGTACATTTTCAATGGGGGGTGGGATTGCAAATTTTCAAAACACAGTTTTTGTCTGAGAATCCATAATTCACTCAGTGAAAAATCGGGTGGGTCCGTGTTGGGGACTGGCTTTTAAACGGCTGCTCTAATTTGAAGAAAACCTATTCTTGTCATATGTTTTCATTTGAGACGAACGTATTGCTTTTAAACAGATGCTGTTATTGGCTTATTCCTTCTTTCTTGCCAAATGCTAAAAGGTTTTATTCATTTCAAAGGTCGGCTTGTGCATGCCTGTTTTTTTTGTTTTTTTTAGGTGGATCGTCACAGTTACTTTTTGATTGAATAAGTATGATAATAGGTTTGTCATTTTCCCCCCCATTGATGAAGAAAACGAGCACTTGGAAAGTGTATTTCTTATTCTCTCTGTGCAATATTAAAATTGGACGGATGAACCGAGACCTTTGTGCGTGACGAGTACGCAAAACTGTCTCACGACACTGTAGGACAAAGTAAGCGTTTGTCCACTGAAGAGCTAAATCATAACAAGTCAAAACACTTACGTCTAACTCTTCAATGAAAACTGCCAAGTCCTCCTTCCACAGATCCTCGGAAGATTTCTCCTGGAGATTCCGAAGCTCTCCGGTCTGGACAAAATGATTTTAGAAATAAATAAAGTTATGTTACTCACACACTAGAGTTACGATCGACCGTTCGATCGCGATTGACATAACGGGCAGGCCATGGCCGGCATAAAGTGATTGGCTAAGGAATTCTTTTTTTTGGCAATGTACCCACAACTATAAGAAAAAGAAGGCAAACCTTTTGGTCACGTTGTTTCAGGAGCTCCTCCACCTTCTCTTTAGTCAAGCACCACAGAGGCATGTTGAGGATGTAATTAAAATTTGGGCCCGCCGAAGTACCGGAGTGCGACGAGCTGTCGCTTTCATTTCCGTCATGCTCGTCTCCTTCTTGGGCCTGCGGGAGACAATTAATGCTGACTTTTGGGAAAGTCCTGAGTTTTCTGGGAGTCAGCTCGCGGTTACGACAGCACGAACTAAAAGAGGTCAAATGCCGACGCGGTATCGTAAAAGGATTATTTGATAGTTACCTTTTCTTGGGCTTTGCTCCAGGCAGCTACGGGGTCAGACTCGTAGCCTTTCTGGACCAACATGCGGATGAGCTCACGCTTGGCTTTGTTCTCTGTTTGGAAAATGGTTTCAAATGAATAAGACGTGAGATCTGAAGACCGTTGTTCAAAACGAAGGAGACCTATCGGACTCTTTTACCGATGGAAATTTTTCCTTCGATCTTCTCCAGGACAAAACGGGCCTGATTAGAAAGCTTGGCCGCTTCAGCTCCGAGGCTACCGATTAACCAGTCCTTTCGAAGTTTGTAGTAGTGCAGACGCAGCTCGAAAAACTCTCTGAGAATGTCTTGGACGGAATCGTATCGTTTTAGACAACCCATGTGGTCGAAGAGCACCTAAAAGAAAAACATCCGTCATTGGCGGCACTGTGCGCCCACTTCAAGCGGAATCCGCTTTACCATGGAGTTGCAGGTGAGGCTGGACTGGAGCTTGAAGACTTTGTGGAGGCCGGCTGCCTCAGCCTGGACCAGTTTCTCTTCAGACATACGAACCACAAACTTAACGGTGGAATCTGTGTGATACTCCTTATAATCGTTGATGAGCGACGGCGTTTTGTCGGAGCCCTGCAGCATCGGCTCCAACACGGACTCTTTATAAGCCTGCGCGTGACAAATTGGCAGAAGCGCAGCTGTTGTTTGTTGTGTTTTGCGCTCATGCTAGTACCGGTATTGCTTTAATAATATTGTTTCCAAAAGGAAGAGACTTTCTCTGTCACATGTCACCGCAGCTGTATCGGAGCGCCGCATGGTCAAAGAGCATGTCAGTATGTGTCTGGAGTCATTCTTTTGCAATTTCTACTTTTGGCACAGTGCTTTTTAAGACACAAAGTATCAATAGATGCATGGAGACACACATTCATTGACAAGTGTGGTTTGCTTCGTGTCCACTGTCCAAGTGCCTTAAGTAAAATAATAATAGGGGAAAAAATGTTTTTCTCTCCCTTTCTTCCCATCAAATATCAGAGTTCTTCTGACTATAGACAATTTTGTCTACAGAGAAGGAGCTGAAATATACCTGCGTCCACGTTCGTACGGGGAGTTCCGTGATCTCGATGGTGTTTTTGTCAAGGACGGACAACTCTCCGCTGACCAGGTACTGGTTTGGACCAAGTTCGTGAATGACTCCTTTGAAGTTTTTATACCTGGGAAGCTATAAGGAAACAAGTCATAGATCAATCCATCTGCCAGACATTCAAACACCCAGATTGTAAAAAAGCGATTTCCTAGGTGACAAAATACTGTAAAGCCTACGCTGGATTTCCTGCACTTTAAAGCACGCAGAGAGCTGGGAGAGGTCAATCACCATTGTGCTTTCAGTGGACGCGGATAAATTTGGCTCAGACTTTTTCTTTGACTTTCATCATTTTCTACCCTGTTTTTAGCGCTGCCGCTTCTCCACATCTGCTAATACGACGGACATACCGTGTCCGTCGTATTGCCCTATTTGTACTCCGACCGCTAAAAAGCAATATGTCCGTTGGCCTGCCTGAGATATTGAACCTTTTGCCTGAGCCAGGGGTCTCCAAACCGGTCCTCGAGGGCCGCTGTAGTGTGGGTCCTGATTTTTGTCCCAACCCATCGAGCACAGACAGTTTAACCAATGAGGTTTCTTCTAAAACAAGCAGCGCCTGACTGCAATCAGCTGATTACACTTGTACGACACCAGATTTGTGTCTCGTTTTGTTGGAACGAAATCCTGCGCCCACTGCGGCCCTATGTGGAATCGTTTTTTTCACAATACAATCATAAACCTGCTAGATAGCTAGCGAGTTTACCATTGCCAGGGGCTCTTGATGGTTTAGCATCCGGCTGATGTTATTGACGATCTCTCGGGGGTCGTAGTTGGGAATCTTACACGCCCAACCTGTTCCGATTCCCTCCGCGCCGTTGACCAGCACCATCGGAATGATGGGAATGTACCACTCGGGCTCCACCTTCTGGTTGTCGTCGTAAAGGAACTTGAGCAGGTTGGAGTCCACGGCTGGAAATAACAGCTTGGCCAGAGGACTGTAGGAATCGTCGGTCAAATTGGACATTTCATCAACAAAAAACTACCACCGCATTTCAAGAAAAAGTAGTACATTTGCTGACTTTTTGGAGGAATATTGTGGCTTGAAAGAATGAATGGTTGATATGGCCTTTACCTAAGCATGGTGAAGATGTAACGAGGGCTGGCGGCGTCTTTGCCGCCGTTGATGCGAGTGCCAAACTGACCCAGCGGCTGCAGGATGTTCACGTTGTTACTGCCCACAAAGTTTTGAGCCAAGTTGACGATGGTCATCATGAGCGCTTGCTAAAAAGAAAAGTGGTGAATACGAGAGCTACCGTCATTTCCCAAGTATAACATTTTCTCAAAATATAGTAAAAAGGAGATCTTTTTTTTGAAACGGGCAAATTGGGGTCAATGAAGAGACAATATAGTTCTTCTTTGTTCTGATAGCAATTCAGACTTCTAATCCATTGTAACTGTGTTTAGACGGAAGAATAGATTGCAATGCGATGATTGACACGCAGTTGTATATGTACCTCCCCGTGATGGTAAGCCGACATCTCTGCTACCGAACCGGCCAGCTGTGCCACTTTCACCTCCCTCTTATCGTTCCTCTTTAAGCAAGTGAAAAGCACTTTTCGCTGGCCGGGCTTCAAGCCTGAAGAAAAAATCACAAACAAAGCGGAGATGAGACGAGTGAGTGGAGTCAATGACAACAAGTCTGCGAATGACTCAACATATCTCAATGCTCATGATGATCCAATTTCGCATATTACCGTATAAGCTAACCTCAGCGCACACAGCTTTGAGGAGATTCGAGCCTTCGTCAAGACAATTTGAGATGCGTTTGACTTTTGGATTGAATTGAGTGTCTACCCAGCACACCTTGAGATTAGGGAAAGGAGGATTTATTGTCGCTAGGAAATCAAAACTGTGGCCCTCTGCGCAACAAAAAGACAACTAGTCTTAATGGATGTAGTACACTGGAAACAAGGCTAATTTAGAGCTCATTTCATGGCTTCTCCTACCGCAAATTCCGTTGAGAAGAGGAGAAATCGTTCAGCCTTCAATGTGCATGTACATTGGGAAGAAGCGGAACGAATTGGAATCTTGACGCGCGACTTCCGAACGCCTTCTGTCGCGCTCGCTGTCGACCCGGTGCATTGTTGACAGTTTTTGGAACGGTGTTATTTTGATGGAAAACTCGAACATACAGTTGAATACCGTGTCGCTTGTGACCGAGTGTGGAATACGACACGCCCCGCGCGTACGGCCTTCGCCGACGACGCTCGGGCATCCCGGTTTATAACGTAGCCGTGATTGACGAGGGCCAGATTTGTTTAGTCGCGATGTGCGAAAATGTCAAATAATGGACTGTACTGTATACGAAATGACTCGAGGTAGAGATATACTGTACACGACAGTATACCAACCGTCGACCAACGATGGAATGGATCTCTCGTTGTCAGAGTTGGAGAAGAGAATCAGTTCCTTGTTGATAAAGTCATTGTAGGACAGATGTCTGGCTTGTGTTCCATACAGGTATTGCTGAAATGAAAAGAGTAATCATTGTAAAAAGCTAGGAGGGGATTGACAAATGCATCGTTACTTTGTTTGAAAAGTTCTAACAAAAAAAAAACAAAAAAAATCAATTCAAAAGGTTCCCGTGCTCTCTGTTGTTTTGTAGACAAAAAACCCCTGAAAACTTCAATTGACGATCACTGACCTCCGGGAGACCGTGAATTCGTCTTTGCCGTCTGTCCTCCATGAAGTTGGTCAGCCATTCCTTCCTGTCGTCCGTTTTCTTCTTACTGAAGGCCTGAGTCCATCAAAAACAAGGAACACGGGTCTCGCTCAACTACGACACGTTAGCGTGAGGTGGCACAGCTGATTTTTGACCAAATTTTCTCTCACTGGAACTAAAAGAGGGTTGACTGATACTAAGGCTCTCCTGTTCCAGGTCAGACACGACTTGTTAAATGTCTATTTTGTTCCAGGTCAATGTTTTAGTTACAAGCCCATGACACTCTCTGAAGAACAACAAGGTAAAGCTGGAAGGCTTCCTGTCCTTTAGTTCTTTTTGGTATGAGGAAAATGATTTTAATTTATGAGGTGCATATTTGAGTGATATAAGCACATGGAATAACAATCGTTATTAGCAATGTATTTTAATACTGAATGACTAGAATCAAATATTCATTTCAGAGCATATCATTTAACATGGAGAGAAAAACATTTTGTGCAAAGAAAAATATATAAACTGAGGTCAAGCCGCACCGCGCCGCTCTTTATTTTCTTCACGACGAGCGACGCGACCTCGACCGGCGAGAAGAACGGGATTTCCAAAAGGGGGAAGCGGCAACTCACCAGAGTGATGGCGGCGTCGTCCTCGGCACCGTTGTATCGGAATGTAATGCGATGCTTCTCCATTTCGGCAAAATATTCTTTCGCCTCTTTACTTGTACTTGTGCCCAAACCTAACCCAAACCGTAGTCATTATAACGGACGAATCGGGACACGTGCTCAATCGATGCCGAAAGAGCATACCTTTGTAGTACTTTACATGCCAGCTTTTATAGTTTTCTGTCCGTTTCTTCCACTCGTCAAACTCCGGAATGCTGTAAAAGGCCAGCTCTTGCTTGTTCTTGGTCACCTGTACAGCCACGGAAACAACAACAGACCTTCTTTTAGCTTTTTCATTTTCGAAACGATCATTGGCTTCAGACTAATTGCTGATTTACGGGAGATAGCGTTAAAAAAATATACAACCGAGGGTCTTTCATAACAGTCAACTATTAACTGCAGTGTTTCTTTTATTTGAAAAAGCCTGGTGTCCTGTACACCCTTTTAGGGAGCTAAGCTGAAAAAAACCCACAAGATGGGCAGGTCAGGCTGTCTATCGCTGAGGATAAATACACAAAATGCCACATTTTCATTTCAAGAAAGTGTTTTATGTGCTGCTACTAGCCAAAACACGGCATTCCGAATAAAAGATGAATGATTGGCGTGGCTATTTGGTCTAACAGTTGTGTTACGTGACTAATAGCGGAAACATACAGACATTTTTAGTTTGACGGTACTTTGTATGGGTTGATGATTTGGGCCTAAAATGCGCGATGACGGCGAGCCTATTTTCCAAAACAAATACAAGGACGGAAGATGTTGTAAGCCTTACTTTGACGATGGGCGTGATGAATTCCTCTAGGAATGTGTGTTTCAACAAGGATGGCCAATTGTGATGAAAGAAGTTGATGAGCAGACCTTTTATGTGGGACCCATCTTGATCCTAGAAAACAGGACGACAATGACATGAGCAAATGGAAACGGCGCTGGAAATTTGCCCGGCATCCACCTGATCTGTCATGATCATGATCTTGCCATAGCGCAGACTCCTCAGGGACTCCGCGTCGTCATAACTCTTCTTGTATTGGAGTCCGACGATTTTGATGATGTTATTGATTTCAGCGTTTTCCATAATCTGGAAAAAAAAAAAAAGAAAGAGGACATTCCTTTTAATCAATAATATGAAATCGCATCAGTATCAATTCATTGGTACCTGCGTGATTGTGAATCATTTTCACGGCACAGTACTTGTCGAAGGGGAAATCGATGGAAGCGTACCTGCTTGTGGGTGGCTTCTCGAACATTTAGGATCTTTCCTCTCAGCGGAAACACGCCGTAGCGATCGCGCCCGATGACTCCGAGCCCGGACACGGCCAGAGATTTGGCCGAATCTCCCTCGGTGAGGATGAGAGTGCATTCCGAAGAGTGTTTGCCGCCTTGACAAAAGAAAATACTGTCAACAAGAACTTTTTGTCCGGTTTCCTTTTTAAAAATAGCACTCATGTGAGGCATAATATAAACATTCCGCCAAGACTGCAGGGAGATATCACCCTACTTTGGTTTGACAAAAAGAGACCGACTCGATCATTTCCCGACACGATACGTATCCACCAACAAGATGGCAGAGGTCACGAGATGCTCGAAAACGGACCGGCGCGTGTCCACGTAAAGGTACTCGATATGGGACTTTGTGCGGTCGGAACCCACCGGCGTCGTTGGCGTCGTCTAGCTTGGGAATGCCTTTAATCTTGCTGTGCTTCACGGTGGAACACTTTTTATTGAGCTGCGTCTGCGCTTTAAACTTCACCCAGTTGAGTATACTCTCAACGATCCCGCAATTGGTCGCCTGCGGATGACGGAGATTGAACAACGGTCACGGGGGTGGAAAGGAAGGAAGGAATGAACAAACTTACAGCCTTGATGAACTTTTCAGACAGAAGGCATTTGGAACCAAAACTTTTTGTCTGGAGGGTCATGTTTTCTTTCGTCTGGGAATCAAAGCTGGGATTTTCGATCAGCGCGTTGACAAAAACCCAAACGTGGTTCTTCACCTGCGGCGCAAATATCGGTTAGGATGGCGAACGCCCATGTTAAAATGACGTCGTACCTGGAAAGGTTTGACGGACACTCCCGCCTTGTTCTTTTTCTTCACCACTTCAATAAGTTTGGACACAATTTGATCCACCACATAGTCAACGTGCCTTCCGCCCTGGAAGAAAAGGTTGAAAAAGTTTCTGCAAAATAAGATTTTCCAACCTCATTCAATATTGAATGAAAAGGTGTGGTCATAAACCCTAGAATGTCAGGGCAGTCATGGAGTCAACGGAGTGAAAGCAATTGTGTTCAAGTTGTTTGAAAATGTGATCCAATTGTGGTCAAACGTTGAGGTGAAGAACGCGCAATGAGATTTTTCTCCCGTCCAGCGATTTCAAGCATCCGCTGTAAAGAATGACTACGGACACGGCCCGTAGCGTAAAGGGCGAGCGTCGCTATACATACCTTGGTGGTTGCGATGCTGTTGACAAAGCTGATTTGTTGAAATCCTTTCTCGCTCATTGTGAGGCATACCTCCCACCGCTCATTTACCGTCTCGTGGAGCACCTTGAGGACCACGCCTGTCTCGTCCAGTTTGTCTTTCACATACAGATCCACGTAGCTGCGGAAGCCGTTCACCTTGAAAGACATCGTTGATCCATTTCAATACTCATCCAATCAAATGCCACCTCGCACGCTCAAACGATTCAACACGTCCGTCATCGAGCAAAGACCAATACGTTTTTCCGGCGGACACTCTCGCCGAAACTAGGCCTTTCCACCAAGGATGGCGAGATGAAACTAAATATGAGAAAAGCCGGGGCAATTCTTCAACACATATATTTTTTTATATATTTGAAAAGCACAACGGATCCAGACTTTTTTTTTTTTGAAGTACAAATTCAATTTCAAGCATATTGATTTGGTCCTGACATTTGAGGCCAAAAATTGCAGGTCCGTTTGAATTTGACTTACCGGTAACTTTTTCCCGTTCAGCGTGACTTTGACGCCTTTGCAGGAGCCGGCCACGTCGTACGCTCTCCGCGTAAGAAGAGCCACCGTATCCCTGTCCAATTTTTCCATCTTAAACTTGGACAGGTCCGGTTGGAAAGTCACACAGGTAAAATCATCTCCGTCAAAGAACTTGATCTTGGGCTCCGAAGTCTTGCTCATGTTGTACTGCCACGTCTGAGTGAAGAATGCAGGAGGGCTTTTTCAAATAACAATACTTCCCGCTTCTCCCGACCCACGGCTACCCTGACCGGACCGCGAGAAAAGGAACGGTACAAGTGTACGCTTCGGTTCATACGGGTTTCCTTCCGAATAATGGGAGCGGAATGGACGCAGCGCCATTCCACCGTCACGGTCAAGGCACTGAAAGCGCTTTGACACCACTATATAGGAAGAGAGGATCTTTTCCCACCTGTTTGAAACTGTGTCTGTACTCCTTGCAGGCAGTTTCCACAGTGAATTTGGTACTGAAAATATTGCAAAGCTTGGCACCGTAGCCATTCCTCCCACCTGGCGCCAAACACATGGAAAAATACATCCGATAAAACCATTGGCATTAGGAAATCCGCAATGTTTGGCTGAACCTTAAGCTCCCGAGTGTGTTACTACAGTATTTTCTTTTTTCTTTTGACGTGATAACAAAATTGTTCTCAATCCCCTATCCTGATCAGTTTGTTTTGATCGGTGACAGCTGCCGTTTACGCAGATATGGAAATAAGATCCTATTTCAGTGAGCCATAATTGACATTTACGGTCACCGAGCCGAACAAATGATCGATATTTGCCCCGGCTCGGCATCCACTCACCCGTGACCTTTTTCTCTTCATCGTCATAGTTGCTGGAGGTGAGCAAGTGACCAAAAATGAGAGCCGGGACATACATTTTCTCATCTTTGTGCTCCACCACGGGTATTCCTTTACCATTGTTCCACACGGAAATAGTGTTGGACTCACTGGTGGCAGAAAAGAAAACTGTTTTCTATCAAATCAAAACTATACTATATTCGCATATGACAGCGTACGTACGGATCAACGTTGATCTTAATGGCATTCATGTTTTTGTCCCTCTGTTTGTTATCTGCTGCGTTGACTGCATAGGAAGAATTTCAAAAGAGAGCAAATTTGATTGGAGATAGAAAAAAAAAAAAAAACCTACTACTTCTACTACTACTGATCAAATCAACATTTAGACTCACCGAGAATCTCATCAAATATTTTGTAGAGGCCAGGTACATAGGTAATTTCCCTCTGGTTCATTCCGACTTCTTCATCAAAAACCCACATGACCTGAAAGGGAAAGAACGGTAAAGTCACTGTAACAATAAACTGACACTTTCGTGAGTCCAAAATATGAAAGGCAGTCTTTGAAAAGAAGGCACCGCTGATGCATCGATATGGATATCGTTTTTTTATTCTTCCGCGCGGGCGGATCTTGTACAGTTGTACGTGAAGGATTAACGCAGAGTCTGAATTTGACTCACCTGTGTAATGGGCTCCACTGAGCCAATGTATGTGTCAGGTCGAAGAAGAATGTGCTCAAGTTGAGTCTTCTTTTGGTATACTCTCTCCACAGACAGCTTGGAACTGGACTTCTCTTTCTTAGCTCCTTCCATATTGACAGAAACACCCCTACCGTTTGCTGCCTCCTGGACAAAAAACGGACCAATGTTCAAACCGGCAAAACCGACGAATGCGAGGAATCATTCTCCCGTGTCTTAACAAAAAATGACAAGAAAAGGGGCTCTATGAAATACCTACCATAAGTACAGTATATGGAGGAATGAGCCATCTCGCCTATATAGTTCACAACTAAAAATTTGTTACAGAGCTTGCCTAAAGACGTCAACTGGCGTACAATAAGCAACCGTGGGCAGGGGGGAAAATCTGTATAAACCAGACTTCATATAAGATGTGGATTTTTGCAGACTCCATGAAAACTTTTGCAGAAATTTGGTTTGTGAGCAGTCATATGGATCAAGAGTTTATTATGAACTCTGGTGACGTGTAGTAAGCTCTCTCACTGACATAAGATTTTTCTTATTATTCAACATAGCATTCATGATCAATATTCATCGTCGATGCAAGTAAAATACTCCTGTTTGGTGATGAAAATGAATATAAAATGTAACCAATGTTTCTTATGAATAAATGATGACAAATGAAAGAGCTTTTACCTTCACTCGTTAAATGGGATGTGCCCCCCAATCCCGAAAAATACCTTGTACAATCAATGATTATAAAGCGTATGTACGTCGACCTGGTTGTTTGCATGTTTGAAGCCTTTACCCTCAAAATTAAGTAGAAAAAAACGGATGGTTAGAGTTGTGTATTTGAAAAAAAAAAAAAAAAAAATATCTTAATCTTATACTTGTCAGTGCAATGTGTAAATGATATTTTCAGTCATTTAAAAATGAAGCTGGTACAAACGATAATTAAGGGCCTCCATGCACCACGATGTAGGTTCTTATAATAATGCTAATAATAATGAGAACATAATCATGTTTATTTACCATCCAAGTATCCATTCCACTGCTTCCTTTGTGACCGATGACGCCGCCCGTAAACTGTTTTCAATTACACCGATATTACAACACACGCCTCAGCAGTTAAAAATCATCGGAGCCCACTGGACTCCCACGGTATTAATTCTATCCTTTAAAAAAAACTTGTAAAACTTCCAAAATGGTATTACGGCTATTGTTACAACAACAGTAATAGCCGCTCAAGGCCTAAATTTCCAACAAAGATGCTACCGGGACACTCTTGTGTCAATAATATACAAGAAGAATACATATACGATTGCGGGTCGGATAATAAAAGTAGGTAGAAAAACATGAAACGACGATTTACTAACTAAAATGTCCGAACAGTATATTTACTAAATCCAACTCGCAAACATGTAAACGATTATTTGCTAAATGTAGCATTCATTGATATGCCCTATACAGAACTAGACGCGGAGAGTCGTAGTCTGCGGCGTTGGTCGCCGGCGGCCATCTTAAAACAGTAGACATCTCTGGCGGCTTCTACTTTAAAATGGCTTGATTTTCTCCACTCAAGTCGACGAACTCTTGACGGATTACACAAACCTTTGATTTATAAATAACAAACGGGATTCACGTTTCAATGATTCAGGCTGCTTGATTAAAAAAAGCTTATATTTGAAACATTGACTGCATCTCTTAGCATCCACCTATTTTCAACACCGCTTATCCTTGTCAGGGTCACGGAGTGCCGGAGCTTCTCCCAGCTGATTTGGAACAAAAGACGGGCTAGACGCTAAACTGGCAGTGCGTCTCTTACGTTTGATAAAATGAATTGGAAAATCTGCTATTTATACTGTATAGCGTTTCAAAATGCACAGGTGCTGACGCAAAATGGCCGACGGGTGATTACGGCCGTCCCGGTTAGCTCGCAGCGCAATAGCGCATCTAGTTTTATATGTAGCTACGTGATATCTATTGGAGCATTGACCACCCGGTTCCGCCATCTGCAAGGAATACTACCAATCGGCGTCAAGTAAGAGCAACGAGCAACGAGCAACGGGTTTCCTAGTTGGGCGGTTCCGCCGGGTATCAAGCGACTTCCGTTCCGGTCGAGTATATTAATAGCGCCGATTCGCACACGACGAGTCCTGCATGTGGACATTTGTAACATCTGCGGAGGACGCCGGATATCTTAATGCGAATACACTACTCGTTTAACCCAATTCCCTACATTTTGAGGCTGCTAGTGCAAAAGTGTAAATCTAGCTATTTGTTTACGCATGTGGTATTCGTTTACAGAAAAATTGTATTTCCCTGGTTGAATCCAAATTTTAGGGATGTCAGAAATGCAATATCGGTATCGGCAACCGATAAGGCTATTATTTGAGCGTCGGACGATATCGGATTTGGCCACGAGATTGGATCCGATTCGGTAGTCGCGTGCTTTCAGTACCGTGGTGCTTTTTGGCCGCTGTAAATCAAACCACTAGTGAGACTACTGCAACTTAGAAATGAATGAGAGTAACAGAGCATCGAGTAATATTCTTGAGGTGCCAGAGGAGTTCGGCTTAAAAAAATTTTTTTTAAAAAGACTTTTTGCATTATTTTTACTGCTCTAAAAATATATACATAAGTATCAGATCGGTAGCGGCAAAACATATCTTGGGGGGTGGGGGGTCAATTTGAATCGGAAGGGGGGGAAAAAGTCAATATCGGCACATCCCTGATCAAAATAATAACAATCAAGCAATACATGTTTTCCATTTATTTATAAGAACTTACTTAAATCTTTGAATTTCCAAACTAGCCCCGGGACTCACGGTTCACTTATTATTATTCTATGCTTTCAAACATTTGTAACTGGTTGGATGGCATTTCCACGGTCACTAGAGGGCAGTGTTTACTTACATTTGTGCAACTCCTACTAGTTAGTCGCGAGGGAGTGTTGTCTGAGATGTGGATGCTGTTGCATGTAATTCATTGTGCCTCTAGTATATTGACCTTTGTCTTGTGTCAATCACATTATGGTCTCGTTTATATATATTGTATTTCCTCTCAAGACCCGCTTCTTTTGATTGGGTAAGTGTCAGGCATGCCACGTGGCTGTTTTTTTTTTTTTTGTTCACTTTAGGTTTGGCTGTTTTTTTTTTTTGTGTTCACTTTAGGGTTCCCTCATCCATGTCAACAATAAAATTCTGAATTGACAGTGAGGAGCATGTCTTCAAAGGGGCTCTTTTGGGAATGCAAAGGACCTTATGTCATCTCCACAGACTGGACCAACAGTCAAGATTTGTCCTTTCTGTGGGGGCTGTACAGGTACAGGTTGATCCCACCTGAGAAAGCCATCTGTCCTTCACGTCAAGTATTTCCCATCTGCTTCGGTGGGATTTGATTGTCTCGCCAGCGCCGACCGTCCCACATCCTCTTCAATGCTTCCACGATGACGGAAACAATAAGCTGTCCTTTTGTTTTAGCGGGCATTTCAATAGGAGAAAATTCACTTATGTTAATGAAACCTTATCACGTTCCATTCAGACCGTTGATGATTTACCTTTCCTGCTGACCAATAAGAAAATGTAGTGCAGCGAGATTGTGCTTAGGAAACAAAGGAGGGAGGGAGCTTCTTATTCAATGGCCTCCAACACACTTTTTTTGGTTTGTTTTTACATTCAGTTTGAAAATCACGATTTCAAAAATTTGGGAAATGCGGACAGAACAGAACAAATGAGGTTGAAAATGGATACTTGCATTTTCCAGTATATGTGCTCAAGATTTATTGTGTGAATGGTTGCTGCACTTTGACTCAACCTACCCACTTGACAAGGCTGTTGTCAGGTAAGTACCATTATTCTTTTTCTACGTATATGGAGCTTCTTAATATTCTGTGGGAGACTGGTGGGACACGTTGTCATTAATGTGCCCATTGATGCCTAATGACATCGTTCTCAGATGGCACGCTTGGAGCTCAACTATGGGGAGCCTGAAACGACTGGCGTTCCATCATCAACGATGTCTTCTCAGCCAAAACGCAAGCCTCTAGATAATGTCATTCATGCTCCAACAATCTTACAGGGCTTTCCCTCCTGCTTGGACTTGAAACGGGCAAATTTAAAGTCTCGCCACTTCCCTCCATGCCTTAAAATCAGAATGTCGCGTCTGCCTGCTAATGGAAAATTGATCATACAAATCACACTCGTTGACGGGGTTGCATACATATAGCCACAAGCTCATCTACAGTATGTTTGCAACATGGTTTTTCGGGTCATTGTTTCTTAGGCTTATCAATTTTTTTCTTTGTTTTTTTGACAGAGCACAGAATGCACAGAGCTGAAAATTGAGAGGCTAACATGAGTCAGAGCTATTCAAACTACAAAAGTGCAAACACATAGAAGTCATGTGATTTTTTTAATTTATTTTTTATCTGCCCTCTTCACAGGATCCGTGTCAGATTGTCAGACAATGCTCTATCCTGTCATTACTCACGAAACTTAAGTGGCTATTTGCAAACGGCTGACCGAGGAAGACATACGGGCTGTTGGAAAGATCTAAATAAACAATGCCAGCCGGAGATGTGCTGTTGATAAAGCGCTCAGCACTGCAAAGCACAGAAAGGGCCATCACAAAAAAAAAAAAAAATCAAAATCGCAAATACAGACAGTAAATACCGGGCTCGTCGGTATCCTCATATGTCTCATTTAGATGAACGATGGGGTGTAGGTAGAGACGATGAGCCTTTGAATAGCGGGAAGCTCGCGTGCTCGTTGCTGGAAAAGCCCGATCGCTAATAGCATCTCTTTTTGCCCCTAGAGATAAAAACACATTGAAATTGAAAAAATAATCCGCAAATGTGAGAAGCTCTTTGTGATCTCTGTCTGTCAAAAGTGCTATAACCTACTAAAGATTTCAATTGTTAATGCATAACACATTCCTTGGTCCTTGCACAGTGTGAAATATGTTTTGCATTATTGGTCAAAAGCAGACGTGGCCCTTGGTTGAGATGAAGATCCTCCCTCCCTCCCTCCTTTTTCCTATGGGCATCTGCGGATCTACTATTCAGGTGAAGTAGACGATCGCCTTGGGCCCCCAACCAGTAGGGAGCCCCCAACCAGCTGCCCTTGCCCCAACGAGCATGTTCTTGGGCCACCGGAGCCAGCAGCACCTCCAACTATTCGCCATGTATAATTAGGTCAGCATACAAAACAAACAAATAACAAAACAAAAACGAAAGCCATTTGAATGCTGCATTTATATTAACACCCCCCTCCCCCCCCCCCCCCCCCCCACACACACACACACTACAATGGATTGAGTATCAGTCGCTCAGTTTCATTTAGCGCCATTTAGCTTCGCTTAGCTCCGTTTAGCACCGCTGAGCCAAAGTGCAGTGAGGGAGAAGTTGAGAACAGGCCTCTAATGCCTTGTTTAACTTTCTTCTTCTTCACACCAAAAATACACGACAGCACACCCTGTGGCGAAACAATGCAGTACAGTTCCAATCAATTCAATTCAATTTGATTTGTATAGCCCTGTATCACAACAAGGTTGTCTCAAAGGGCTTTGCAGAGGCAATGTGATACACAGTTAGAAACAGCAGATGAAATAAATAGAGATGAAACGAATAAAGGTCAAGTCCTGGGCATCCCCTATCCTTCAAGCCTCCATGTCCAATCAGTCATACAATAACACTCAACAGCTGGTTAACAGCATTTGCTAACGAAAAAAAAAAAAAATCTATTAGTGACACCACAAACAATGACGAAGAATGTTTTTTTCACGGAGTGTAAAGCTTTCGGTTGGCGGTTTAGCGAACGTACCTCCGGTGAACATTTCAAAATAAAAGCACGTCATGTTCGTCGTATAAATAACGATTTCTGGAGTTAATCCCACGTACTTCAGAATATTATTATATGTAGAGTAAATACTACAGAATACAGATTCTACACTAAGAATAGCTTGACACTATGACAAATATGATTGGCAATGAATAATGATTACAATTATTATACTGTTTTATATAGTAGTATACTATAATAAAATTGCTAGAATTTTTTTTAAGAATGCCTTTCCAACATTATTCAAAACCAAAGTCAGTGTTCTGAATGTGTTTACTTTCCATTCTTTTGCACTAGTAAATGCTATCAGCATTTAAGCTCACTGTTTATTTGTGATTGTTATTTACATGATTATTTGTACTTTAATAAAGAATTTAAGTGTTCCAAAATAGTTTTGTCAATTAATAGGTGTCAACGAAAATTTCATTGCTAAATTAGTAAAAAAAATCTGGAGAAAATTTGTCGTTTAGGACATACCGGAACATATTTCCTCCACACCCTTCTCACCTTTTTAACCCATGACCCATGAAGAGGGCCCCTGGATACGTTCGCCTGAGGCCCCAAAATTGCCAAGTCCGCCACTGGGCATCGGAAGAACTTTCCGCTCGATAGGGGCGAGCGCTTGTTGGCAACGAAAACGGAGGCGGGCGGATGCAGTGACAGGTTGCTTTTCATCGTTTGGCCAGCCTACACGCTTTATGATTTAAATGTCTCTTGTAGGTCATGAGCAGCCAACGTATATCTAGCGTAAAATGAGTCAGAATAAACCCGAAGACCAGCTTATTTCTACTTAGCCTCAGCTAGCCCATTTACGACTGTGAGGCACTTTTATTTCGGAGTCAAAATGCGCCTTTTAACTGGCGCGCCAAAGAGGGAGCCCCGATTTTAGCTTCTCCACGCTTGCGGTGTCCGTGCCGTAATTTGAAAGTCTAGCGCCCAAAGTTGGTGGAAAGGTTTTGCTACTTTGCCATACTTGAATTCCCGAGGGAGGGAGGGAGGGAGGGCAAGTGTAACAATGTCGTGGCCGATGAATTGAAATAGCCCTCCGTACCGGTACTCCGAGATCACTTGAAAGCCAACGTGTTTGGCGAGTATAAGGACGGAATTTTCAACGGCCGCCCTTTTCGCGATAACGAGTCGCGCATCCGGCCCACACAAGTTCACGGCGGAAGACTTTAAATGCTGGCCACGCAGCCAACTAAGAGCTTTTGGCATTTCAAAGCTTTTATCCACAACCGGTGGCGTGATTCACCGTGGCGCACAGCATGCGAGGCAGCGCCGCAAGAGTGTAAATAAAGCCTTAAACAAGTACGCCCTTGGCGCCGTAACCGGCATGAATTAAAGGCCGTCGGTACATTGAGGCAAGATTGTGACTTTATTACTGAAATCAATTCAGAGAGGGCCAGGGGCGACGGAGAAAGGATGAAGCCTTGGTCAGAGCGAGGTTTATCTAAGCCACGCAGGCAGAGAGAAACACTGCGTCTATAATGAACTCCAGCCTTTCCGATTAAAGCTTTTACTGCTTCTATGCACGGCGCACATATTCTTCAATGTTCTGCCAAGTGTAAATCAACAACTCCTCTGTACTGTACTACTGCGGCGAACGCCCTACACCTCAACGAGACCGCCGCCGCCGCTAAAACAGATTACAATCGAAGCTATATTTTGTTATCAATCAAGACCCGACCAGGCAGACGTTTCAATTTACGGCGACCTTTCACGGGGAACGTTATCCCGATTCTTTACCTCGACGTGGCGCATTTGCTTGTTTCGGTTGGATGAGATCGCAATGCCAATAAATCTGATCCACTTGAAGTTGATCAGACTTCTCACTGTTTGCACGGGGTTACTTATGATCAAGAATTTATTTTAGGAAAAACCACGACGACAAAAAACATCAGAAACAATCGGAGTGGAATTGTGTATGCACGTTCTCTTGTTTATTCTATAGTGTTCAATATAGAGTAAATGTATGTGTTTTTGTTACTTGGTAAACACCACACTTTTGGTAGTTGACATTGTAACGCGTGGCAGGGCAGGATGAGTGCATAAAAGGTTAAAAAAAAAAAAACGGGAGCAGACGTCCACTTATGCACTTTTAATAGACAAAAATAAATAAATCCAGCTCAGTCACTCGGGAGTACAACGGACCATGTACACATGATCACACTTGACTCCCCAAAAAGTAGGTAGCAACTGAAGAAGAAAGTGAACATACAACATAAAGAGGCGCCACCGTGTGGTGGATGTCCTAAGGAACAAAGAGGATCACAGAAGTGACCGTTACAACATTTATAGCTAGCGTTGCATCAAGAACCGGTACCAGTAGTGCCGAACTGAAATCTGGAGCCTTTAGAAACGATTTGTTAGAGCAGCGTTGAGATTTTCGTCAGCGATGACGATAAGACTTTTTTCACGACGCCGGTGTCGCCGTGACCGTGACTAACGAGACGACGGCCAATTTCATTCGGACGAGACGCAAATGCCACAACAGTTTGTCGTACGTTCCCGAATCGTGACGTTTGCTTATTGTGCATGTAGTTAGTCGGCCGGCGTCCTCGCCGTAAAAATGTCATTCTTAATTTAACGAGTGTTTAGCAGCTATACGTTTCCGTGCAACAGGCTGAATTTGACTGGCTACCATCTCTGCCGGCAGCGGCGCGTGTTTTGGAACGATCGGGTAATAGTCTGCACTTAATGTTGGCATTTAAAAATCCGTCTCCCCCTTCCAGGCAAAGGTGGCGAGCATGGGCACGGATTGGCATTTAAGGCAGATAATAAAAAGTTTTGCTAAATACAGCTCTCATCTCTCGAGTGCTTTTAAGACGCCTTTAGCGGAGTCCATTATCGCGCCACTTGCAATGATTGATCCACTTTGTGCGCATTATGCTTTCACGTGATGCGTTCTCAAAAATGTCACATCCTTAACAGACTGTAAACATACTGTATAGAACATTAGCAACAGTGTGTCGTCTTTTCTATTCGATGTGATGAGCCGACTCAGATTGCAAAACCATTTGTCATATTCACCTTGATCGTGACATTAAACTTGTAACATACTCCTTTAGCCTGTTGAGAGGGAGGGAAAAAAACTGCTCCAAAAGTAGAGAAAATCCTGACGATCATCGGTCCTATACAGTGGGGAGAACAAGTATTTGATACACTGCCAATGGGTTTTCCCACATATATGACATACACTGCTGGCCAGAAGTGTTGGCACCCTAGCAATTCTGTCAGATAATGCTCAATTTCTCCCAGAAAATGATTGCAATGACAAATGCTTTGGTAGTAATATCTTCATTCATTTTCTTTGCAATGAAAAAACACAAAAGAGAATGAAAAAAAGTCATGATCATTTTACACAAAACTCCAAAAATGGGCCGGACAAAAGTATTGGCACCCTCAGCCTAATACTTGGTAGCACAACCTTTAGACAAAATAACTGCGAACAACCGCTTCCAGTATTCATCAATGAGTTTCTTACAATGCTCTGCTGGAATTTTAGACAATCATTCTTCTTTAGCCAAGTGCTCCAGGTCTCTGAGATTTGAAGGGTGCCATTTTCAGATCTCTCTTCTGTTCTACGGTATTCAGGTCCGGCCACTCTCCAGTGCATTCTCTCAAACCATTTTCTAGTGCTTTTTAAAGTGTGTTTTGGGTCATTTTCCTGCTGGAAGACTTCTGAGGGAGACCCAGCTTTCTACATGATGCTGCAAAATTTGTTGGTAGTCTTCAGACTTCATCATGCCACGCACACGGTCAAGCAGTCCAGTGCCAGAGGCAGCAAAGCAACCCCAAAACATCAGGGATGTTGGTCATGTTTGACTGTGGGGTCTGTGTTCTTTGAAGGCCTTGTTTTTCCCCTGTAAACTATGTTCATGCCTTTCCCCAAAAAGCTCTACTTTTGTCTCATCTGACCAGAGAACATTCTTCCAAAACGTTTTTGACTTTCTTAGGTAGGTTTTGGCAAACTCTAATCTGGCTTTTTTATGTCTCTGGGTCAGAAGTGGGGTCTTCCTGGGCATCCGACCATAGAGTCCCTTTTCATTCAGACGCCGATGCCGATGGATAGTACGGGTTGACACTGTTGTACCCTCGGACTGCGGGACAGCTTTAATTTGTTTGGATGTTAGTTGAGGTTCTTAATCCACCATCCGCACAATCTTTTGTTGAAATCTCTTTTCTTTTCCGTCCACATCTAGGGAGGTTAGCCACAGTGCCATGGGCTTTACACTTATGATGCCACTGCGCACGGTAGACACAGGAACATTCAGGTCTTTAGAGATGGACTTGTAGCCTGAGACTGCTAATGCTTCCTCACCATTTGCTTCTCAAGTCCTCAGACAGTTCTTTGGTCTTCTTTCTTTTCTCCATGCTCAATATGGTACACAAAAGGACACGGGTTGAGTCATCTTTAATCCATTTTTACTGGCTGCAACTGTGATTTTGTTATTGACACCACCTAGTATATGAGATCACATGATTTTTCAAAGGGTGCCAATACTTTTGTCCGGCCCATTTTTGGAGTTTTGTGTAAAATGATAATAATTTCATTTTCTTTCCATTCTCTTTTGTGATTTTCCATTGCAAGCAAAATAAATGAAGATATTACTACCGAAGCATTTGTAATTGCCATCAGTTTCTGGGAGAAATTGAGCATGATCTGACATAATTGTAGGGGTGCCAATACTTTTGGCCAGCAGTGTATACAGTATGCAGCAAAAGGCATGGGCGCCTTGTTCTGGAGGCTCAATGTATAAAGTGAGCCAAAGATATTCAATTTGATGTGAATAGGTTGTGGTAAGGAGAGTGCCTTCAGTGGGATATTTAAAAGGGACGATGTAAATAGGCAAATAAGCCGGATAGTCTGATTTGAGTTGTACTAGCTGTTAAAGCTCCGAAAAATAAAAGGATATTTGATCAATGGATATTTTGTAATGCCACCAAAGAAGAGGGAAATAGATCATTTTTTTCGTACGACGAATGGCATTTTTGCCTTTTAATAGCGGTTGGTGACAGATGGTTGAGGTTGTCATGAGTATTTCAGAAAGTGGAATTCTCACTCACAGCCATGTCTAGGATTTTTTGGGGTCCCAAAACACAGGGAGCGCCCAGTCTGTGTCAGAAGAGGACACAGTCTTCCGGTGGGAGAAGACCACCACACCAGGTGCCACTCCTGTCATGCTCAAGGTTTTGACGTGTTCAGAGATGCTCTTCTGCATACCTCGGTTGTGACGAGTGGGACCTTATTATAGTTACTGTCGCTCCTGTGGCATCACATTATAAAGAGGTGTTCTTTTTGGCACTCAACCCTTCCTATATTGGATCTAAGGGAAGCCTTAAAAGTCCCGAGCGGCATACTTAATTCATTCCCCCTTACTTTTCGTTTCAGACCGCTATGAACTAGGTTGGCGGCCTGTGGACAACAATGTGCTCATTAGTGAAACAAACACACTTTGGTCATTTGTCACGCGTTCAATTGGGTGGCCAGAGGGCACTTTAAAGCCTCGCAAGTTACTTTATGCCCAATCGTGTATCTAATTGAGACCGATTTGGAGAAAAATACACCGTCGTCAGCATGTGGCCTGCTATTCGCAATAACTCTGTAACAACTGTTTCTTAAGTGTCTATTTCTTGACATCACTATCCATACGTTAGGTTTGTTAGGATTTTTTTTTTTTGTAAAGGGGACACAGCAGATGGCATCTTTCACCGATGTGCGGTGAAACCGAAATGCTGACAAGCACTTGCGACGGAACTGCAGTGAGTAACACGAAAATATGACTTGAGCAAGCGCAGGTAAAGAAAGAAGGCTGGCCTGCCGAAGCCGGGAACGCTCCGTCGATGATAAATTGCGGCCAGAGCCGTGGCTACAAGAGCAAAGGGAGCGGCTACGGACACATGAAATGAAAGCCAAAGAGCTGAAGCTGCTAGCCATGGTCATGGTAGATGTGAAATAATAATAACGGTAGTAAAAATGTATTGTTCATACCATAAACTTTGCGGCAATTAAAGTCAGAGCACACTAGAAATGAAGTCCTCAGGTTACAAACCGGTTCCGTTCCTACGCTGGCGACGTGGCCCCAATTTCCGCGCGAGTCGGATTTCATTGTTAAAGTGGAAACTTCTGTCAAAATATTTTACAATACCTTCTAAATAATGGTAAAAAAATAAGATGCTGTACGTACCATGACTGCTGAAGTAGATGAAGAATGGTCTGAGTATTGATTGTTTCACACTCAAATAATGTACAAATATACAACATTTCAGTAGCAGTACTTTTGACAACTGTATATTTTACACACACGTGCACAAATGTGTACAGAGGCACGAATGTAAATGGTGATTAAAGATACAATATCACACAGTAGAAGCTAGTCTGTAAATACAGCTCTCGTACGAGGCAGTTCTCACCTACAATTCCAGGTCCCAGGTGATAAATGACCAATGACAGAGGGCATTACACGCACAAACGGACCGCTGCTGCTGCAAGTTAGGAGCAATTCATTAGCTAGGTGACACTCATTTATCACTGTAGCAATAAGATGAAAAGACAAGAGTTTATTAAAGCTCTACTTCCTTTTCATGTGCTATGAAACGTGAACAAATGTGTAGGAAATATCATTTGGAATCAAATGTACAACAATAAAATACTATGGTCAGCATAGATTCAATCCAATTGTATAAAATTTGAATCGTCGTGTTCAGTTACGACAAATGCATGTAGATTAGATGTGGATCGACGTAGCCATTTATGGAAAATGATGATGCGTTTAGACGGCTTAACGACATTCAGATAAACTTCATTTGCAAAGACCAACAGTAAACTTCATTCGCACCGACGGTCCCAGAAGCATGGAGAGGAGTGTGTATTTTCAACAAAGTGACATTTAAGGGCACAACGGACGGGACACTTGTCAAGTGTCCTGACAGAGAAAATTCCTGACAAAGGACCACGAGGGATGCGGAGACCGAGCTTCGGCTTTCATGTCAAGACGTGCCAGTCAACTGTCAACAATTGAATAAGACTAAATCAACGGTCGACCGACCCCTGAATGTGACTCGTGAGATTTTTTCATTCCTTTGAATGCAATTACTATTCACTCTCCTATCTGTGTATGCGTGTACAGCAAAACCTTTGGCGATGCGCAAGAAGTCAATTCACCGCACGGTAAATGAAAATAAGGTCGCTCGTTTTACCGGCTTACACTCGACACACGTGCGTGTTAAACATTCACCCGTTGATTGCAAACGAGACTCCGGTTCCTTTTACAGATGTTTATTGGTCATCAACACACCGTAGAACTAAAACTTAAGACATACAACATAAGAAAACACATCTATATTACACGGCGGCGTTACAAATGGGAACAAGGTGCAGGTGCGATGGGCAGTAATGGGCCTTATCCACCGAGGGGAGGTCGAGGTGCCTGTCGTTTGTGACCCGCGGCCCCTCCGGACGACCGTTCGTGGTTGCTGTTGATTGTTCGTACTCGTGGGCTTGTATACTGTATTAGAGTTAAGTGCATCATCTTACCTTTCTGTTTGACCCTCCCCTCGCCCTTTTACACTCGCAAACCCTGGCCCGCCCGGCCGTAGCCCCCTAGCAGTCTTCTCCAAAACGCAAGCTTTCGGTGACACTTTGACACATTAAAACTCGCTGGTTTACATCATTTGTGAACAATGCCAAAAAAATGTACAACTGACACCACATGCGTAAGGACTTTTTTTTTTTTTTTTTTTTTTTTAAATATAACCACATGTACACTTTTTTCTTTTACCAAGTGTACGGTTAGCGGCTTAAGGCGCGCACTTTGGCTGAACATTACCAAATAAAAGCAACATCAATGCAGATATCTGCATTGTGTGTAAGTCTCACATATTTCAGATTCCGATAGTTTTCAGATGACAGCCAAAATCTGATGAAATAGTTGACTTCAAATAATTTGCAGGCCAAGATTTTGGATGAAATCAATGCTTTTGATGGGCTTTTGGTAGAGAAGAATTTCTCACCCATTTCACATTCTACATACACGAAGCTACCTTTCAAATGAGACGTTATAAATTGAGATTTTTAAAAAATAAACCCATTTATGATTATTATTGCAATATAGGTTGTTTCATTTAGGAATAAAAATGTATTACATTTGAGCGGGTGGTTTATTAGGATATGTTGTCATTACTTTAGTGGTCAAATTGGTTCCATTTTTCGACAGTAATATCACATATTAGCAATAATTTATGAGACAATATATCGCCCATTAACATTTGTCATTGCAAGAAGCCTATGTATAACGATGTATCTAGCACGGCATCTGTAATGCATCATTATGCCACATCAGAAAAGAGTGCTTTACGACACAGTGCATGGCAAACATCTGACCAGTGGAAAAAAAAAAAAAAAAAAAAAAGATGACATTTTTAGAATTGAATTCTACTTGAATCATAATGCAACACATATTGACAGTTACTGTATGATATGCCCCTTTTATGGTATCTACAATTTATCTATTGAAGTAGCTTTCCAAGTACGCCACTCCGATACCATATGGTTGAAACGAACCACCGCTTCCTGCTGGCTCAAGTCGAGCGTCTTTATTGTTGAGTCACAGCAAGAAATGCTGAAAATAAACTATCTAGTTGTTGTATTGTATTCCTTACTGTTGTTTTACTGACAAGGCAAAGGAGATTTTGGAAGCATTGCTCACCAAGCTGCCATCCCAACAAAAAGGGACTTGACTGGCATTTGAAACAAAACAAGAAGCCTCCTTCCTGAGCATGCAGTTCATCCCAAAACTGCCATTCAATACAGCTCCTAGCACATTTTCCATCCAAGAGCCGTGTACCTGTTGCCACTAGTAACACAGTCAAATTCCCTCATCCACTGAAGGAGAGTGTGTTCGCGCATGACTAGGCACATTCAGGTAAACAGCATTGTTGGTGCCAGGATTGGCATTCAGTAGAATGTCTTGTCTCATTAACAACATTCACAGATGATTTGTCCTCATACTGGTTGCTTGCGCATTCCCCTTGCCCTATCCGATCCATCTTCCCTCCTCTTTGGTTGCTAGCCTCTCCTCACGTGGAAAATACAGTGCAATATCACCGCAATAAGTGTATTTTATGATGTGTTTTCCTTTTTGATTTGCCTGTCCCGTCCACAGCTTTCTCCAAATAAACAAAGCAACCACGAGGGCAGTACACCAGACTTCCAAATGGCACATTAAAACTTTTCAGCCTACAAAGACACTCAGACTCCCATTGTCTGTGTCTAAGCAGCTGAAAAGGACAGGTTTAAAAAAAAAAAAAAGGAACGTCTCCTTTTCTGACATATTTTGTTCTGCTCCATCTACGCTGTCACTTACTCTTGTTTTGCCACGGAGTCTCACGACCACAAAAACAAAGAGTTGCTGAATGTAATTATCGCAAGACGGAAAAACAGGACAGATGAGCGGTTTAATGTCAGGATGCCATTCTCAGAGCAATTCTGTAGACAGCTGTTCATCAAAGGACATCGTCTTGCTCTTGGAGCAACAATTTTTCCTTTGTTCGTCGGTCCCACGTTTTATTGCCGGTTGAGGTGGCTCTCACAACCTGTGCAATGCAAAGATATGGTCAGGGCAGCTAGTCACCTAAAACCCTGATGGAATAACCCTCAAAAGTTGTATCCTAACTAAAATAATAAAAACCACAACAAATACATCCCTTACATGTACAGTGGTACAAATAGAATAGTGACCAAGGTGGAGTACACATTCTTGTCGATAAATGTACTTGTACTGTAGTACAAGTGGACGTTGTGTAGTACATACATATTTATCCATGTCTTATTTTTGCAAACTTCTTACAGTATCTTACAAAGCCTTTATGCTTGCCTGATTGGCAAGACATCCGTTGTAAACACAGAAACGAAAACTAAAAAGGGCAGAGTATCCACTTTTAAAATCTGGCCGTAACCGACTGAGAACCTCGTTGGAAGTATTTCCCACAAACAAGTTTTCTTGAACGTCGCTTGAAATATTAGGCCAATTTCCTGAATTGCACCACTTACATATTGCTCCTTTAAAGAAACTGTGCAAATGAAGGGAAGTCTTCTATTTCTGTTGAGTCCTAATGAAGATTGTTTCACTCACCTGACCTGAAGATTTTCACCGTCACTGGTTGCACACTCATTCCTCACGTCGTCCGCTTTGTTTTTTTTTAGCACAGCCGACTGCCGTTGTCTGCGCTCCCTTGGCAGCAAATCCTATGGTAACGCAGATAAGAATAAAGTGCTGCCTATTATTTATTGGAATACCGTATTAAAAATAAAGGCCTATTCAAATTTAGTGAAAGCAATGGAATAGGCTGTGCTGTAAAGAAAAAACAAGGTGTGGATTTTCGTACATCGGACATTGCGATCAGCATTTAAAGTAGTAGGACCGAATTTGATCCTTTTTCTTCCTCAATATTTGCTTGTATAGGCCAGCAATTTCAGTTGAAATAAAATAGCAGAAAAATGCATATCATTGTCATCTCTCATTTTTTGGGGGTATTCACATTTACTTGTCTTAAATGATGTTATTAAATCATTACTTTAGAAGCGATGTAAGAACAACAAAACCTACAAAGCAGGGTGGCAGAGGGCAGGAACACTGGTTGGTTGATTGATTCTCTGGCCAGCGTTGAAGAAGACAACTTGTCGTTTTGAATTGAAAAATACATCTTTTGTAATATCAGTCCTGAACCTTATTGTAATACGTACTCCTTACTGTAAGGCAGGCTAAATTTAGGTGTTAATTTAGGTCTTAATGAGCAAAGTCAACCAAGACAACAAACAGCTCAGGCATTCTTTGAAATGAACGACAAACCTCGATCTTCTCCTCCGTGTCTTCGCAGATAGGGATATTCTTTCTTTTCTGTCCTCTGGTTCTCTGTGGGAATAGAAATAAATATATGTTCATGTTCTGGTAGCAAAGAAAAAAAAAAGTTCAGTAATTTCATTCAAAATGTGAAACTTGTGTATTATATGCACTCTGACGTGATGAACAAAGACGGGAGCTTCGCCCTTGGCGTTTGGATTATGTGGAGGAAAGGCTTTTCTTTATTCAAACATAGACTTCATAATATACTGACGGGACACGGGGCCGATTAATAGGGGGCCTATCTCCGTCAAAGCTGACCGAGTGGAAACGCAGCCTTTTCCGTTGAAAATTGTTGTGAATAAATGCTTAAATCCCTGAATTCTTTATAAATATGGACGTAAAAAGTCTCGATTCTTGGTTAAAAGCAAAAAAACCCGAGCAGTTAGCATTTATTTTACGTAAACATTGCGAATTATGACGCCAATGTCGTAGCAGTTCATTTCTTCCGCAACGTTTCAAAATGCACGCACGGTACGAACAAATCACTCCTAAGACAAGCCTTCCTGTTTGTACGCGGTACAGCTTTTGTACTTTTTCAACCTAAATCCGGCGTTGGATCGCCGCATGTGTTTGAGAATAACTGCCACCGAGTGAAGCGGCCTCCTACTTGAAGGCGTGGCGCAGTGTCTGGGAACGTGTCCCGTCAATATCATGATTTAAACTTTGAACAATAGCATACAGACATAATGAGAATGAGCTTTAAAAAAAAATCGGATCTTTTCCCTTTGTGTTTGGCCAGGCGATGTGTCAATACGCACCGTGCCTCTAACTTGAGATCTTTTGGGCTCGGGCGACATCTCTTGCGGGATGAATTTGACCGGCCCTTTGATCTGCCTCCTGGACCTCTTTGTACCGTCGGGTAGCGTCTCCATAGCAATGTCAGTTTCATCGCTGCTTGCCTGGTCACACTCTGAGCATTGCCTGAGAACAGGATTTCAGAGAAAACAAAACGACTTTTTAAAAAATCCGTTTTAGGGAGACAAGTTTTTTAAGTGCTTTCACATACCAAACTTTTTTATCACACTGCAGCATTGTCGTTTTGGTCAACGATGACCGTCACCAAAATAATCCGTCGAGCAACAATTTTTTTTCGTGATGACGACGAGCTAAAAAGGTGTCCCGGGAGACCGAAACGTAACGCGACGACTGCCGGTTTTCGTCTGACGAGATGTGAAATGCGCGATAGTTTCCGTCATATGTTCGCGATGTGGAACATTTTCTTATTGTACGCCTGCATCATAACAGTGTGACTCACGTGATGTGCTGCGCCCCTCGCTCACCTGTGTCCTCTTCAGGCTCCATTGTTTTGAAACAGATGGTAAGATTTGTTTTCTTATCTTAGCAAGAGTAAACATGCGATGTTGTTTAGCCTTTGAAGGTGTGTGCGGAGTGATCTTCCCACTATTAGCGTTAGCATAGCATTCACGATGGCATGATTAGCATTTAGTGTGGCGAGCGTCGTCTTAAATTCTCAGACAATTTAACATAGTTCGCAGCAATCAGGTTGGTATAATTCATTGAAAATAACGTACTGTTTTGCTGCTGAGTGTGTATTATCATCACCAAGTTGAAGTTGTCCTTGTCGACACTACAATATGTGCCTGTTTTGTCAATGTTCATTCGAAACTGGATCGAATTCTGGACGAAAACCTGAGAACTTTACAGATGAAAACATTTTTTTAGTCATCGTCGACTAAAACTAGACCAAATTAGTCCTGAGTTTTTGTCGACGAAAACTAGACAAAGACAAATTCATTTTGAAATGACCAAAATATGTATTTTCGTCCAGAGGACTAAGATTAAAACGAAACGGGCTGCTACAAACACGCTGCATGCTTCCTGAGCAATAGCTCTTACAGCTAGGATCCAATAGTCTATAGTTGACCCTTATTACTTGCTTTAGTGTCTTACCAGTAGCTGTTTTTGGTCTTCTTGGGCATCCGTGTCAGCGGTGGTTCCAGACAGCCCAAATGATAGTACAGTTTGCAGGTGTCACACAGCACTAGCAGATGTTGATCTTGGTTCTTTTTACAGATGCCGCAGCTGCCAAAAGAGAATGGTAATGGAGACTACATACCATCCACATGTAGAGGGAAAATGATAGAAAAACAACATTTTTCTTCTTCCACATGGCATATGTTTGGTCCCGTGTCGAAGTCCCCCGATATTGAGGTCTTGACAACGATACCGATCGGATACCTCGGCAATTCATTTATTACAAAACATACATTTTCTTGTTTCTTTCGACAATATCCTTGTCCGTTTTGATTATTTTGGTGCTATGTAGCCACAAACAGGGTGGTGAAAAAGCTCATCGGAAAACAGCTCAACCACCAAAAGTCAAACCAAACCTGTTAAATAAATGTATAAAATACACTTCACATACCGTAATATAAGTCACATTTGCATGCAAACTTGCTAGCTAGTGATTGATATTTATAAAGAATATTAAGATGTTGATGTGAGCAATTTCCCACCTGTAGAGAATTGCCGGCAGGCTAGATGGCTTCCCTGGTGATCCCCCCTCTTTTTTGCAAGACTTCCTTTCTTTGGGGGCTTTCAGAACAGCTGGAGTGTTTAGTTTCTGCGGGAACAAAGAATGCGCTTGAAATATTAGAGATGAGATAGTGGCGAAACTGCCATTTTCCCACCCACGAATAATTCCTGCAATTAAAGGGACTATACACACTTTTTTACTCGCGACCACCACCTTCGGCCTAAAGCGTCACTGTGGGCCGCGCACCCTTGTATGAGCACGGAGATAAAGGAAGGGGCCTTCGGCGTATCAATTCAGCACCAGAAACGAATGAAACGCAGGGGTGAAAGTGGGCCAGAATGATCAGGAACGCAGTTCCGGTATAAGATTCAGGGCCAGAACGCAGTTCAGGTACAAGATTGAGGGCCGGAATGCTGGTCTGGTATAAGATTGAGGGCTGGAATGCTGTTCCGGTAGACAGTGCTTTGATTCCGAAAATATGACAGCAAATGTCAAAACGCTATGTAAAAATTTTTATTAAATATATTTATTATTTATTTTATTCCACGGACGGTTTCCGCAGCTGCTGCAGTTATCCGAGTCTAATGATGATGAGTCACATCAATATGCGAATGCACGCAGCAAAGCAAAGCAAAACGCCTGGACTCATTTATCCGTTCAATTGGCTGACATACCGCCATGTGATCAGCAGAGATAGTTAGCTCTGATTGGTTCAAATGTGCATGTTTTCTGGAACAGCCAGAAAAAAAAAAAAAAAAAGGTTGTTAAATTGATGTGACAAAAAAGGGCAATGCAACATAAAATGGATCAAATCTTTAAGAGCAACGAAAGAGTTAAGGAGGCTTATTTATCATATTTAGTTTTATTTGCTCTGACAGGGAGGTTCAACACATCTTAGCTGTCAAGGTGCACTTCGGACTTATATTTTTTCATTTCTATTAGGCTACTTATTCATTTCCTTATGAGCTAAAAAAGTCAATGTTTGCACCGTCTTCAAAATATATTCCATTTCACTCTGCATTTGTACTTATTTTTCTTAATGTATGTTACTTATATCTTTGTTATATATAAAAAAGTAAATGTTTACATTGTTCAATTTTAATATACATCCTATGTTCTTAAGTAGCTAAAATTGAGATTTGGCATTTAGTATGTGAGGAAATGAGGGGGAAATTAAAATTAGGAGATGGAGGTTGGGGTTATTGCTGTTTTTGTTCACTTTTATTTTGCAAATCATTGAAAAAATACAATTTTGAATGAAAATCAGTTTTTGTGCTATAGAAATAACTGCGCTAAAAGAGTTTTCTTTGCATTTCAGTAGTTTAAGAGGTTTGACCCCCCCCGCCCCCAATGAAAGGGAATAAATAAATAAAATTTCTTGCTCTGTGGCAACGTTCGCGTTGGGGAGTTCCAGCAAGAAATTCTAGCCCCTTTCACCCCTGATAAACAGAAGCAAGTCTGAAGTGGGTGAGAAAAGTGTTTTTGCCAAGTGGAGGCCAGGTAAAACAGAGCCGAGTACTCGACCTGAATACTCTATTGAAGGTAAGAAAAAGGGATTTTGGGGGCAGTTCAAACGTCAGGGCTCTTTGTACGCATCAGGGCATTGGTAGCGCATTCAAGCATGCAGAGTTGAAAAGTATTTAAAATTTGAAATGAACTTGGAAAAATCCCGTGTAGTCCCTTTAATGTCTGTGTAGTGTTTATCAAATGTATCAGTCCCTGAATGTTCGTATTTATTTATTTTTAAAGAGAGTCTTCTATATATTATTTGGAGAAATAATTACTAATCAATCCACAGCCATGGAGCTGTGAAAGGAGGAAGACATGCTACGAGTGGTGGTACCTGGCCTAGGATGTCCCCGAGCAGAGTCCATATTTCCTGGCCTTCGCTTCGCAGATCTCCGTTGACGTTAAGCAGCTCCTCTAGAGTTTCACACAGCTTCACGCATTCCAAAGGATAAAACATGAGATCCACGTCATTTATTATTGTCACGAGTTTCATTGTTATTTCTCAACGGGAGAGCGAGAATGTCACGGATTTTTGCTGAACTCGCTCCACCACTTGTTCTTATACTTACATATCCAGATAAAAAAGTAGTGGAAAATATTTGCCGGGAGAAAGGTGACAGTGAAAGAGCATTTTGTAGCTGGGCCGCTAACCTTGTTGTAGTCCACGTGCAGTTTGTCTTGTTCATTTTCAAGCTTGTCTTTTAAGCCTTTCTGCTCAGAGATGTTGTCCTGGATCTGGATCATTCGCATGTTACGCTCTGAACATGAACGGGACAAAAAAAAAATAAAAGCAAAATGTCAAGAAAATCCCATACCGATATAACAATGGCTGATATGAGTTCTACGGTACCGCTAGCTGCAGATTGTGCAATTACCGCCACTAATCGAAGGGGGTTAAAGCTTAATGTGGGGGAAGAATTTGGTCATCGAACCAAAACAAGCTATAATTAAGTAAGCTCACAAAAAAAAAACGAATGGCGCTGGGGACATATAAATGGCGGACGTGGCACGGGCCTCGTAGGTCGAGCGCATCGTAACCAGAGGACTCCCCGCAACTTTACAAGTGGCGATGCATTGGCAAAGGTCAAGGAGCAACAAAGGACAAAATAAATGATCACTTGTTCTTACCTAAGTAATAATTGACAAAGTCGGCAGTGAGGGCAGGCTGCTTGTGTTTCCGACGTCCGTCCATGCAAGCGTTGGTGTCGGACGTGTCTACCGGGAAAATGTCCGTGCTGATCCCCATCAGCTCCGCCTTTCTCATTAATTTCCGGATGGCCGAGGCGCTGGAGGTCAAAGGTCGCGGCAGCTTCTCCCTCGGCACCCACGCTTGAGGTCGAGTGTTCCTGGACAACTCTGCTTTTGCTCGGTATTGTTGCAAGCGTGTTGTGATTCGTGCCTAGTTGTGCGGACGCAAGAAGGTGAATTTAGCAGGAAATTTATTTCCAACCACAGTAAGCTGTACATCTTACCTGAGCTTCAGGAGTGAGCTGTTTCTCCCTTTCCAGCAGAGACACTTTACAGTAAGACTGCAAAGCCAAGTAGTTTTTTCTTTTCCACTTCCTATCAAAGCGATCTGCGTGCTGCTTACAATAGGCAAAAAATGGATCTGCAATATCCTAAAGGATGGAGGAAGCCGAGGCCAAGAAAGGAAGACTAATTAGGTTCCTAATTTCACCATTAAGCCTTTTTTAGGATAGACCTGTGTCTAAAATGTGGTCTGATCTAATTGATCACCAAATGCTGGCTCTACTGCGTACTGCCTGGTCGGGCGCTCGCAGTTTGTTCAAACCAATTTTTTTCTAATAAAAACACTTCTTTCATTGGTAGTACTATTCCGCTCCAAATATGACCAGGAATGGAGAGTTGATGAAGGTTTTATGATTTGACCCTGAAATTCTGAATTCCTTTCTTTTAAATCATTTCTATTTTTAGTGTGCTTATTTCCTTCCACCGTACATTTGGTCTTTTTGTTTTTCACATTACGAAATGTTTACTTTTTTCCCCCACCTCTTCAGCAGCGGCTTCTGATAGGAGTCCTTCTCTCTGCGCACAAGTGACATGGAAGTAAGATCGACACATTCCCGCATCGCAGCTGATGCACACGCCGGTTCTTGCAAAGCGATTATCTTCGCAGAAACTGCATTCCTAAAAGCAAAACACATGTGCATGAACCTAACCATTCGAAATTAGATTTTTTTTTTTTCTTTTTCCCCAAATTCAAAACAGATATATCTAATGGGGTAAATAGAACGATAGTGGAAATATTGCGATATTAAAACGTTTCACCAGATGACTTAAATAGCTCTGTCTGTCGTTGACTCACCATGACCATATATATCCAATACATTTGAATCCAGGCTAAGGGGGTTCATCTGTGAATGATGAAGATTGCTGTATATAAAGGGATCCAGGAGGCCATGTTTCTGGCGACATGCTGCTTTTACGAAGCAAAATTAAAGTTGATTGGGGGGGACAATCACGCCTCCTGCGACAGTACTATGCGATATAATGTGCAGGCCCGGTAAATATTATTTTTGCAAATGAAAAAGCCCTCTCGCAAAACAAAAACACAAATGGGGCAAATACTACTTCACAAATGGAACAACTTACCTTGGCCCCATATTTGGAGTAATTCATCTCAGTGAGGGTGACCGGTCGTAGTTTATCTATATCTCCGAACGCAACACCGGGAACATAGAGCGCACATACCACATGCACCCATCTGAAAAAGAATGAAGAACAATATCAAAATGGCTGAAAATTCTCTGGCCATGAAATCTATCACGACTGGACTTTTCTGGTTGTCGATCGGCTGATTCTCACGAAGCTAATCTACCCCATGTCTTTTCGGGATATACAGTAGTCATGAAAACCTTAAGTAGTTGAAAGATGGTTATGTCTATTACGTATGCGGCCCGGTCGACCATTTCTTACCAAAATAGTATTTTGTACGTTTTATAACTGATTTGAAGAGTCATGACTGTACTGTAATGCGTCCATGAAAAGCTTCACCTCAATGAAGCATCATAAATATTCAATCCATTTCATCGAAAAATATATCCATTATTATCCATCATTTTGAAGATTACAATAAGCTATAATACCTAGTATAAAACAAATATTGAAAGAAAATCTCGTTTCGAAGCATGCCGCTTTCTGCACGGTCATAATCACCGTGTTTTTTGAGATGAAGTTATTCTGACCCGTAATGCACCGCAAGAAGGCAAGAGAAAAGATTGTTTGGCCTATTTTTGATTTTGTTAAGAGTTTATATGGCTACTTCCCTACCGTGGATGATCTTGACCATAACGTGTAATATTACATGACATGAATTAATCACTAATTCTATTAGGGATCTCAAAGTGCCCGTGACAGCATTAAAAAAATCTTACATAGCATTATTATGTGAATTAGAATCATATTTTCAGACGATTCGACTGTATACAATAATTTGGTAAAGCGCAGATGACGAGAAATGACTCTTTTAATCTGCCGTTTACCCCCGCCTGCCGTTATAGCGCTCTAGCGTCCCCAAACGGGGGATGACGTCGGCAGGGTCACGGTTTCATCTCATTTAGAATTCGGCCCATTGAGGGGGAATTATTCAGAACGAGGAAAATGCGACAAAGAGAGCCGCAAAATGTTTCAATCTCTCGACGCCAATATTTTTACAGGATATTCTTTTAATGCAAGTATTTTTCCCCAATTGCTAAATAAATGGTATGGTCATGACAAATAACAGTCTTGTGCTAAATGGCGTATGAAATATTAGAAATGCATTTGTTCAGTACAACAGGGCAAGATTACTGCATAATGATCAAAACTGCCGACTTCTTCCTCTACCGAACGGTATTTCATGCCACCGGAGTTAGTCCGGCTTTGATCATTTCCCTGCCCCGCCTTCGTAGGAAAGAGCGTCAACAAAACAGGAGGCGTGACAGCTAGCTGACACGCTAACCCAAACCGAGCAGCTTTTCCAAGTCTTATTTTTTACTTTCGAAAACGAAAAATCACACGAAACTATCCCATCTCATGTCACACACGGCGGCGGGGCCGATCGTCTTCACTGATCTGCCGGCCCTCGGCCGTGAGCGAGTTACAGCTCGTCGTTCTGCCGCGGTTCCGGCGGGCAGGCAGAGAAAGGAGAAAGGGGAACGAACGCCAGAAATAGCACATTTTCTTCAAACAAAACAGCTGATGTCGGAGCGGGGGGGCTGCCCGAGCCCAAGCCGAGGATAGTGGTCTATTGGCGGCCACACAAAGAAGACAGAGGGGGTGGAAGTGACCGTAGCGTGTGACAAGCTGCCGGTCGTCGGCCGAGTGGCCTTCTAGTTGGACAGGCAGCATGGTCACCCAAAAAATGCAAGCTACCTCCTTATTAAAACGTGCGCCGTGATCCTAATATTTGACATAATATAAAACACATATCTTACTCACTTCCTCGTCGGTTCAATGGTCCCACAGTTGTCAGACTTGTTTTGGCCATTATCCGTGGTGAACGGGAACTTTTTGAAACCCAAAAAGGTTTACGCGCCTCTCCCTGGTGCAGCAACAAAAGTCTGCAGCACATTGGCCTGGCTTGATTCAAGAAATAAATGAAATAATCCGCAAAATCAGCTGAATCCGCAGTCGTTCTGCATACTGTATTATTGGCTGTATACTAAAGATGATTAGCCCGCTTACGTCACATTTGCATTCTTTGTGAATCCAGGAAGTCACTCATTTTCATGGCGCGGGATTCAAAAAATTGAATATATAAATCGATCGCTTCCACACACATCCAAGCGGTCCATTTCATTCAGGAGCATAAAATACTAGAGCTGGGAATCTTTGGGCACCTAACGATTTGATTACGATTACGATTCAGAGGCTCCGATTCGATTATAAAACGATTATTGATGCACGCCCTTCCTTTTTTTTTTTTTTTTTTTTTTAAGGTTTTGTACATTAGTTCCAAAATTGTTCAAAAATACTCTCAGGCTAAACCAAACTACTATTTCAGTATCAAGTTAACATATAGCAGTAAACAAATATACAAAAATAACAGTAAATAAAAAAACTCCAGTCCCCATTCTGTATCAGCAGCTTTAAACTACATTCAATTAATTTAATGTTGTGAATCAACCGTTAAAGTTGTTAAAATTGCTCCCGTTATTCCATAATTTCCCTTTTGTCTACTTTTGGGGCGGCGTGGCTCAGTGGTAGAGTAGTTGTCCCCCCAACCCAGAGGTTGTGGGTTCGATTCTTCGCCCTGATGAACTCGCCTAAGTATCCTTGAGCAAGATACCGAACCCCACGTTGCTCCTGGTGCTGTGTCACCAGTAGGTGAATGGCGAGATAGTGTAAAGCGCTTTGAGCGCCTTGAAAGGTGGAAAAGCGCTATATAAGTATAACACCATTTACCATTTTGACATGTGAAAGTTTTAAAACTATTTTAAAGATAGATTCAAGTCAATATTTTACCGATTTAGGAGTATTTTAGATAAAAAGTTAATTAGGTTTGCTTGGAAGGTTCGCTACAACAGCATTGCAGGGAAGTTTACTGCTTTAAGATGGCGGCCGTTTACTAACGCCCGTATCTAGCTTTTTGCAGATGTGCTGCTACCGCTACCGAGTCTATAATCCATCTAGTCCTCTATAAATGATATCTACCGTAACATTATGTAGTTTAGCTGTACTTGTAGCAGCTTTTCGGCAGCAGTTCAGGTATGTTGTTGTGTTTTTTTATCTCGTGGCATGAGTTGAGCTAGAGCCGTGAGTTGAGCGTTGTCATTACCCGAGGGGCCGGTTAATGAGAAGCATGATGTTTAGCTACTCCCGCTCCGTTCCGTCCCGAAGACCGCGCGGCGCGCTGAGTGTGTTGTACTTCCGCTTTACTTGGCATATTTCAATAATCGGAATTTGGATGTTTGTGAATCTTTCTCGAATCTTCCACGGCCGAATCGCGAATAATCTAAGAATTGGAAATTTTGCACACCTCTATAAAATACCGCGTGAAATATTAAATAAATATGTTTTTTGCTGTCATAGGCCCTTTAAAATGTTGATGACAAAGTCATTATAGCATTCTGCCATTTTAAGATAGCTTTGGTTAATATGCTTCATAGCTTTCATGGGAATGACATTTTTACATTGGGCCAGATAGCCACACCTTGGTAAATTGGTAAACTGTTGTGTGGGATTAACATTGGTTTGATGAACCTTCGGTGTGTAATATGCAAAAGAACAGAAATCAAGATGAACGTCGCCGACCAGCGAGCGACCAAGTGCGCGGCGGCGGCTCGTCACCCCCCTCGACAGACAGACATTACCTCAGTGTGACACAATTTGAAATGCAGATTGAAGGGAAGAGAATCCAAAGTCCAATATAGAGATATCCATCTCTAGCAAGCAAGCTTTGCGCTCCGCAGTTTAATTTGCTGTGTTTTTCATGCTCTAGTGAAGTAGTAAATTTGGGTGCAGCCTGGCTAAGGAGCACTATCAGCGATAACGTGGCTGAAGTCTCCACGCTTCACATAACACACTCTTTTCTCTTATTCCCTTTATTTCACTATCTATCCACTACCGGCCGGCCCACTCCCCAAGTGAAAATCCTCTGCCGCAACCGAGCAGAAGTACAATTCCGATAACCCCGGGCGAACGCAGCTCTTAATGGCCGTCGTGCCGTACCTTCCCGCGTCTGTCTCTTTGAAGATACCATCCTGGTTGGGGCAAAGCTCGCAGCTCGGCATCACTCCATTCTTACAGGCGTCACAAAACCAAGGTTCTGTCGAGTTCTCCGATGCCGAGCTCATGATAGAGTCGCTCTCACCGTCCACGCCGTAGCATCCTGGAAAAACGGACAACGCGTACGTTCATTCTGTCGCGTTGAGGTCCAACCTACTTCGGTCAATCGTAAATATGGCGCTTGGCATTTCGTCGTCTCGTGGCCACTTACTAGGCAATTACTAGGCAATTCCCGATCAACGCTTTCATTGAATTCTGAACAGACCGAGTCATTTACAGAACTAAAATGGATCTTACCTTCATGCACAGTAACGCCACAGTTGTCACACTGAATGATTTCATCTGCATCCTCACTGTTGTCTCCTAGGCAAACAGAGCATATGAGGATGTGCTGAGCGCTCCAAGTCTGGGAGCGATCTAGCGAGGCATCCTGTGAAAATAAATAAACAATTAGGACACGTGTCCCGATTCTGCAGAGAGCAATCCTCCATTCCGCCGGCATTTCAGAAAACCGCCGCTTTCGGGCCCACTAACGCAATAGAGATACCATGCCAAACACTCTGCTTATCAATGAATAAACGCCAATATTGTATTTGTCACTCTTGCTTACTTATAAAGTGCAAAACCTATGGGTTTGGCAGAGCAGTGATAATGAAGGAAGGCACCCTAACCCTATGCTCACAAGGCACTGAATGACATTTACAGCGAACCAAACCTAGGCTGTCTGGGCTGGACTCGTTGCATTCTTCATTCCGCCTGAAACAAAAGACCGACCGCTCGACGCGGCTGCCGACGGCCCCGGGCGGAGTTGAACGTCAGCGCCCGAGGCCCGTGACATCGCTGAAGTCTTCCCCCGCTATCAAAGTGAAGGAATCCCCAGGGCGTGTGCCGTCAAACGCTCCCTCCGAGGACCCTTAAAAGGGTGGAGCTGTCAGTCAGGGCGGCCCAACAAGGGAGCTTTTTGCTGTCTGTCAGGCACCATGCTGCCAACATTTAGTGTTTATTTTTTGACTTTGCAGAAAAATAGTAGTTTGAGGAGCACATCCCTCCATGACACATCTTCTCAAATAAACTGGACCATTGTCAGAATGTCAAAATTTGCCTCAAAACCTAAGAGTGTGATACCCACTCATATTAGCACGCAAGAAATAATGAAGTTAAGCGTGTATGTACTTTGGAGGACGCCGTTTTCCTTTTCCGTGGATTGACACTTACCTCATTTCCTTTTCCTTGGGACATGCTGTCATTTGTTAATTCTTCATCAAAAGCGTTAGTATTCTTAGGCTTCTTCTTGGGTTTCTTCACCTCCTTGTCACTCTCACTGCTACTGTTTTCTTCATCTTCCTCATCATCCTCATCACCAATGCCATCATCGTCGTCGTCGTCGTCGTCATCGTCGTCGTCCTTGTCGTCGTCATCCTTGTCGTCGTCGTCCCCGTCGTTATCATCCGCGCTGGCATCGTCTTCTTCCTCTTTCTGGGCGGCCGCCTTGCCTTTCTTCTTCCCGGCTGAGGGTCTCCAGTCATTGTCATCTTCACTATCGTAGTCGTCCATCTCATTTAGATCCTCGATGGTCGTAAAGTGAAGCAGCGGACGGTTCCTGCGAAAGTTCCACTTTTTCGGCTCGGCCTCGGCCGCGTCTACGTTCTCGCCGCCGGCCCCGGACGGCGAGGCGGAAACGTTGTCGGCTTCTGCGCTGGACTCGGGCTCTGAAAGCTTCTTGCTCTTTCGCCTGCCTTTGGCTTGACTTACGGCAGCGCTATCTTTGGTAGCAGTGTCCAAGAAGACCTGCCGTTTGGACTTTTCTTCATCTTCTCCCGGGGAATCCTCAGCAATAGGATCTGTTGGCTCTTCTTCTATTCCATCATCTATTGAGCAGACTGAATCCGAGTCGCTTTCAGAGCCAGTAGCACTTGGTTTAGAGCCTTCCTCATCACTTCCTTTGCCCGTCCCATCCGATCCTATCAGAATATACGCCGAAAGAGGGGGAAAAAAAAACACAAAACATTAGTCATGTCGATTCAAGAAGTAGACGGCTCAAGTTCTTTGTTAATTCTCTTAAGCAGCACTAATATTTTAATAAAGACACACGTTTTTTGGAAATACTGCCAACACGGTTCAGCCGAAAATGTCATACTTTGCCCGTTTTGGTTGTTATTGTTTTGATTCTGTGTTTACAAGGGATGTCCCGCCTTCCCTCCACCATTCAGCCAATTACCAGATAAGAGCTCTGTAGGTTTCGTAAACTAAGGTTACAGAAATAAGACCATGTTATGCACTTATACTACAAGAACATGGACTTTACTGAACTCATACAAGGTTACTGATACCACAAGTGTGTGTATCTGTATCACAAACATGTCCACCTGTACTATAAGTACATGTACTATTACTTAAAGCACGTGTAATCGCGTGTACTTCTGCTACAAGTATGCGTGATGGGGACATCCCTAGTTTTCTTGTCCGCTTTGGGGAGCAAACTTACCGTCAGAAGTCCAGAAAAAAATGACAGTAACTAACCCTTTATTATTGTAAAGCAATGTGCAAGATAGCATTCAATCCAAATCATCATGAAGGCTAATGCATACCTGAGGCATCTCCCACTTCAAAGTCACTGTCATCTGAGCTGTTATAATCCAGGGCATCGAGAAGAGAAGCAGCAAGCGGTTTGACCTGACGGCGCTTTAATCCACGGTCCACTAACACAGGGGAGTCACAGAAAACACCATTCACTTATCTGCTTTTTCAGACTGTGGCTATACAGTAAATATATTGATTGGAGGGAAAAACTGCCTCAGACAACATTTTGTGCTCTCTTTGCAATCCATAAACAATTAGCATCAAACACTTTGTTTAAAATCAAGAAACCACTTTTTGGTTAACATGCAACAGCGACCACCGATACGGTTACAAATTGCAACGGTCGAGAGGTAAAGACCTATTGATAATGTTTGACCTCTTTGAAGATGCATTGACTTTATTACAGACCATTGTAATTTAGATCCATGGCCAAGCCAACCCATTATGACAATTGGAATAATCCATCCCAAACGAAACGCTTTCATTTTTTGTAATCACTCTCTCTCATTAATCCTAATAAACCAACCATGCAAATGCAATGAAATGTTTATTCTTAAATAAAACACGCAAACTACACGAAAAATAATATATATATTTTTAAAACTCGCAATGCCTGATGTGTCATTTGGAAGTTAGCCTAGTCTAAAACAGTGGTTCTTTTGGGCATTTCCCCCCCGTTTTGGTTACAGTATCAAAATATAGATTGAGTTGTAGAAATGAAACATCATATCTTAAACGGGGGTTGTAATTTAGGCTGGTTTTTATTGAACTGGGCTGCCGCGTGACTGGACCGCCTTTTCCCGTCTGGCAAGCCTGGTCGCAACGCGACTGAGTTTACAAGTGCTCATTGTGAGTGCAGTGGATTTTGGAGGGGCTTTTACGGACTCTGGTCAGAGTGTATGGAGGCATTGGCAGAAAGACCTTTGGAGAGGAAAGGACAGTAGCTTCAAAATAGGTTCCTACATCATTCTTCAAAAACGTAGGATTTATTTGCTGTCTGTTGCACTTACAAGTAAGTGAAGAACATTCACCACAAAGTTTGTGTAAGAACACATTTAATGCACTTACAAGCTGATTCTGTTTTCTGAGCGGAGGTGAACAATTCGCACATACTGTATGGACAAGCAATCTTATTGATTAAAAAAAAAAAAAAAAAAAAAAAAAAAGATTTTCATGTTTGGACCTTGTTCCAACTTAAGTTAGGGAGCCCTGTTCAAGAATAAAGAAGATGCCGGTAACAATAATTGATGGGATGCAAAGTGCTCATCTGATAAAATTCTTCTACTTTATTTGTTAATATGATGTTCTAAACAAAAACTACTTAGAGGAGCAGTCTCGTTTTATTCTGACAATTAAAAAATAAGTAAATGACGCCTATAAACATTTGCCCCCTCGGGTCACCGTTTATATCTAGGAAGCATATGATATGATACATGTAAAATAACTTATTGGCCATGCAGTAACCAAACGCACGAAAGTGCATCACGTTTGCGTCCATTGAATAGCTTTACATAGAGCTCAGCTAACGCTACACGTTTGTTAGCCTCCTGACAAAGTTTCGGACATTCATTGTGTAATATTTGCATTGCCGTACGCGGCAAAGCACTCAGGACGATCCATGACTCTTCGAAATATTACAACGATGAAGGCACTTTTGCTGTCAATCACATTGAGTGGCTCTACCTACCTATCTTACGTAGGCTAACGACAACATAGTTAGCATTACAAACTGTCGTCTGGCAAGTTAGGACAGTAGTAATAAATACAATACAGCTCAGTTCACATACGATTAACTCTAAATGACGCATCGTAGGGCAATGCTGCCGAAGGGACCCGTGAACAGGGTTAGCTAGCGTGGAGTCCCCAGTCTGAGATGGAATGCCTTAGCCGGCTAACTGCTAATTGAGACGGAAGCAATCTTGGGAAGGCTGATCATTTCGTTCAAACCGAACCACAAGCAAGAATAGCTGCAGATACATATTTATATGACGGAGGAATGAATCACTTACTTTTCGCTGTTCTTTCGGGTGTCGGTCCAGTTCGAGGAGCCAGCTGCGTGCCGTGCCGTGGACAATGGAAACCACGTAAGTGACGTCTTTGTCGTGGCCGGATGGTGTTGCCATGGGGACTGTCGGGATGACGACACGGTGACTCAGTAAGGAGAGACCAAAAATCATATCGGATTATGCAGATAATACAGTATTGTTATGGTCCGCAGGGGTCTCCATGTTTACAGTCTTGTGTTTGTTCCTGTCCTTTTTTTTCTTGTTCTCGTTTATGGGTGTTTCTGATGAAAGTTATGCATTACGGTTAAGAAGGTCATTTCAAAAAGTTCTAAAATCTAAAAATGGCAGAATACTATGATGACTCAGTCATTTTTTTCCATCAACAGTTTGAGCTTTATATCGACACAAGGCCAAACAATATTATATTGTGGCCATATTTTCTCTTGCCTTCTTTGTGGTGCATTATAGGTCAGAAAAGAATAACTAAATTATACTAAAACAAAAACAACAAAACACTGTGATTAAGACAGGACCATATACACAGTGCAATAGTAATGAAAGCCGCATGCTAAAACACGAAACTACTTTTTTTTTTTAACATACAAAGTAAAAAACCATCATAATCTTAAAAATAATATTTTAAACAAATTGATGTATTTTTTGATGAAATTAATTCAATAATTATGCTGTATTGAGGTGAAAACATCAAAGCTTCTCATGGACACAATACAGTCATCAATTTACAACTAAAATTGGTTAAAAAACAAACACGCAAATGATTATTTTGTTAAGAAATGGTGGACCGGGCAAATAATAGACATAATCCACTTTTGACTCACAATGAACTTTTTCAGGACTATACAGTGTCCCTAAAATGACATCATTAGGTTAGCTTCATGAGCACCACCCACGAGCAGTGATACTGTACACAGAATGTCCATTGTAAGTGTAGCGTCAACCTTTTTTTTCTATGGCAAGCTGTGTTGTCTAATTAGAAGTGATTTATTGGTGCTCTTGGCGTTCCTTTATTGATTCAGTGAAGCCGGCGGAAAATATCCACACGTGTTCCCTCTCTCACAAGCGACACATCATTAGGTATTATGATTGCACGTTCATGCAAACATATTGATTGACTTTTGTCACGGTCCGTTCCTCAGCAAGCACAAATGGCAGGTGCATTTCTATGACATCTTCAGACACAAATGTAATTGTCAAATGGCGTCCCAGCTACACTCATTTCCCCCTGATTATGTCTTTCTCATGTCCATGATTTCTCACAGACAATTCACTGGCCCAGTCATTTCAGAACAATATCATGATAAACAATTTACACGCCATTAGTTTTTGATGTTCATTGATTGTTGTTTGAAATATCTTTTTCAAGGTTTTCATTTAGAAGTCCCGGCAATACTAAACACGGTGCGTCTGGTCGAATTGTTATTGCTTGATAAAGTAAACTACATCTGCTACGGGTGGGCTTCGCCACCCCTGGCCGCATTGCGGTAACGGCGCATTGACTGACCGTGGAGAGGTAACGCTACGGAAGATTCCGCATCTGAACGGATCAGGTCCCGAGAAGCGTATCGTGACGTTTCGCGATATATCGTCAAACGGTGTTTTTGTCCCAAATCTGGCCCCTTTAAAATGGATGAATTGTTGTCAAATCTGCTCGTGAATACTGTCATGAAACTGGACAGTTGTGAAGAAAAATGTGTTTAGCTATTTTTATAAGAATTCCTGTTTTGCTAGTGTATTTTGAAACAGGGCGTGGGTGCGATTAAGTAGATGGGGCCCGCCTTTCATCAGGACTTTAACCGTCAAGCCCGGCAGCCTCGTTGTTCGTCGCCTGCTTAGTGGCGTCAAGTTGGATCATTTCTGCTTTTCATTCATTTTTCCGGTTCTTGTTCTATTTCCTGTTTCAATTGTTTGTAATTGTCTTGATAATTTGACGTCTCCCAGTGTTTTTGCCGACTTTCGTGCGCTTTGAATTGAACCGAGCTATAACAAATTGTCTTCCGATCAGGGGAAAAGATGTCCTCACTCTCAAAAGGAAGGTACCGGATGGTGTCGCAGAGTGAGTCTTGCAGAGAAGAGAGAGTTATCATGAAATTGCCATATCTACAAAGCACTCCCCGCACGCTACAGATTTCCTCTCTTTAATCCTACACATCCAGCCTCATGCCTGCTAAAACCCTGTGATGTTGTGAAGCTCAGCATCCCAGGCTGAAAGAAGACTGCAGCCAAGAGTTAGAAGGGAAGACGGGTGATAGTGAAAGAAAAGATAAAACATGACAGAGTGACAATAGACTAAAAGAGCATTTCATTTGTTCTTTCCAGCAAGCGCAGCCTGGCTTTATGAAGAGAGTTACATGGCGGAGGTTAATTGAAAAATTAGATAAACACGGCCTTTGAAAAGACAGATTGTGGCTAGCGATGCAAAGTCCACACATGAAATTCCTTTACAATAACACGAACAACATAAAAAGAAAACAAACGCACGGTTAAATGTCTTGCAATGTAGTCACGGGTCAATTTGAGGGAAAATTCAAGTGGGGCCGGGTCTTTCTTCAGTTTTCTGTGCTGACAGTCAGTCCAAAGTAAAATCATCGTCTTAAACTTTTGGACAACCTTTTTTTTTTAACATAGAGTTTGTGGCGTTCATGTGGGTTCAATTAATTGAAAATAGCAGACTTTTGTAGCTGAGGTTGTATGATCATCACAGAGTTGGCCTTGTCTTTGTGCACGCTACAATATGTGCTCATCTGTCAATGTTCATTCCAATTTGTTGGAAACCTTTATTTAATTTTTGACTAAAACTTGGGAATTTTAGATAAAAACATTTTGAGTCATTGTCGACTAAATCTAGACAAACGCATTTTGAAACTACCGAAATATGACTTAGACTAGCAAGTATTTTTGTCTAAAAGGCCAAGACGAAAATGAAAAGGGCCGACACACCACAAAAACTGTTTACTATGGAAGAAGGAGGCCAGCACCAGATGCAACAGTGCCTATTGGTGATACAAACGCAAGGGACATTTTGTGAGTTGCGAAACACTTTGTCAATATATTTTGTCATCTAAAAAAAGAAAAAGACAGACGTGGTGTCATTATTCAGGAACAAAAAGTCATCTTCTTAGTTTATCGCCTTTCAAGAAAAGCCATTCTACGGTTGAGTTACACAGCATATTTATTGTCGTGATGCGATGTCATGTAACTGATACAAGAAGTTCTTTCGATTACTTCTAGACAGCACACAAACCTGGGCTTTTAACCAAGTGGTAATCGTGCTCCCCTGCCGAGCGGGTCAAAGTCCGGACCCGGTTGTGTCGGACCGGTCCCATCGGTGCCGAAACCCACCAAGGTGGTTTCCATGGCCTGCGCCCCTTACAATAGACCAAATGGAAAATTCCACTCTGTGAATAAATAGAAAGACGGAAGCTTTCCTGTAGTAAAACTAGATTTTTGAGGATTTTGAAATAAAAGATGAATTTTTTTGTTGATTTTGCGATACACTTGAAAAAGTGAAACTTTAGGATGAAAAGAGAGAGTTTCGTGGCTTTACTTCTTAACCACATTGCTGTGTTTTCCCAAAATTGAGAGACCGTAACGGAATGTTTTTGTTACCCGGGATTCCGATCTTTTGGGACCCGTAACATATTCTGTATTTCGGATAAGCTTTATCATGGGGAAGAATCTTTTTTTTGGGATACATTGACAATAGCAGGGAACTATCTTCATTTGTGGGTGACTGGAGATCTTACTTTATAGACACTGAGATGTGATTAGCATACATTTCCAGCTTAGAGAATGAATCCGAGCTGAAGTACGGGAAGTCCCATTAGTGGGATGACAGAGGAGCTGATTTATGTATTCTCTTGGCGGCAACTGGCAGGGACATTAGTGTTACAGATGGGGACAGGTGATGTTGTCAGAACCATCAGTCTAGAGCTGATGCAGTGCCAAAATGATGTGAGAGGAGCATAAGAATCAGAGGACTGAAAAATAGCATTTATTGCTGCTCTTCATCTGCATTGTCGTTTTCGTCAACGATAACAGAAATATTTTGTCGACCGACAATTTTTTCGTGACGATGACGAGACGATAACGAGCTAAAAACGTGTCTCGGGAGACAAACAATGAGACGACAACGAGACGAAACCGCGCCATCGTTTGCGTCATGTTCACAACGTGGGACATTTTCTTATTGTACGTGTAGTTAGCCTGCATCTTAGCAGTGTTTGGTTGTGTCACTCATGTGATGTGCTGCAAGCAACACGTCACTTTTGCACATTAATATTCATGACGTTAGCAATTGTGGCAGGCCGGGTCAACCTCCCGTTTGTCCCCAATAGTAAATAAATAGAAATAAATGTTGACTGAGCTTAACTTACCAAGTCTGTCCGAAAATGATGTCCCTGGTGCCAAATTAACTGCTAAAGATGTGGAAGAACTGGCAGTGTATCAAATACTTGTTCTCCCCACTGTACAAATGTTTAGTTAAAAGAGATGGCTTGAGTGCAGACTTAGCTTTTTTATCGATACCTTTTTCTTGTGTGCATTGCATTACGCCATAGACAATGACATTCTCCTGTTTCAACAATCTATCCTTTACCACCATATGCCCTGTCTTTCTTATATATTATACCCTCTGGTTGTCTTACGTCTCTGACCGTTCTTGGGGGCAATTTACATTGCTATTTTTGTGTAGCGATCACAAATGCTACTCAGTGACCGTCAACGAAGACTTTCAATTTTTTTCATTAATAATTCTGTAATTTATTTACACTTTCCCCTTACTAAAGTTGTTTTTTTTACAACAGCAAAGGTAACAGTGGCAGTCGGATATCATTTTTTTTTTTCATTCATAGTCAGAAGTTTTTGGTTGGTTTCTGGAAATGTATGAAGAAAACATCCTTTATATGTCGTAATGTCTAGAGTCGTTTCTACAAGTTCCATAGCAGCAGTGTTTGATCGCCATGTTGTTTTTTGAAAGATTAACAAGCAGAAATATCATGGGTTGTATGCGAGGGCGTGTCTATAATGTCTCACTTCCGCGTTATGATGGTGACGTCACGGTCTAAAAATAGCATTCGTGCCGTACGCTATTTAGGATGTCCTTCAAGCTAGGCTGCTCTCCAGGCTTGCTTGTTTTGAAACTCATGGTAAGATTTGTTTTCTTATCTTGGCAAGAGAGAGTATTCAATGTTGCTTTAGCCTTCAAAGGTACTGTACGTGCTGAGTGATCATCACACACTAAATGTAATTTGTAGCATTAGCATGACATTAGCCTAGCCAGCGTTTCTTAAACTGGTGTTGTTTTTCATTATGCTGGCATCGGCTTCCGCCTTACAATTGTAGTACTCCGTAAAAAAAAAAAAAAAACATTGGAAAGCCTTTACAGAGTTGGCGTTTTCCTTGTAGATGCTATCATTTGTGCTTGTCAATGTTCATTCGAAATATTTGGAAACCTTTTTTTTATTTTTTTTATTTTTATTTTTTTTAATCTTTGGACCAACACCTTTGAATTTTTGCAGACAAAAAGGTTTTGCGTATTCGTTGACAAAAACCAGAGTGATACTTCTTGAGCATTCGAAGACACATTTTGAAAGGACTAAAACAGGGATGCCCGAGTCCGGTCCTCGAGATCCCCTATCTATCTTGTTTTCCATGTTTTCCTCATCCAACACACCTGAATCAAATCATCAGACATGGATAGGGGCTCTCGAGGACCGGACTTGGGCACCCCCTGGACTAAAATATGGCTCATTTCGTCCGAGACTTAAGACGAAAATGAAAAGTGCTGCTTTAAGAGCAGCCACCCTGCGGTGTGTTACCTTAACACTTGTGCAACTGCACAATTCAATAAGCCTGAGAGAAGCTCAAAACGATGTAGAGTATATGCTAGCTAAATTGACAAGATCATTTGTAGCGGAAAAGAGAGTGAAATTTTGAAAATGGATGTTCTTATTTAACAGTTGACTAACTCGACTGCCGATCGAAACAAGCAAACAAAAGATTGCGATAGATTGAACGCCAAGGAAGAAAAACAAAGAGGATGAGAGGAGTTGGGGGAAGGGTTGTACGCAGACAATGTGTGTAATGGAAGGGTGGGTGGGAGAGAGAGACAGAGGGAAGGGAAAGGGAGAATCAAACAGCTCAATTGGGCCCAAATATCCAAGGTTAATTTTGTGAGAAAGCTGCAGTGGCCAGATAAGACCATCCCTGCAAATGAGTTCTGCCTGCCTGGATTACTGCTAAATTTATGCAGCTTTCCTTATCCTTTAACAAGCTCCTCTGAAGTGGCATAATTAACTTGCACACATAAAATGTGCATATTTTCTGCTTGGTGGTAACATTTTTTTATTTTGCTGCTTTGATTTTTTTGGTGCTATTCATTAAGATACTTTTTACTTCAGAGATTTGCAGTTGTAATGACACATGACGACTCTTCTGCTACGTAGTAATTCTAATTACATCACGCCTAAATCAATGAAGCGCTGATTTTTTTTCTGTTAGATAGGGAAAATAAACAAAGCTTTCCAATTATTCTCATTTGTGTGAATGAAAACGGTGAGAGGGTGATTGTCTACAACAGCTTTAAAAATGGACTGGTCCACCAAAATATTCATCACGCTAGTGCGCAGTCCATACAAATAGGGGCAGTTAAATCTTCAGCCTTAAAAAAATGTCCACACCCGGACAAATCATTCAATCTTCAAAGCATATAAGAGAAGATGCAAATATGTTAAGCTAACCTTGGGGACAGTAGGTCTAGGCTCTGCTATTAAAATTTTCCCCCTCCTAGCCACTCTGTTTATCTGCCCAAACACCGGAACCATCTCAAAAGTTTGGAATCAGATTTGTGTTCCAAAAAACAAAAAAAAATTCAACCAAAACCTTTGGCATCAAAAAAAAAAAACTTTCCTAATTTGCAAGCAAAAATAAGACTTTAAGCCAGCGATTCTCAACCTGGGTTCACAGAGGAGGTCTAAAGGGTTCGTTCAAGGTGAAGACACGTAGGGCAGGGCAGAGCCCTATTTTCTTACGCTGACTAAATCTCGGCAAAGTGGCGTTCAAACTTTAGTCCACAAGCTGAAAGGAGGAGAAACTGCTTTGCTCGGTGGAAGGTTGACTCGCGCCGGGTATGTGGAAGTACCACCTGCGTGGACTGCAAGGGTGTAGGTTTGGTCTCAACATTGGTAGGGACGACATAGCAGCATAACCTGCATGCATACCTGTCAACCCGAGGCCGTTGACGTCTTACAAATATTGTGAGTACACAGTGGGGCAAATAAGTATTTAGTCAACCACCAATTGTGCAAGTTTTCCTACTTGAAAAGATTAAAGAGGCCTGTAATTGTCAACATGGGTAAACCTCAACCATGAGAGACAAAATGTGGGGAAAAAAAAACAGAAAATCACATTATTTGATCTTCAAAGAATTTATGTGGAAGTGGAAAATAAGTATTTGGTCACATACAAACAAGCAAAATTTCTGGCTGTCAAAGAGGTCTAACGAGACTCCACTCGTTACCTGTATTAATGGCACCTGTTTTAACTCTATTGGTATAAAAGACACCTGTCCACAATCTCAGTCAGTCACACTCCAAACTCCACTATGGCCAAGACCAAAGAGCTGTCGAAGGACACCAGAGACAAAATTGTAGACCTGCACCAGGCTGGGAAGACTGAATCTGTAATAAGTAAAACGCAAAAATTCCAGAACCGCATGGGGGGACCTAGTGAATGACCTACATAGAGCTGGGACCACAGTAACAAAGGCTACTATCAGTAACACAATACGCCGCCAGGGACTCAAATCCTGCACTGCTAGATGTGTCCCCCTGCTGAAGAAAGTACACGTCCAGGCCCGTCTGCGGTTCGCGAGAGAGCATTTGGATGATCCAGAAGAGGACTGGGAGAATGTGTTATGGTCAGATGAAACCAAAATAGAACTCTTTGGTAGAAACACAGGTTCTTGTGTTTGGAGGAAAAAGAATACTGAATTGCATCCGAAGAACACCATACCCACTGTGAAGCATGGGGGTGAAAACATCATGCTTTGGGGCTGTTTTTCTGCAAAGGGACCAGGACGACTGATCTGTGTAAAGGAAAGAATGAACGGGGCCATGTATCAGCAAAGGCACTGAAGATGAGATGTGGCTGGGTCTTTCAGCATGACAATGATCCCAAACATACAGCCAGGGCAACAAAGGAGTGGCTTCGTAAGAAGCATTTCAAGGTCCTGGAGTGGCCTAGCCAGTCTCCAGAGCTCAACCCCATAGAAAATCTGTGGAGGGAGTTGAAAGTCCGTGTTGCCCAACGACAACCCCAAAACATCACTGCTCTAGAGGAGATCTGCATGGAGGAATGGGCCAAAATACCACCAACAGTGTGTGAAAAGCTTGTGAAGAGTTACAGAAAATGTTTGGCCTCCGTTATTGCCAAAAAAGGGTACATAACAAAGTATTGAGATGAACTTTTGGTATTGACCAAATACTTATTTTCCACCATGATTTGCAAATAAATTCTTTAAAAATCAAACAATATGATTTTCAGTTTTTTTTCTTCCACATTCGGTCTCTCATGGTTGAGGTTTACACATGTTGACAATTACAGGCCTCTCTAATATTTTCATGTGGGAGAACTTGCACAATTAGTGGTTGACTAAGTACTTATTTGCCCCACTGTATATATATATATATATACATTTTTTTTTTTTATGTACATGGTTGATTATGATTATGTGCATGTTGTGTTGTGTGAGCAACATATGAGGTTATACAGCACCCGTCTCTCTCTAAGCAGCTTCTTGCTCACGTTTTTCTGGTTCTATAGTTTCCAGCAGAGTTCACTACATTTTTCACATTTTAATTAACGTTAACAGTAGAAAACACAAACAGGACACTTCTCTCTAAGCAGCTTCCTACTCGAACTTTGCAGGTTAGCAAATTCACATTTTAATGTTATGCTATTTCTGATGCAGGTCGGACTTTCAGTGGCAAAATTTGTGGCGTGTTCCCCACCTCCACTACATTGATGTCTTTTACAGTGGCTGCCGCCGCTGGCCAAGAAAAAAGCTTCTAATATCCCTCCTCTTCAAGGGGGGCGGAGGAGGCGGCATGTTGTCGACATGTATTTCTCTCACAGCTGTGTGAGTGTGAGCGTGCTTGTGTGTGTCGGGGGTGGGTCAAGTCATCAGCGAATCAAACGTGCATTTAAGGGAGGGAAAAAATGGACCGGGGCATTCAGCAAGTGATAAGGGGTGAATGTAAGTTCGAACATAATTTGAAAATTATTCACTTAATAATGGTACGATCAATTCTATCCTTACAACATATGGGAAGACCATCTAAATTATATGTATAGCTGAACTCATTATACAATGCATATAAGGTTGCTTAAAGGTTGGTGGGGACAATTTGAGCATCCTGAAAAGTTGCGAGTGTTATGTCTCTACCGTCCCTATGCAAACCTACGCCCTTGATGGACTGCCATGGCATTTAAAAACATTTGTGTCACATGTTACACTTTAGTGTGTGATGCAGGCTTAATGTTGAACAATATAAGATTTTTTTCCTCCAAATATTGCATTCTTTAAGCCTTTATTGAGAGGAATTGTCACTCAACATCTGCTTTGTTGGATGTTTTTGAGAGGCTTGCGACTTGTAGCAACGGAATTAGGATGGAAAACAGAAAGCCGTTTGCTTCAGCGGGGAGGAAAAACAGCTAGTTTGTCAAAGGCTTTACACAGCAGATATTCTTATCAGCCCAGTGCACCGATGCTTATGTCTCGGAAGAAAAAAAAAATACGGTGGCTGAGGGAACAATGAGGAATATGTGCAAAAACGAGAGCACGGACAAAAGCGTGAATACAAATTGCCATTCAAAAAAAACCAAAAAAAAAGAAACACCTTCCGACCGTAAAAACCGGATGGCAGATCGCTGTTCTTCTTTGCACAGAGGCGATAATGTAGAAACTTACCACGAGCAAGGAGGGTGGCGCCATCTACAAGTAGAAGCCGGCATAGCGCGAAAAGCCATGCAGCCAATATACGAGCAAGGGCGTACCGCACGCAACACATCACTTTTGCTCATTTATATTCATGACGTCAGCAACTGTTGCTCGGCCGGTCAAGCTCGCGTTTTTCCCTAATGCTAAATGCATGTAAATAGTGTACGGACGAGATGTTTACTGAGCTAAACCTACCAATTCTGTCCGAAAATGATGTCCCCGGTGCTAAATTCACTGGTAAAGATGTGGATTAAAGAGATGGCTTGAGTGTCGAGGCTGAAAAAGAGCCGACCTGATCCAGAGGTAGCTTTTTTAGCGACACTTTTTTCTTGTGTGCATTGCCTTACGCCACTGACAATGACATTCTCCTGTTTCAACAATCTATCCGTTACCACCATATGCCCTGTCTTTCTTATATATTATATTCTCTGGTCGTCTTATGTCTTTGACCGTTCTTGGGGGCATTGCTAATTTTTGTGTAGCGATTGCAAATGCTACTCAGCGACAGCTAAAAAACACTTGATTTTTTCATTAATAAGAAATCTTAATTCTATAATTTATTTACACTTCCGCCTTACAAAAGTAGTTTGGTGTTTTTTTTTTTTTTACAACAGAAAAGGTAACAACAGTGGCAGTCAAATACCATTTAAATTTTTTTCAGGTCATTCATTGTCAGACAGAAACAATACGGCAAAACGCAACACTAAAAAATAAAATATAAAAATGGCTTACCTCTTGGTCCTCTGTAGGACCACGGCCCCCAACAAAATGTTTACTACATATGAAGGTGAATGGCTTCACCTTGGTGGCGTTACACCGCTCTTTTGGACGTCAGCGCAAGTTGATCCATTTTTCACATTTTTTTTCCGCTTTTTTGGCTTCGGGAAACGTATGAAGGAAACATCCTTCATATGTCGTAATGTCTAGAGTCCTTTCTACCAGTTCCATAGCAGCAGTGTTTACTTGGCATGTACTTTTTTGAAAGATTACCGGCAGAAAACAAGCAGTACTAACATGGGCTGTATGCGAGGGCGCTTCTATGTCGACCCATTTCCGGTTTACGATGGTGACGTCACGGTCTAAAAATGGCCTTCGTGCGGTACGCTGTGAGAACAAATGACTTTAGATGATATATTTATCGGTCAGATGATCGGACTTCTGTTCAATCTCGGCCATACGTCTTTTTATGTTTAGACCTCATCCATCATCTGATGTGTTGGAGTGCACACATTTGTGTCTCCTGTTTTAAGAAGATATGTTGATTGAATAAACAATTAAAGCTCTGAGATAAAGCTCACCTTTTTAGCCACCCTCTTCACATAAGTGCATCATACTCAATTTCCAGCTTCAGTGAGAATGAGAAAGATAGGGGTAGAAAATTGGAATTTAGGTTTAAAATGCAGACAGTCCATGCAGGCTTTCTGCTTGACAGCCTGTGACATCTCTCCGAACCACATTTTGCATGGCAGAATAGGAGCTTCTCTCACCAAGAAGGTTAATGACATTCTTTCCCTCCCCTTCCTGCAAAATAAATACGCAAGAAAAACAACACCACGTTACCTCGAAGGAAACCATATTTTTATTGCCATCTTTGTTTAAGATTTAATCTATATGTAAGTATCCAGAGTTGGGAAAGCAGTGTCTCGTAGGGAAAAGTAGAGGGGGGAAAGCTGTCCGTCACTTACAATTTAACGTAACGGCGGTCTTGTTCGCAGAGTTTGGTTTTTGTCATATACAGTACATCTTGTACATGAATATAGAACAGCCTGAATTACATCTCGTTGAAGTTAACTAGCACAGATCCAAGACGACATGGGGAGACCCATTTTTGTAGATATGAGGTCCCTCAGATCACTGTCATCTTTTTTCCCTCACCCTCAAAAATCATAGCCTGGATTTGTGGCGCTTCCTAAGCTGTATGAGGAGGACTGATACCAGTGACAATGGCTGTAATGGCGAATGCTTTCTTCACCTTGCTGATATTTGCTGTGGAACAGGACCTTGACATCAGCTTCTTTCCGTTGGCTCACTTTGTGGAGCGCACAGATGTTCCTGTTGCTGTTGTGGCCCAATTTCTGTTGCAGGACACTTACTCTTGCCTTTTCATCAGATAAGACCTCATGCTTTTGCAGCCATCCACAACACTTGCCTGCATACATGTACACTGAGTGTCTGTCAACATTCAAATGTTGATCTTCTCTACATTAAGGAGGAACAACTTTGTCCTGCGACGGCATCGTCATCCCAGTGGTCCGTATCGGCCGGAACATACTAATGTGTGTGCTCGCGAACCTTTGCGATGAGGAGTTTGTCTGCGACAGGATTTGATGAATCCTCTCCTCTCTTCTCCGCCTCCGCCAATTGCAGCTCGTTCGCCGGTCGAACATTTCAGCGGGTCCGCGCTGCGGAAATCTGACCCGTTCGCATGACGTCATTTTTCCGCGTGAAGCCACGCCGACCACGCGGGTGCCTTAACTAAGGCTTTAGCGATCAGTTAGCACTAATAACAACCGTAAGCTTGTAAATTGCTCCGTAACATCAGCAGAGCCGTACGAACACAAAATAACATAGCTCATCAGGGAATGTTGCATTCCTTTGTGTTATTTCATCTTGGAAATGTTGTAAAGAGAATGCTCCATATGGACCTTTCTATCTTCAGCTACAAGGTCTCTCTCTCTGACCGACCACAAAATATGGCAACAGCTTGTAGGTAATTGATCAGCCAAGTGAACTGTAAAATATTCATTTTCTACTTCAACAGCCAGATAAAACTCCAGGGAGGGTTTGAGTGGAAATATTGCTTATGCACCACGAGGTATAGCTGCAGCGGCACGATGGCGAGGAGCAGATAAGACCAGAAGTGTGGCTGTGTTTGGGTATAGCCGGCTGGCAGTGATGGCCAGCCATGCAATTCCCTGCTTGGCTTTAGACCAAGAAGGCAAATCCCGCTCTACAGCCCAGGATTTATTTGGGGGGAGGCGCGGGCGCTGCGGGGACTTGGTCAACAACTTCCCATGACTGGCAGGCTAGGAAAAAAAAAAAAAAAAAATCTTGTCCCAGTCTGCCCATATTGTTTTCGTGTATTGTGGCATAACACAAGCAGACACCACTTTAACATACAGAAAAAATGAAAGCGGCTATTTCCCTGATCATATTCCTTTGTTATCAAATGTTGCCAGTGATTTGTTCCAAAATGTTATTTGTTTTGGTTCTGATTTTTTTTTTCACGCACTTGGAATGTTTCCTTTTTATGTGCTCCAACATTCAATCCAACTCCTTGGTTAAAACCAAGGGATATTACTGGCGGTGGCGATTGGAAAATTGTAACGCTTCCTGTCGTTTACGCCCAATCGATGGATTCAAGCCAACAACATGTTGTCGCTAGTAATGTCGGTGCCTGCGTTGTTTTTTCCATATCCTTAAAAGCAACAAGGGGCATTAGGTTCCATTAAACCTCAACTACTGATGAACTGCAATTGTTCAAACCTCGACATCTTTGCTGCTGAGGACGGGGACATTAAGCTCTTCGTATCACCATATTCCTGAACATTCATGTCTTACAGATCAACATTTGTGACCTTGGTCATGCCCCACGCCGACCCCGATGTTTGGAATTCCTCACTCCAAATTGTTTCCCTGGCAACGTGCGAGTCCTATTGCAGCCAGCGGGAGGGAACCGAGAGGAATAGGGTTCGGGGGACCCCTCGGTTCAATGTTCTGTCCCCGTTCCCTTCAACATTGGAATGTCCAGTCTCCCAGCTTTTCTATCGGCTGTATTTTATTCCAGGGGCTTGTGTGAATCAATCACCCCATCGTTAATAATAATAATAAAGTCCATTTTAAATGTTCCTTACGGTTTGAAAAAGAAAAAACAAAAACCCAGATCTTCCTTTGAAGGTGAATTAGTCGTGTATTTCTCATCCACACCAATTGGCCTTCAATCAATGGCTTGATTGCGGCATAGACTAAAGACTGGCTTTGGATAATGAAGCGCTATTCATCAAGGGGACATTCAAACCTGGCAATCTCTCAATGCTGCAATCACATGATAATCACAATTACAACAATGAAAAATTCTTCAACTCTGACTATTTTTATGTGCAAACAATCAAATTTGGGGATGTTTTATTATCCTTATTTATTTATTTATTTTACTAATGAGACGAATGGTCCAAATCAAGAATATGAATGCAACAGTAAAATTCCTACGGGTTAAACAAGAACACTATGACTCACGCTCTCTTGTCTCAACGCAAGAACCAACGCCACGTTTTTAGGATTTTAGGAATTCAGACCTTACACAAGTGTATGAGCACAGTACAACGACAAGTGTAACCGATTTCGTCGATGAAGACGAACACAGTTTGAAATGACTAAAAAGTTTTTTTTTTTTTTTTTAAAGACTAAGACAAAAAAAAATAAAAGGGCTGCCAAAAACAACACAAGAAGCGACAAAAACAGTCACGCGGCTCCACAAACTAGTCCGTACGACGGTGATGAGATCATTTCCACAGTTTAAAGACTTCAAACTTTATTTTGAAAGGGCATAACAGTTAAACTGGGTTGGGCGGGGGGGGGGGCGATTGCTGGATTAAACTGAAAATATGAACATTGTGACATTCTTAATGGCACAGCGCTTTTCTATCTGACAAATATTATCCGATCAGATAGGGGAAAAGTAAAGGAGGCTCAATTTTTCCATGCTCAGAGCTTAAGCAAAGATTCCATAATACTCACTCCTCGTTCAACACGGATTGAACAAAAACAATTTAGGTGGGAACGATTTGATGAAAACCTTGTCTGGAGATTACCAGCGTCAGCTTTCTGCTAATGATTCAGCCACACTTTCCATGTAGAATGGAAGGCATTCTGATGAAGAATCTCCTGTTACCGGCACTTCTTTTTTTTTTTTTTCCCTCTTTAACCCAATCCAACTAAATTCAGTACATCTGACGCCCATGTTGGAAACTATCCCGCTGACTCGTTCGCCAATTCATTGCTGCCATCGTGACGGCAGACGAACGCAGCGCCACACCATCAGTGACTTTCTTGACTGAATGGCTGTTACTATAAGAAACTAAGCTCACACGCGACTACATTAGTTACTTTCGGCCTCAAACCATGTCTTCTCAGAAATCAAGACTAGTTTTGATTTGTTTATTTTTCACCCATTTAAGAATAAAGCTTGGTGATAAGCTCAAAAATCAGATGGTTTTCGATATGCGACTACAATTTGGACTTTTGAAGAAAATATCTTTAAATACACTTTTATACAGATACGGAATATGTGTGTTTGTGTGGAGGCGTACACATGCGAGATGGTGTGCGTGTGTCAGTGTTCTTGTGGGAGGAGTAGATCATTATTCATGTGAAGCACTTTGAATAAAGCTTGATTGAGTGATTGATGACCGACTGTCACACCAGCTATTATAATTGAAACGAATGGACGTACGTGGAAACAATTTACTTACCGGTCCTTGGCCTACAAATCGCTTGCAAAATTAGGCTCCTACAAGCTCACGTTTTAAAGATGGATTTTTCTTCAATGAGACGGGAAAGAGCGGCACGGTGGCGGAGCGGTTAGCACGGCCACCTCGGAGCTCTGAGATCAAGTTTGCACGTTCTATCCATGCCTGCGTGGATTTTCTCCGGGTACTCCGATAGGCTGATCGAACACTCTAAATTGTCCCTAGGTATGAGTGTGTGCGCAAATGGCCGTTTGTCTCCTTGTGCCCCGCGATCGGTTAGCAACCGATTCAGGATGTACCCGGCCTACTACCCATTGTTAGCTGGGACTGGATCCAGCACCCCCGTGACCCTCGTGGGGATAAATCGCTCGGAAAATGAATGAGACAGAATAGAAATGCTGCAGTATTAAATACATAAGACAAACAGAAGCTCACGTGCAAGTTAAGAGTCCGTCAACATTCTTTGTTCTGCTCATCCGTGGTCAGAACTCCATACTCGGCTTTCCCCGCCATTTCCGGCCCAGCTAGGACACGCAGTGTGTTTATTCTACATCTCGTTTTGGTTTTCCGTTCGTCTTGTCGTCACCCGAGACGTTTTAGCTCCTCGACGTTACGTCATCGCCACGAAACATATGCTCGTCAACGATATGTTTGTGCTCCCGTCACCTTTGAAGAAAAAACAATGATCCGTCAAGCAATTTGAGAATTTGTAGAAAGGAGTTATTCGTACAGTGCCAAACACCTTTATTGTAAGTGAAGAAAACTTTGGAATACTGTCTACCGTGGTGACACATCATCATGTGCATCAGAGGATTTCCATTTATTCATCTGATTATTCATCCATTTATTTGGAGTTTTGATATGTCAGGAAACAAACACAATTTAGCACACGCCGTCTCTTCGTTTTTTAATTATATGGAAATAGTGCAGAAGGGCTCTGAACAGTATAAGGATCCAACCCACAGATGGATTTATCTACCTTAATCCAATTTTCATGTTCACTGACTTCAGTGAGCGGCGTCATTTCAGGATCAGCCTTTGATAAACAAACCCAAAGAAGAAAATGGGCCGGATTCAGTATAAATAATGTACTATATTTGAGAATTGATGTACAGTCGGGGTCTTCAAGGATTTTTTTTTTTTTTTTAAAGAGTAGCCCATCAAGGGACAGACAACACTTTAATCTCGTGCATCCCAGAGGAAAAAGTTTAGAAAAATATACAATTCTTTTTCTCAACGTCAATAACATAAATAAAAGCTCATATTTCTGGGAAGCGCCTGCCCTGAATGCGTTCAGACATTTTATCGACGCCAGTACAATTTTTGCCCATCAAATGCGATTGCCCGCCCTTCCTAGTGACGTTAGTAATACCCATTGTCCAATGCACGTATGTAAGCGTTTATAACTGATGTCACAAAATGGCCGCATTCGTAAACCAGCGTCAGTTTTTGCGTTGAATGTTTTTTTTTTCTTCTCCTTTGCCAGAGGTCTTACGCTGGCCATGTTGTTCTCGTCGTGTTGTAGAAAGTCAACGTGACTGTGCGCAAGAGCGAGAGGCGGTGTGGCGACCGGCGACGGACGTCAGGCCCGTGATGTCACGCGGTGAATTATCACGCCGCACTTCGGCAGCCATATTTCATCTCGCTGTTCATGCCTTGCAAGATATATTCTTTTATTTCATATACATGAGCATTGTGGTGTATAATATTTCATCTGTCTACATTTATAGTCAAAAGTAGTTGTAGTAGTGTGTTAGCAAATCCATTACCCAGGATGGGCCCAAAGGAAATTATATACAAGAAAGTGTACTCTACACTGCGCGACTGGTAGAGTGAAAACTCAAGTGTTCATTAGACGTTTGAGCATGATTTTCACGCCTCGTCTTTTTATGAGACAAATAAGATCGGTAGTGACATTCTTGAATTGCTTTACATTACAGTACGCATCATCTTTCCTAATATGTAGCGGAAAAAGCTCGGGAAAACTTAAACTTCGTAAAATGACGTTTTTGTGTACCGAAGCTTTCCCATATCGTACTGCGAGATGGGATGAGGACGGAGTCAAGAGAGCCATGAGAGGAGGTTGGTCGCCATAGTGAGGTAAGACATTCGTGCATCCCCCAAATCAGATGAGCTTAAAGGAAAAGTCATGATGATGGATTTAACAAATCCAGTATGACAAGAGATATAGTTTTTCTGAAATGACAAAGTACTTCTTTTAAATGCAGTGTTCACCTTCTCAGCGAGCCTTATTTTGCAATCCTGGTCAACTTTCAAGGACAGAAGAAAACAGCATGGCTGAAAGTCACACCTGTTTGAACTGTGAAGGGCTCAATCTTAGGATTCAGCAAACTGGAACTGGCTGTAATGCAAGGCCATTACAGTAAAAACAGTTTAGAGCAACTGTGGCACAATGCAAGGCTGGAGTACTTTTACCTTACTGAACTAAATGATTTCTGCAAAAGAGTTATTGACCTTCTGACTAAAATGGAAACAAATGGCATTTTGAAAATCATTATTTTTCATTCTAATGACCCGTTTAAACCGTTGAGAATCTGTGACGTTGCAGTGTATTACAAGAAACACTCTGTTTTTGTGTATACAAGTTGAATGGGGTTAGGGTTCTTACTAGGGCTGTCAAAATTATCGCGTTAACGGGCGGTAATGATTTTTAAAAAATTAATCACGTTAAAATATTTGACGCACATATCCCGCTCAGACAGTATTCTGCCTTTTGGTAAGTTTTACAGCAAGGCTTTTTGTGCTGTCTAACAGCGAACTCTTGTGGTCGCTTTGCGACATGGTTTATTGTTTTTTTGCCAGTTCAATATGGCTGCACGACGTCTCGGGGTTGACGCCTACGTTGTAATGTTGTGCTCATATGATCCTTGGACAAGATTTGTCCGTAAGTATGGTTGTTGTAAAGAATGTACATATTATGTTAGTAAGCGAAATGTTCTATTTTTTGTATGAGACGCTTTTTGTTTATGTTTAGAGAACCTGTATAGCGTGCTAAGCTAACGTTGTTGCTAATGCAATTTTTGTAGTTTTACGACGGTCTAAAGAGGACAATGGTTTGAGGCCATTTTATTAATAAATCAGATGAAAAAGGAAGAAGTCTGATTATTAAGGCGTCGTTTACTAGCTGTCTGGCTTTGGAAAAAGTAGACGCTTCGGAGTGTGGACAGCATAGACAGATTTAAAATGACAGTAGAGTGAAATGCACACTACAGTCCTTATGTACCGTATGTTGAATGTATATATCCATCTTGTGTCTTATCTTTCCATTCCAACAATTTATTTTACAGAATATATATATATATATAATTTACAGAAAAATATGGCATATTTTATAGATGGTTTGAATTGCGATTATCCATCCATCCATTATCTTCCTCTTGTTCCGGGGTCGGGTGGCGGGGGCAGCAGCTTTAACAGGGAAGCCCAGACTTCCCTCTCCCCAGCCACTTCAACCAGCTCCTCCGGCGGGATCCCAAGGCGTTCCCAGGCCAGCCGAGAGACATAGTCTCTCCAGCGTGTGCGTGTAATCGCAGTAATTAACTCGATTAAAATTTTTAATCGTTTGACAGCCCTAGGTCTTACCTTTGCCCTCTACATGCAAATGAATAGCAAATTTGGCTTTTATTGTCATAGAAATAAATGTCTAGTGCGGACAGCTGGAACCTGCAAACAAGTGTGTGACACTCAAGCATCGAGAGCGCTTGGAGAAAAATGTATTGTGTCAATAAAGCAGGGCTGAATCAGGCTCTAGATGCATGCTGTTCCTGTGATTAGCAGTCCAGCTGGCAGACAAGCCAGCATCAGTGGCCAGACCACTGCGCTGGCTTCATTCGCACCCATTGCTGTCTTATGTTACACTGGCAGCCTCTGACCATCAACGTAACACTTGTTATACCATAGGCTCCCTGACAAAAAAATAGGGATACGTCATCGAATTAGTCCTTTGTGTGTGTGTGTGAGAGAGAGAGACTTTTATTTTACACAGAATGTAGCAGCGCAGCGTGTTTTGAACTCGTCCTCCAATTTAGAGAATCCTGCTCGACTCCTAAACATGACCCAACGTGTGGAGTTTCTACATTCTAGGCAAATAGAGTTTGAATAAGTTTTTTTAAAAAAATTCAATGCCAATTCTGTTCAAGTCAAATACTGTACTTGTCGTTAGGGAGACTAAATAAGGCTAGGCTCATATGGCACGTCTTAACGCTCAATTCCGATTTTTTGTCATATCTGGGATTTGTTGTTCAAGTATGACGCATGCACACTAATTCAATTCGCAGTCCGACACGCGCTGAGCAAACTGAAGCGCATGCGCAGAAGCATCAAAACAAATAACTACGCACTGTTAGTGCATGACGCACACATACTGTAAGCGCTATGTGTGTGCGTCAGTTTGCCCCGATTCGGCCATGTAAGCAATACTGAAATATTGCTCATTTGGCACACAGTAAGAAACTGAGCATTATCAGGCTTATCCTTTTCTTCATTGTTTTTTTTTTTTTATTTTTATTGACTGCGGTCAAGCCGGCCTACTGCGTAATAAAAGCTAGGCGCTAACGCTAACGAACAGCTACATCGCCGCCGTCTTGCGTGCCGCTCTCGCTCTTTCCTGACGTCATTGCTGCATGAATTCCGATTTGGGACACTTGACAGTTCAGACCGTTGCCTCCTTCTTGAAAAATGTGGCCCAGGTGGGATTTGAAATGGTCCACTTCTATGCGACTTGTCCCGTTGAGACCGTCAAGTTAATGCCTGAGTCGAGTCGGAAAAACACGAAAAAATCCGACTGGTGCATTAAGACCTCCGATTCGAACCTAGCCTAAGTCTGTTGGATTTTTTTTCTACCACCCAAAATATTTCATTGTTTCCATTACAGCTTGCTTTTGGCTAGACATTATTCACAGCTGTTATCATCCCATTACGTATGTTTGAAATTCATAAAAGGGAGGTAGAAAAAACAATATTCCATTTAGCGCACTGTGTATGTGTGGCATTAAGTTACAACGTTTTTAATGTCACAGCGTGCTCTAACGACAATGTAGTTTCAAATGGTGTTCCGTTCTATTGGTGCTAGAAGCAAAATGCTGTACACTGCTGGTGAGCTGTTCGTAATTGATCTGGCAGCAGTACTAACCATCTGGGCCTGAGTCTCTGCAAAAAAGAAAAGCTTGTGGCCAAAATGCATCTGGAAAGCCAGTGAACAAGGCCTTTTTCACACCCACTATTTCAAAAATGCAATAACTTGTGTGCGAACAAGGATAATCCCAAATGGAAATGCGCTGCTTAGGAAATACCAATTATTGTTTCAAATGAAATCTTATGAATTGACTGCTTAGAGCCGCGGCGCTAGTCGGGCTCCCCTCCTGTTCTGCTTTTTGAAACCTGATTGATAGATTTATTTGCAGAATGAATGTGCCTGAAAATAACATCATCTCAGCTTTATTCAAAATTAGATGCAGATTTACGAGATTTACTGTGGAGCCTAATGATACAAGCACCTCACCTCATCCTGTCAGGTGGCACGCAAACTCTGGCTTTGGCTTTGTCTGCCCAAGTGTCCCGGCGTCCCGCTAGGGTGCACGCGAGCACCTCGCTTTGCCAGAATCCCGCATTTGCCGCTCATCTTCATTACATCCGAATCATTTGCGCTTACAAGTGAACATTAACCATATCCCCCGGGGAAAATGGCCAATAGTAAGTAAAATAATGCTTAGAATTCAAACAAAGCAAAATTTAAGAAAAAGATATGAGAAGAGTGTGCGTGTTCGCTATCTTTGTAAAGAGTGTAAGTGTTCTACAGTGCTTGTATATAAATAGCATAACAATACATTTATTTCTTATGGAGGAAATGCGTCGATGATACGAGCACATTGACATTACGTGGTTAAATGTGGAACCGATTGTGCTCGTGTCATGAGGGTCCGCCGCTTTTCTAAACTAGCACTGGCTACTGGCATTTGTATCAATATATTCATTTCTATTTCTGTGTGCATGTTGATTCTTCATTATGGACCTCCATGTGTCTGAAATAAGTTACGTTTGTCATCATCGTTATGCTAGTGTGACTGCTCGCTATCCTTTTTTCACACTTGTACAAGGTTTGAAGCAGATTTTTAAAATTAGGGAGGGCAATGAGGACCGGTAAAGGCATGAATCTTTAATTTGACCCCCCCGCCTTACACTACACTGGAACTCCCAAGTGAAACACCAGTGAGGCTGTGTAAAGTTGGATGAAACCTTCAAGTTCAAAGTAGTATCATGCATGCATGACGTTCAGTGAGCATGAAAAAAAAGAATTTTCTTTGGTTGGTTTGAAACTTATATTTATATAAAAAAAATGTTAGAAGAGGAAGAACTTTGAAAGGAAAAATGAATGAATAAAAACATGAGGCATATGTTCCGTGTCAACAAAATGCACTGAGGAACATTCACTCATTCATTAGATGTACCGCTTGTCCTCACAAATATCAGGAGACCGTTGGAAGCTATCCCGGCTGTCAATGGGCAGTCTCCGGTCTCATCTGCAAATGCTTGCCATTCAATCCAAGAGACAAACAACTATTCACATCTGGAGTGTTCGATCAACCTACCGTGCGTGTTTTTGGGATACAACGATAAAAGAGTGTCACAATGTATGTATTGATCCTCATCTCCACCATATTCAAAGGGCTTATAAATGTCTGCTTTAACAATCACTGGTTTCATATATGTATGAAAGTATGGAAATGGTGGACTACAAGCAAGAAGTTAACACGGTCAACAACAATTCTTTTTCCTATTCTGCAAAACACAGGCAGGCATTTCATGTTCAATCTCATTGCAAATGATTCATCCTGGGCTTTCCCACAGATTGTATCTCAAGACAACCGACCGAGTTACAGACTCGACACGAAAAGGGCGACCCGCCTACTCTCCTCACTGCCCATCCACATCAATGGATTTTATACTCAATATATTTTGAATGCGATGTCTGCAATGCAAAAGATATTTGATGTTTTAAAGAACATCCAGTGTTATGCCTCAAACCTCATCCTCCACATATGAATCCTTTACAGTAGGGGTGCCAAAGTCCGGTCCCGGAGAGCCCCTATCCAGCTTGTTTTCAATGTCTCCCCCCTTGTCTCCACCTATATCAAATGATCAGCTCAACAGCAGGACCCTGATCACGATCCTGATTATTTGATTCAGGCGTGTTGGAGGAGGGAGACATGGAAAACAAGCTGAATAGGGCGTCTCCAGGACCGGTCTAGGGTACCCCTGGTTTAGGGTGATCAAGGGACTTGATCGTAAGCCCCTGTTTGTTTATTTTGCCTGGAATCAAATGGAATGTGGCTCTACAACAACCCATTTCTCACTGAAGATATTGAAGGTATTGAAGTTACCAAATGGCTTTTCATCAACGTCCTGCTTTTATCTTACACAGCAGACAGTACTTGCAAGAATGGCAAGAATCAATTCAATGAGAACAATACGCTATTGCTGATTAACTTTGCACATCGCATTTTTGACAGTGAACCAAAACATAATGTAGATCATCAAAGTGCCTATGACATGATAGGAAAAAAATCTGAAATAACATTATGATGTGAATTAGAATCATATTGTGAGATGATTCAACTATATACAACAATATGGCAAAGCGCAGATGACGAAAAAGGAGTCTTTTAATCTGCCGTTTAGCCCCTGCCCGTCATTATAGCGCTCTAGCGTCCCCAGCTGGAGGATGACGTCGGCAGGGTCACAATTTCAGCTGATTTACAATTCAGCCCATTGAGGGGGGAAGATTGAGAACGAGGAAAATGCGACGCAAAACATCATGATTGTTTCAATCTCTCTACCCCAATATTTTTACAGGATATTTGTTTTTATCAAAGTATTTTTCCCCAATTGCTAAATAAATGGTAAGGTCATGACAAATAACGGTCTTGTGCTAAATGGAATATGAAATATGAAATGAATCAAGCCCGAACCCATGAAATAAACATTTTTTTAATGTCAAAGGCACTTTAAAAGAGTTGCAACAAACTCAATGTTTTGTATCGCATCAAAAAAGAGACAAAGAAGAAAGCACGACACCAGCCTTGTCGAAATTCTAATGAAAAGCATTCGTTGACAAAAATGCTTGTATCATTTCTTTGAAGTAGATATCGGAAGACAGAGATGCTGCTCAAAGGGGCAGCCCTTTTGAGATAGCGATCGTCAATGTGCATTGGACAAGATAGGTATGACAAAGTGCTTTCACCAATTCCCATAACCTACAGTACAGTGTTGTCGACTATCATCGCAGAGCATCTGAAATATGTGCGCTGAGTCTTATCTGGCACAAAAAGGGTGCAATTGCCAATTCATTCTTGTCATCTAATACTGATGTTTTCTTGCTTAAATAGCACATATTGTCATACATCTTAGGTGATCGGGGGCATCTTTTTTCTTTTTAATTAGAAGGGGGTGACGAACGACAATAAATGTAACTAATGAACATCAAATCATGGACTTCTATCACTGGGGTCATCCAGGGTTACGAGAATGTTCCGTGTGTCACAGTCATTTCCCGTCACCGTGTCAATTTGGATCATGTAAAAGTGTTGACTGTCTTGATCTGAAAACTGAACTGCCCTAAATATCATTTTTAACATTCTGCATGGAAGACGTAGAGCGCTGCCGGTTTTCAAGCTCTCTCGCTGTCTTTATTTGGCACAGATAGACTACAGATGATCGTTTTCATTTTATGGTTGGAAATACTGTATGTTTTCTCCACTAGAGGGCACTCATGCTCTTTGGACGTGTGATGTTTCATTTCTGTAGATTCCTCTAGTTGGAATTCTATGATCTTTTTGGCCTAATACTGTCTTGTAATAGGTTATAGTACAGTACGTAAGTTAATATAAATGATATTGTGCAGAGAAAAAAATACCATATGCCATTGTTTAACAAAAACAGATATTTGAAGCAGTTACTCATGACTTGAGTATTCTTTTCACCGAATTTTTACTTGAGTCAACATTGGGGATGAATAACTTTTATTTCTACTTGAGTAATATTATTTTGAAGTGAAACTACCTTTATGCGAGTCCAATTTCACTGAGAGGAGCAGCCCTTTTACTTTTCCTTTCCCCTTGCACACTCATGAAGGAGCAGTTGAGTCATTTTTGCCAGCTGCACACCACATGAGAATATTTGTTTTCTTTGCCAAACAACATTCCATTGTATTTTAATAGACAATGTAGATATTAATACAGCTAAGAAAACGATTACATTCACACTGTGTTCATTTCTTGCTTTCTTGAGGCAGTTCAAGCAATCAACTTAACACATGCATATTAAATCTCTGCTGGAGGGACGCAAACAGTTATTCTTTCACTACTGATTAAACATGCTATCATCAAAATTGTTATAGAGCAGAATAGCTCCTAAGGAATCGGCTATTTACCGTACGGCGACTTCCTCGTCATTCACAAGACAAGTACGGGCGCCAGTTCAGTCCGCTGTCATGCATTTGCAGCGCTATCGAACGCTGATTAAGATTGTTATGAACATGTCTTGTAGAAAAGAGACATTGAATATTCTTGTAGTTTTTTTTTTTTACCTTGCGAAACATTGAACAGTCTTCTTCATCAAAACAGTCTCATAACATGTTTTCTGACCAGATAAGTGGGAAGATAGACCAGAGCACTCATAGGTTGTATCTTTGGAAGTTAAAAAATAAGGACCAATCAGAGGCCGATTTTTGAAAGAAACAAGTTCATCCAAGAATAATTGAAAGAATTCTCTGCCAAACTGTTATGGATGTAGAATTAATCAAATGGAAAAAGGTTCAAACCAATACTCATAATATGAGGTTTTTCCGTGTGGATATACAAAATACAGCAGTGTTCAAAATCATTCAACCTCCGATGGACTTCCGTATTGTGTTTTGACATGAATTTTGTTTTCATTCCGATAAAGTGTAAAAACAAATTGGTATTTGTAGAAGTTTCTATTTTTTGTGTGCGGCAATAAACAGCCAGGCCGACATCTTCTACTTGCAAATTCTTTTATTCTCTCGATTGGACAGAAGAAGGTAAACATTTAATAACAAGATGACAAAACATAACAAAACAGAACATAGAACAGTAAGACATATTGAAACAACAATGAAACAAAACAATTAGACAATACAGACCGGTTTGGGCCCCCTGTCTCTGTTCACCTTTCGGTCATTCTTGGGTTCAAGGGAGGGCCCAGCTTTCAGGGCACATCAGCTTTTAAGTCTATATGCAAATGAACAAGTGAGCCCACTCCCAGTGGGCGTAACTAAGGCATTCATATAATGTATTGACACACCAAACAACACGTTTCATTGCAAACAGAAGATAAAAACTTTCTGTTAACTGGTAACAAATGGTGAGATGTCATCAAGGCAAAACATTCCTTTGGCCTATTTGCCCCCTCTTACAGTAATAAAATGGAAAGACAGGAATGCACTTGCATTGATTACAAAGTTCTAAGAGGGTCTTAAACCCCTCAAGTCTTCTGGTCACAAACCAAATAATACAGTAAGTAAATGACCTAGATTGAAATACATATTGTTTTAAAGTAATGAAAGAATATATGTGAAATATCAGAAATATTTCTCTACATATTGAATCATTTTGAATACAAATGTATATTAGAACATTTAAGAAATGAGGGATTTTTTGGGGCTATATTAAGCCATCATTTCTAATATTCCATTTTTGAACAATGAGCAGTGTTATTTCTTTATAGTTCAACTTCCAATCAATAAAAGAGATGTTTTGGGAATCTCAAGGTCCCCTGTCTACGTGCGCAGTTGTCAAAGCAATGTGAAGACTGCGGAATTCAAAACGACCAAAGACAACATTAGGATTCATGCATAGTGAGGACAAATTTACGGCAGAAGGCGCACAAGTTGGAAAGAATGACATTTGCGTATGCAGCCGCCTCATCAACTTTTGGCAATGAAAGCGAAAGGGCACTTCCGCAGTTCCTTGGGTTGAAAAAGTGCCTTCCTTTCCGAAAACAAACAATTACATTCATGGATGCCTTTATTTACTGCCACGATGGAGCAGTGCGGGCAGAAAGGAGTACGCAAATTCATTAGCCAGTGTCTAGAAACCATGGCTTTTCAGAGTATTGTCACTTTGATGGATTAAAGTCTTTGACATTGTTATAAGATCCAAACAGACAAAATCCCACCTTAATGGATGGAAAACTAAATGAGGGGAAATCTCAATTTGTGCAACATGAGCTTCTTGTTTTTGTGGACTAGTCATGGTCATGATAAAGTAGAAGAAGAAAGGTAAATAAATGGGTTAGAGTCTGAAAGTACACGGCATCATTCCAAACATTGGACGGATTGTGTGTCTTTTGATTCTCATTAGGGTTTTACACAAGCCAGACTCTGGAAATAATTCAAATGATAGGATAGGTAAACGTGGGCTGCCAAAGACAGGACCGACAAACAATCATTATTCTGATTAGCGCGGTATTGTCTGGCTGTGAATGTGCCCGTTGACAGCATCTCCGGTCTTTATCAGGATTCCGGCGCTGGTCGCTCGTTTCCAGCCTGCCTCTGTTGATGGAGCATTCCGTTTCCAATGCTAGGTGGACTCGCCAAGGTTCATTCAAGGGCGTAGGTTTGTATGGGGACGCTAGGGACATGACACTACCAAATTTTCAGGATGCTCAAATTGTTCCCACCAACTTTTAAGCAACCTTATTTGCATTATATAATGACTTCAGTTATATACGAAATTCATGTTGTACAGATAGAATAGACCCTACCATGATTCAGTGAATTATTTTCATTAGGTTCAGACTTCCATTTATCCCTTTTTACTTGCTGAATGTGTCGGTCCACCCCCCAACACACGTTTGATTGGCTGATGACTTGACCTCCCGCCAGCCACACAGACACACACGCACACTCAAACAGCCCCGACAGATTCATATCAACAACATGCCGCCCCCTTCGAAGAGGAGGGACATTAGAAGGTTTTTTGGGGGCCGGCAGCAGCCATTGTAACTATTGTAAAAAGACGTCAATGTTGTGGAGGTCAGGGAAACACCACTAGTTTCGCTACTGAAAGTCCGACCTGCATCAGTTAGCATAACATTAAACTGTGTGAACTTGCTAACCGGCAAAACTACTGCGGTCAGGCCAGCTTTCAAAATCTGTGAACTGAAATCACACATCAGAATTTCATGAAAGGACTTTGGTTTGAGGCTTGGCGTAGTCTAGTATGCCTCAGATGTTGATCGGTCCTTGGATATCTCAGATTTTTTTTTTCCCAAATCACTTTTATATTACAATACTTTAGCTCGAGTCGAGGGGTGCCCCAGTGTCCGCCAGAAGTGGACCCATTCTTCGATAGCTACCCGTTTTTTTTTTTTTATAAAGGGACTTCTAAATGTTCTTTAGTAGTTTTTGAATCGAACTTGTAACACCTGAACCAATACACATGAAAGTTAGTATAGGTCAGTACAGATTTATTTTGCATAGATCATTTGGCCTATCAATTAAGTGGTTCATATTTGTGAGAAATGTAGCGCTGACCGCCGTTTAATAATCTGTTTGCTCGTAGTAATGTCCTGTCCTCAGCAAAAAGTGTACATGCAGGTTATGCTGTTATACCATCCCTACCAATGTTGGGACCAAACCTACGCCCTTGGGTTCATTCACACAAAAAGCCCAGAAGAGGCTCCGTTTAGTATCAGTGAGTTTTAAAACTAAGAGATTTTAAAGAGTCTCACTGGTGGACCTGATTTCCTTAAAGGTGCTCAAAGGAAATACTTTTCCCAGAATGCATTTAGGAATCGGCTGTAGAAAACAATCATTCAAAGTTGCACTTTGACAATGAATTCTATGGTCAAACATGTATTTCTGACATTTAATCATGAATAAATAAATGGTTCAATAGTTGTTGTTGTTTTTTTTGAAACAAAAATACAATAGTTTTGATCTTTTCTTAGAAGAACTACATCTCCCGTATATGAAAATATACATAGGATTGTAAGAGGGAAACCTCTTATCTTGTCATTTAGGCAGCATTTTATTGAACCGGGCGCCTTTTACGCTGTTATCGGGCCGGCCGCCCTGTTCGGGCATTTGTCCTCGTTTTACGCCTAGAAATAAAGGCAACATGAAACCCTTCACCCGGCTAGTGTGATGACCATTCACTTTACTACGGAGCGAGTTGAACGGTGGTCCATTCCGAACTGGCTTTACAGTCCTCGCTGAATACTTGGCTCACTTCGCCCCCGAGCAATTATCTCACCATTAAATGATAACATTCAACATGAGAAGCAAAAGTAGCACAATGACATTGACCGAACTAGTGTCAGTAAGACACAGCGCTTAACAGGCCGGTGAGAACCCGTGTTGAAAATCAGATGGGAAATTTGCAAACGCCTCGCACGGTGTCCTCTCCAAAGCCGGTGTTAGCATTGGTCGACGAAGTGGAATTGCTCACAGTGGAGCAGATAGGGAGCAGCTGCGGGTAATTGTTTTGCTCAGTTGCGGAGGCTCATCCTGGCCCTTTATAGATAAGCTGGAGTAAATCTCCCTTGATGTCCTGAGAGAGGAGGGGAGAAGATGGAGAAAGAGGAGTGCAAACACCCAGCCTCGGCCGGTCGTCGTTTGAAATGATTCAAGACCCAAAGCGGCAAATGACTTTTGGAATCAAGAGAAGAAAAACACGACAATGTCAAAGCACCTCTGACGAGGTTGAGTCGCGTCCAAATAAGGGAAATGTCGTGCAGAAATGCATTTACTGCCAAATAATGTCTTCAACCGATCACTTACCGTATACGCAAAGTGAACACCAAAACGAGCCGCCACGTTGTTCCCAAATGAATGACCTAGGCGGTAAGGGGGTTCCAAATGATGTAACATTTTGAATGGTACCGACAACGCCAAGTTCACTACAGGTGGGTAGAGTAGCCCAAAATTGGACTCGAGTAAGAGCAGCGTTACTTATAATATTACTCAAGTAAAAGTACCGTAATTTCTGCACTGTAAAGCGCACCTAAAAGCCTTACATTTTCTCAAAAGCCAACAGTGCGCCTAATAGAAAATGCAGTAGTCATTCATTCAGTTTCCGAGCCGGAAAGCCTGCAGCCAATGCCAGCTAACTATGGGCAGTAGGCGGGACACACCTGAATCGGTTGCCAGCCAATCGCAGGGCACAAGGAGACGAACACGCACACGCACTCATACCTAGGGTCAATTTAAAGTGTTCGATCAGTCTACCGTGCATGTTTTTGGGAGGGTACCCGGAAAATACCCACGCAGACACCATGCAAACTCCACACAGGAAGCCCGTAGCCCGGGATTGAACCCTTGATCTTAGAACTGTGCGGCGGACGTGCTAACCACTCTGCCGTTGCGCCTCCAGAAAAAAAAATGCGCTAGTCATCCCCCCAAAAATTGCTCAACTACAATTTAAACAGTATTCAGTGAAAAATACTCAAGTCTTGAGCCGACAATGTCCGATTTTGGCTACTCTAGGTGAAGGTCTCCTATATATGAATAAGCACATTACAACAGAAATTTGACCACTAAAGCCATCGAAAAATAGCCGATCGACAATGTAAAGAACATGTTTTATCCGCTATCAGAAAAGCTAATCAGTTAACCTGATTGCAATGAGCGGCCTTTTGTAACATCTCAAGTTGAGTGAATGCATTTTTTTTAGAAGTGGATAATTGAAATTCTGTTCAGGATGGCTGCAATTCTCAGCATAATCAGCCATCAGTTGGCCTCTGATGGGGACTGAGCCAAAGGTGCCATGTGATCAACCCCTGATTGGTTCATCAATGAATGTCCTATATTGACAATTGCAACCCTTTATTTAGTCCTCACCTTTTTCCTTCGCCGGTCCTAATTAAGCAATCAGCCAGATCGTGATGGCATTGTCATTCTACCGGCTTGTCTATGCTCTGAAAGTGCAGACGGAGCTAGAATTTAGGTCTGTCCCCTTGTATGATTCCCCCCCCCCCCCCCCCCTTTTCAATAGAAACTAGAGAATGGAGAAATGGCATCGGTAGCTTTGCTGTTGTGGTTTGTCGCTTTCTGTTGATTTTGAGGCATTTTGGGGTCACTTGTTGATTTTGAACCTCCTGTTTCAAGGTTCATTTCAAGAATCTCCATGTATTTTATGGTTCAGCGTCACGTGGAAGACCAGCAACATTTCTTCTCCATGTGACACACAAAGTGAATTTGGAAATAAATTTGGGCTATTTCTCACTTCTAAAAGTTTTAAAGAGGCCGTACTACTTCTGTGAAATCGGTCTTGGTGTCAGAAAAGAGAGCTTGAGGTGTTAATTTCATGGGTTAGGTCTTAAATTGAGTCCTGCAAAAAAAATTCAACAGAGAAGATTAGAGGAAGGTTTCACTGTCCTCAGGTAAGGCAGGACCTCTTCTCCATCAGACTCACAATTCATCCATCCTCTGCCTGACCTAGGTCACTACAACCCAATTTTCGGCACCCGCGTGACTCCGCACAACCCGCCCACGCTGTCATTTGGGGCGCACGTGGTTAAATTGTGTTTTTTTTTTTTTGCACATAGCTCTTGGTACTAGCTGGTGGTACTAATGCCAAATGGACATGGTGGAAGCCTGAGTCAGTAACTGAAAAGTGAGGTAAGCAAAGGCAAAGGCAGGCATTCACAGGTGAATGGCTTGTGAGTACACCTGGCAATCGTGACTTTACATAGTTGGTGACTTGCGTGCGTGCGATCTGTACAAAGGAGGCTAAACTCCTTTGTTAAGTGAAATATGGACCACTGAATATATACTGTATGTATACATGGCAGCTGACGCATTTCAAATGAGCGCGTGTGCGCTCGCGACTCCCAGCGTTGTCTTTTCCATTGAAACTGGGTCATCATGGCTTTTTGAGCGTGAGCGGTATGGCGTAAGATCCACATAGAGGTCGCCAATCCCTGGGCTAAACAAAAGGAGACAAATACTGATTGGTTTTGCTGTGAGATCCTCGTTTGGAAATTGCATCTTGTCAGGGAAGTTTGAACTCCGAGACAAGTATCAATCAATAGCTCAAATAAGAGAAAGAATCAAACACCAGCCAAGGATTGCCTGCTTCAAAGACTTTATAAACAAGATACACTAGTATATATCAAGGCTACAACAATGTGGTCCAGACAAGCCTGTGGCCACTCAGAAGTACAAAGGAGTACAACAGAGGCTGGACATTTATACTGTTAAAAGGGCGTTACTTATTATGAAACAAGTGAAACTTATTACAGCCCAAGCTGGGGATTTTCCATGAAAAACATCTTGGGTAGACCTTGAAAACTAGCTCTGGCTGGTACAAGAGGGAGTAAAATCAGATAAGACAGTCGACAGAAACCCTTCGTATTTTCATCAAAGAAATACATGTGGATACAGTCTCACAAATGAATATAGTATCACAACAGTTATGTATTTTATAAGCATGAGTACAATATTCTTTCACATCTGAATCCACGTTTTACGTTATTTGGATTTCCTTTTTGTCTTTATAGCTCCAATTTCATCTTGTGTGCATTTTCCCAATTTGCATTTCATGAAACGACCACACTTGATACCCACCAATGGGATTAACGCCGACCTGTATTAGCCACCGGCCGTTTCTTACTATTTATCGTAGAATATTCCTACTTTGCTGCATAGAACAGCGTCCTTCTTTTTGGGGTTGAGCTTTTTCTTTTGGAGGTTGTTTTATGTATACCGTAATTAAGGATTGGGTTGACTTATTTCTTTAAAAAAACAAAACATTTTCCTCTGTTTAAATGCAACTGGCATTGTAAATGTCCATAGGGGGTTCGATTGATATCATTTATTGTGGCTGCCATTTATTTGATTACTTTGCAGCTTAATCAGTTACACAGAGGAAATAAAGCCCCCTACACTCCAAGCAAGAGTCCAATTAAAGGAAAAAGTTGTAGTCATCAGGCTTTTGCATCTAATGACAGAAATCTCACCCCATGTAGATGAAACACATCAGCATCTTGACAACATTTTTGTTCTGCACCATTAATCTGCAGCTTTCTTGCTCCGAAAAACAAAATGGAATTAATTAGGAGCATGCAGGAATCCAACTTGAGGAATTAATAAAATAGCGACGCTCGTTTAATGGACACAAAACAAATTATGCCATTATTCTTTAAAAGGCGGCTGGAATTGGTGTGCTTTCTGACTCAATTACAATGTAGGGAGAATGCAGTTCCCCGCCTTTCTGGAACGAGCTTTCAACGGCTACGTATAATTACAAATGATAACATCGCCAAACAAAGCGTTTTTCCTCACTTTTCTTTCAATTCCACACGTGTAGATACAATGAATCATATATTGGCGTGAAGGTAGGTGACGGTTTATGATGACAAATACATATTCTTCCAATTCTGAGACGGTTCATCTCGATCGCAGCGACTCCAACTTGGAGCGACGTCTCGCTGACAAAAAGTGTCTATGTTTGTACAAAGACCTTTGGTGCGGGGTCTGCTTTGAGTGCGAGGGTGATTTATCAAGTCTGCAGCAGCTGCGCCTCGCCACAAGTCAACGCTCTCCGCCACGTTGATTAATTATGCGCTTGAATGACAATATAGGACGCAAACATGCATGTAATGAGTGAAAAGGGTCGGTGGCCGGCATTAATAACACATCCCGGGACACAATATTTTGCTGTAAGCGAGTCAATACGATGAACGTTAAACTGGTGTAACTTCAAATTTATATTATAGCGCAATTGTATTGTCATGTACATTTTTGGGCTCCGTTTTTGTAGACATGCACTTTAGCGTGCAACACAAATGCATTTTTGGCCAACTGCTGCAGGAAATGAGTGCGCATTCGGACGCCACCTTTGATATTTGCATTATAGTGAATTGTTTCAAGTGACTGACGTGTTTATTATTTTAGCTTTTGATTGATTGATCTAATGCAAAGCCTTGGCATCAAGTTGCTGAATATACTGTACAATAATGTATTGACACCTTCATTCACAGAATGCCACTTCACGAGACGCGTCACGGTGCGGCTCATTTAGCAGATACGTGTCAAGAAATAATAACATAAGATATAATAGCATTTTGAGACCGTCGACTGAGACATAAACAGGCCGCCGTGATCGTGGGACGTGCGTCCGATTGGTATGGTGGAGTCACGTGATGATTGTTACGACATCTCGTTGGTGAAACTGGTAGCCGGCAAAAAATAAATCTAACAAGTGGAAAAATGGAACGACCCTTGTTCAGCCCAAAGTAGCGGAATTTTCACAAATCTACACTACTCTTAGAAGTGCATTTTTCTCAAAATGTAACTTACAGTAAGTAACTGTGACGCTCCGCAGAAGCATCAAATGCAGGAGGAACCGACGGTTGCCACCGCATCGTGCACGGCGGTTGGCGTGCGGCCTCCCCAGCAGTGAAGCGCCTGCAGAGGGTCACCGGAATGCCCTCCTCGCGATTTTCAATTTCCGACGTCATCGCAAGCCAAACGGTGAGATTAGGAGAATCGAGAGCCGTTTTAAATGATAGTCAATAGAAGATCATCTGCGACTAGATAAATCGGGTGCCCGAACAAGAATTGAATCCGTGTTTCGGTAAAACCCGCTTCAATAAATGCATAGTGGGAGTGTAAACGGACATGATTTTTAGCAAAGAAATGTGCATCTCTCACGCAGCAGCACCCGGGAGGATGGGAAATTGGGCCTAACTAATTACAATTTAAACCAAACCATAATTGGACATTTTGCGCTTGTCATACGATGAGAGACAGATGGGTATGTAATTACATTACAAGTCTGACATCACTGCAGAGCAACTCCCCGTGCCCTTCATGGAGTGCCACTGAAAAGTGGCCCAAATTCAAAAACAATTTAGTGATGATTTCTGTAATCAGTCACAGTTAACACGGAGATACTTCATCGTACAAATCCGGATAAATCACCACACTTATCAACATCCTGTTAACTGCCATTCGCGCTAATGTAGCAAAGGAAAAAAAGATGTGCATTCATTTGACTACTCAGGAAATATCATTTAAGTATAGTTAGCACTTTGTGTGTGGGTGGGTATATGTCTGCTTATATACATATACATACTGTTACTCTACACTGCTGGCCAAAAGTATTGGTACCCCTGCGATTCTGTCAGATAATGCTCAATTTCTCCCAGAAAATGATTGCAATTACAAATGATTTGGTAGTAATATCTTCATTTATTTTGTTTGCAATGAAAAAACAAAAGAGAATGCAAAAAAACAAAATCATTTTACACAAAACTCCTGTAATGGGCCGGACAAAAGTATTGGCACCCTCAGCCTAATACTTGGTAGCTCAACCTTTAGACATAACAACTGCGAACAACCACTTTCGGTATCCATCAATGTGTTTCTTATAGTGCTCTGCTGGAGTTGTAGACCATTCTTCTTTGGCCAGCTGCTGCAGGTCTCAGATTTCATGAGTGCCATTTTCAGATCTCTCCACGTGTGTTCTATGGGATTCAGGTCTCCAGTGCTTTCTCTCAAACCATTTAGTGCTTTTGGAAGTGTGTTTTGGGTCATTGTCCTGCTGGAAGACCCATGACCCAAAACATCAGAGAACCGCCGCCATGTTTGTGTGTTGGGACCGTGTTCTTTTCTTTGAAGGCCTCATTTTTCCCCCCCTGTAAACTCTATGTTGATGCCTTTTCCCAAAAAGCTCTACCTTTGTCTCATCTGACCAGAGAACATTCTTCTAAAGCGTTTTTGGCAAACTCCAGCCTGGCTTTTTTTATGTCAGAAGTGGGGTCTTCCTGGGTATACAGTGCCTTTTCATTCGGACGCCGACGGATACTACAGGTTGATGCTGTCGTACCCTCGGACTGCGGGACAGCTTGAACTTGTTTGGATGTTAGTCGATGTTCTTTATCCACCATCCGCAAAATCTTTCATTAAAATCTCTAAATGTCAATGTTTCTTTTGCTTTTCAAGTCCTCACACAGTTCTTTGGTCTTCTTTCTTTTCTCCATGCTCAATGCGGTACACAGGACAGAGGTTGAGTTAACTTTAATCCGTTTTAACTGGCTGCAAGGGTGATTTAGTGATTGCCACCACCAGTTATGTGCCACAGGCAAGTAACAGGGAGGGGCTATTTTTCAGCTGCAGCCTCCTGACTGTCCGGACCCCTGGCTGGATAGACGTCCTCGCTGCTACCCCCGTCTCATCTGACTAGAGGGACCTCTTCTTGCTCCTTTACTCCGCTGTATTTTTACGGACTATAACTTCGCTTGCTAATTCCCATTAGCAGTTCTGGGGTTCCTGTCTATCTGTCCTGGGAGTGGATCTCTCCTGACTGTGGTACTCCCCAAGGTTTCTCATTTTTCTCCCAATTGACTCTGGAGTTTTTCCTTGCCGGCATGGAGGGTCTTAAGGATAGGGGATACCCAGGACTTGAACTGTATCTATTCATCTTTGTTGCTTCATTTCTAATTGTGTATCATATTGCCTCTGTAAAGCCCTTTGAGACTTCTGTTGTGATTGAGGGCTATACAAATAAAATTGAATTGAATTGAATTGAATTAACAGGTGCTGTTAATGACACAAATTAGAGAAGCATCACATAATTTTTCAAAGGGTGCCAATACTTTTGTCCGGCCCATTTTTGAAGTTTTGTGTAAAATGATAATGATTTCATTTTGTGTTTTTTCATCGCAAGCAAAATAAATGAGGATATTGCTACCAAAACATTTGTAATTGCAATCATTTTCTGGGAGAAATTGAGCATTATCTGACAGAATTGCAGGGGTGCCAATACCTCTGGCCAGCAGTGTATATGTATTGCATAGTGAAACGGAAGTCATTCAGTATGAAGTATATGGTGTATCGTATTCAATTGTCCTGACGTTACAACAATAGTCACGTGACTCCATGATACCAATCACAAGAAACAACAGGGTTAGCTTTAGCGTTCGGACAGAAGATCGCACCAGCCTGTTCAATGCATAAACTATTTGACTTAGAGCGCAGGACTCAAAAGCACTGATCTCAAGCTCTCTCCTAGTTTTATTTGGCACTGATAGACCACGAAAAATGGATCGGATCATTTTAATTTTATGCGAGGAAATATGTTTTCTCCACTAGAGGGCGCTCATGTCCGTTCTGCCCTTCCAAGACGCACTGCGACATCGTGACACAATGTCGCCTAATCTGACGCCGCGGTCGTCGGGAGCAACCCAAAAACATCTCGTCGTCGGGTCAGGCATTACAAATGAGGATCTTGGCAACTAAATCAGCAAGTGAAGGAAAGGGTTTTTTTTAGGTGGGAAAAAGCCACATTTTCCCCTGGATTGTGACATCGAGATTGTGGATTTTAGGGGATGGAGAGCTGGAACAGCCTTGGAGATAAAGATGAAAATGAGATGTACAGGACCTTGAAAAGCAAACTCAGATAAACCTTAAGACGCCAAAGTAAAGAAGATAAAGTGTGAATAAGTGGACCACACAACTTACCTGAAACTCCTAACAATTATGCGTGAGGACTGTTTTTAACCCGCAGTCAAAAAGACATCTAATTGCTAATCTATAATCCTTTTAAAACGCTTTCCCATTGATCCCATTCCAGCTGGAACAGCAGCACCGGGGGCCACATTAATCCTGTTATTGAAAGCCAGAAGTGTGGCTCTGGAAATCTGCGAACCTCTTTTACCCTTGTCGCCCACCCATCGCTTTTCAAATCATTGTGTCTAATTAATTATGAAATGAACAACAACGCAAAGAATGCAAAAAAAGGAACGCCACAATGTAGTATTGTTTTTTTCCCATGATTATGGTACGTAATGCATAAATTAGGACTCGATGAGCACAATGTAGCAAACTGCTTGATGCGATGGAAAAAAAAAAAAAAAAACATATCAAACTAAATGACCACCCTTGGGAGTATTTTAATCATACATAATATCAATTCCTGTCCATCATTTCAAAAAAGAAAACCTCGAATGCCCTTTTATTAGTTCTGCAAGATGATGATGTGCATGGTGAACGTTTTCTAGTTGCTCTTTTTTGCCTGGCAGATTTCTCATTAATGCGTGACATGCAAATAGGCTTGGCTATGACTGCATCGTTTAGACTTTACTGTTGACGATATCTCAGCCAAGCATTTTAGTTAGCTCAGTGAGACACTGGATAAGGTGAATGAACTTCCCCGAGGCAAGCTTTGATTTTTGCCCCACAAACGGAGGATGAATAAAATAGGATGCCGACGCGATGGGTCCATTCAGTCGGTCACCTGAGCATCTCTCCCAGCTGCATAAATTGAATGACTGAATCTAAGCCGGCACGCCAGATCAGTCTAGTCAGGTGTTACTGTAATCTGATTACTTTCTTTCAGTATCGATTCATCTAACGCATTCATTTTTCCAATCCAGTAATCTGATTAAAGTTAGTTCCCTTATTGTCTGTGTGTTACTATTTTGTTATTGCCTCATAGGTCATGGCCTACAGGTAACGAGAGCGCTTCTACAGTTTGTAAGCAGCCTTTACGTACATTTTATAGTTACAGTTTGTAACATAGACGGGAGTTTGACTTTTGGGGGAGAAACTTTTGGCCTGTACTGTATATATATATGTATATATATATATATGGCGGAAAACACAGACAAGGCTGAAAAAGCAGTTTCTGCTCACCCCTCTTTAAAATAAACTGCTGTATTTTAAGCCAAAAGAACTGTTTTGTTTGATAGAACAATAAGTCTATATGCTGCCATTGCAGATTAATGGCACATTAAGCCCCCAAACTGTTTTTAATTTGTTCGTTTTACCCTGGAAACCCCCGTTTACAGACGTCGCGCAACCGCTTTTCTTTCAACCCAGCCATAAAAAGAAGGTAAGTCATTATATTTATTATTCAAAATGTCTCATTTTAGCTTAGAATCATTAATTGATGTCTAATATATAATATTTTGTTAAAAAAACACAAACAAAAAAATTCCCTCGCATATTTTAAACTTTGAAACAAATAACATCAAAATGAAAAAAAAATGGCGTCTGTAAATACGTCACGTTAGTGTCACATTTTACCTGATATGTTAGAGGATAAGTAACCGTTCCAAACAAAGAAAAAAAATGTTTAAAAGGGTAAATATATGAAAAAGAAAATCTCGACCACTCCTTGATGTCTGCGATTGAAACTGGTGATATAATGGTCATATAACATGGTCTGTTATATGACCATGTTTCATCCATAAAATCCCCCAAAAATCCGGCTGTGGCCATTCACAGCTGTGTCTTAACAGTCATACATGCTTCATGGAGTTTTTGGATCGAAACAAGGTAAGTAGACGATAATATCTCGTTAAAATGAAGGTGTCTTTAATTACACTATCTCAGGTCTCACCCCCAGTTGAGGTTTTGCTGTTTACATTTTTTTTTAAATGCCCTCCTGTTCAGATTTTTTCTTCCTCCAGAAAACTGAAATTTTAAGCTTTCCAGCGATGTATCAGACGTGCATATCAGACAATTTTGAAATTTGGCCAAATTGGGGGTCTCAGAGCAGAACTTCAAGTCACATGTGTGTTTTCTGCCCTAGATGTGTATAGATACACATCTTGACACTGTCCTTGTTCAATTATCGGTTCAAGCTCAGTTGTTGTTGAAGCTTTTGAAAGCTTAGGTTTAAGGAAATTCTAAATATCCATCCTCAGCTGTAGTTTTGGACCGTCGCTAAGGTGGTTGTCACATGATATGTTCGAAAGATAATTTTGACCCAATATGAAATACTTACTACTGTAGGATTCTACTTCATTTCATTCCACCTTATTCTTTGTTGTATTGCTTTAAAACTTTAATAGACAACATTTTAACAGATAGGTCATTATCTAAAGGGGAAGTTCAGAATTTTTGACATTAGGCTTAATCTTCGATTTTGCGAGGGTATAATTAGTCCTCGCAGTTGAAGTTCCGTGAAGTTTGTCAGTTATTTGTTAGTTTCAGGGCTCCGGAGTGGCTAAGCTTGCGCGAGTCTATGATGGTTGAAATCAACTCCGTCGACTAATTAAACCCCCGTTAACTCGAAGATTAAGCCTCATGTGAAAAATTCTCGATTTTGTCCTTTAAATTCAATTCTCGGAAAGTCAATGACATGCGATGACATTTTTCTGTTGTCATTCTGGCTTAACATTTGATAAATGACTTTTAAAGTAACTTAGTTACTTTGATAATGAAGTAATCAGTAAAGTAACAAGATGACTTCTTACAGGCATAACCAGTACGGTAATTTAATTCCTTTTTCAAGTAATCGCTGACAACACTGCGCCAGATGGATTGTTCCGGATACAGTCTACATATCCACATATCAAGATGGAAAACATCCAATCCAAACCTGTTTGATGGGAGGAACCTTAAGGGGCCACCACCTCACTGTATCTGACACATCTTGTAAGTTACCTCCAGCACAAAGGAGAGTGAGTATAACTGACCTCACAAAATGGCAGCGTCTACAAGCGGTGCCATTTTCTGTTTAAACATGATTTTCTACGTTATCAAATGTAGCGTGAAGCGTATTTTGATTCAAAGTCATTTGTACTAGGGCATGTCTGTAGATATCTTCTATATTTCTTTTAAGCACAAATTAATTTTCCAAGTATGAATGTTTTAGCAAACACATTTTTTGGGGGGAACGCGCAAACTTCTTCACCACCCAAAAACAGCAGCAGGCTATATAAATAGAAAAACAACCCGACATCCAGACAGAATGACATGATCAAGGGAGTTCATATAAATAGCATGTTTTACAGTCATTAAGAACAAGGACATGTTTTCCCATTTTTGTTTAAGTGAATGCAAGTTAATGCTGGTCGCCCAAAATTTAGAGTTACAAATGTCTTTTTTTTTTGGGGGGGGTGTCGTCAAAACAATAAATATTATACACTCATTAAAGGGTGTTTGCCAATCCCATCCTAGCCTAGCCTAATCCATGCTTTGTCCCGGAACAGAATTTCAGCTTTAATCAAAATCAGAAAGAGGAAAAAGACCCTGCGTGCCTCTGGGATATTTTTCCATTAACCATTCTGACACATGACTGACTGTAGGGGATTATTGGTTTTTGAAGAACTATTAACAGCTTTACATTAGCATTTTAATATAGTTCTCCTCAACATACTAATGCAATTTACTTCTCAGCCTTGTCGCCAACTCATTCCTGTCGCAATTCAAACCAATGGCAATAAGCCCTGCAGCTTTCATCATTTTAATTGTCATGGAATAAAACTTATTTATCAATTTTTTAAAATCACTAGCTCACACAAATTCTCTCTGGACTCTTCCTGATACAGTACATACCTTCAGGGCCAAAGAAGCACCTTTTTCTCTGGCTTTAGATCAGGGGTTCCAAACGTATAGCCCGCGGAGCGCCGGTCAATCGGCCCGAGAAGAGCGTTGTCGCTCATTCGTACTGCACATACAAAATCACATATATTTCATTTTACATCGGCACAGTAAAACTGTAGATTCGCGTGATGGACGCGCGTGGCCGCACTCGGCTCACTTTCTTGTCCGACGTTACGTTCGTTCATTCGCCCCCTTCCGGTCAAAATGGATTGAATGTCTAGCGGCGTCGATGGTGGCCAAGGAAGTGATCCATAAATGCACCAAAACTAAGCGGAACTGACAGCAAAAAACTGAAGCAGATGCAGCCCCAAAAAACATCATGGGCAGGAAATGATCCAAAATCGAGAGACCCCGCAAGTATCTCAAAACGACACGGATGTGACGCAAAATGAACTCGTTGCTTGTCGTCGACAACGTTAGATGCAGGGAAATGGGGCAAGGTGGTGATCAACTCAAAAATGTTTGAATACAAGAGGCCGCGGATCGGTGAATACACAAGGAGCAGGCCACACCAGGTGAAATTCAATGGGTAATCACGAGGCGTGACACACAGTGCCATTGACGGCACTCGACATCCAATCCATTTTGACCGACAGAGGGTTCTTTCACCCCTCCCGGTCAAAACAGATTGGACGCGGAGCACCGTCAATGGCAGCCAGCGAGTTCACTTATTTGGCCAAAAAACAAACGAGTTGGGCTCACATGAAATCTAATTGCCATAAATGTGGCTGGTGAACCAAAATGAGTTTGACACCCCTGCTATAGACGATGTTTGAAACGGAGGTGCTGTTATTTAAAAAATATCATTTAGTCTCCTCCAACCTGAAATAACCTTTATATTAACATAAAAATGATTGAAATAATGACTCCATTTTCTGCGTAGCAACCTGTCTGGCCTTGCGGGATGGGCAGGTGAAACAAATCCAGGACATTGGCTGATTGAGGTCCCAAAAAGGTCTTTTGATGAGAGTGAAATCTTCCTCATTAGATTGCTTGTCATGCCCAGACAGTCAGCATGCATCCTGTCACGGTCCTGTTATTTGAAGGTCCCATTTTATTTGGAAGTTTGTCACTCACTTTGCCTTGTTGTTAATATTAGAAAGAGGAATAAACAGAAAAGCTGATGATAATAATAATGGTTATAATATCAGTATGACTTTCCTCTTGTCAAAGATGCAAACATCATTCTATTCTATTCTATTCTATTCTATTCTATTCTATTCTATTCTATAAGAAAGCAGCTGTTCCGTTGCACAAACATACCAATTTTGATCAGCTGTGATAGACGTCATTCGCTTTCCCACATTTTGAACATTACTGTCGATGTAGATTCATATACTACAGTATATAAGGGTTGGCATGGATGTATTGAACCCTTTGGGTTTTGCATTTTCGGTTCGATTCACTTCCATATCGTTTCGCTTGTTTAACTGAAGCTTTTCGTATCTGGAGATACTGCTGCATTAGTTTCGAATAAACACCACATAATCTAATGTTGGCATATGTTCTCTAGTACGTGATAAAGTATCATAATATTTAGGAGATGCCATGCCACACAATCTGACAAGTGTCATTTTGCAGAAAGGGGGCAAGCCAGGTCAATGGGGTGTGCTCATACAGTATGTCCATGCTTATGGAGTAAAGATGCACCGATACCGATACTAGTATCCGCAGGGGGCGCCGATCCGGCCCGAAATGGTGGTATCGGTATCGGCGAGTACCAACAAAGACGGCGCCGATACCATTTACCGGTCCATTATTATAACATTTGACCGCAGCCTTTTTTTTTCCTCCTGGCGCTCACTACACTCTGTCTCCGTGTTGTGTGATGACACGTGAACACCAAGCAGCTATCGCTATTGGCCTGCTCCAGACCAATGAGAACAGGCCAATAGCCACTCCTGACCAATGACAAGGCCGCTTGGCGGCGCCGACATAGCGACGGTCGGGAAATATTTCAAAATAGAAATCCCGTCAATTAAAATCAATGGCTGCATGCAAGATTTGCGGCCTGAAAGTTTCGAGATGTGGAGTTAAATCGACCAGTTCCAATACCTCGAACATGATAAAACATTTGAAGACGAAGCGTGAACAAACACAACGAGTTTGAGCCTGCAAGAGCAGGACTGCTATGGAAGGGCGCTGGACCGGTGCAACAATCTCTGGTCAGTTCACTACGTCAACTTTACTTTGTCTTTTACTTAAAGAAATACTGCAGTAATTTGGGAACTGTTTCCAAAGTAGGGTTGCCACCTTTCAGAAATTGAAATAAGGGACCCCCCCCCCCCCCCTCCCGAAAAAAGGAGGCTAATAGAGAGACGGGATGCTGTGGTCAATTATTATTACTCATAATTGTTAGCGTCCGCAAATGCGGAAACAAGGTTGGACCTCGAAGCGGACAACAAGCGGGGGATACGTACAAGGGTTTAATGATTGCAAACAAAAAAATAACACGCCATCGCGGGATAGTAGAAATAACAAAAGGAGTCCGTGACAGCAGGTCGACGGAGCTCAATACTACAAACTCGAAGGTTAACTAAGACGATAGGCAGCGAGCCAAAAAGTCAAAATAAAAACACTCAAATACCTGCACAGGGTAGAGGTTACAAACGAGTGCAGCACACTAACAGAAAAAACCCAATGCAGGGGCGTAACAAGCAAATGTAGCGAGACTATAGTGCGAGATGTCAAATGGCAATCAGCAAAGCAAATATCTCGGCAGCCTTCTCTGAGCTCACCCGTGCTTAAATGCTGCGTTGATGAGCCTGCATTGGATTTAGGTGTGACGTCAGGAACGCCCCCACTAACAGCCCAGCAACAAAACACAATCTAACCAGCAGCAGAATGTGACAATAATTTCATGAAAGTTGTACTGTTTGGCCTTTGAGAGGTTTAAAAAAGTTTACTCAGTTCATTCAGAGTTTATTATTATGAACTTATTTTTACTTTCTTACTGTTGGGATAGTATTATACTTTGTACAAATCCTTTTCCTATTTTGCAAAGGTAAGCAACAGCCTGACAAAGCCTTGATAGCAATGATTTCACATCCAATTATGTAGCTCTTTGGGGGAGAAAAACAAACAAACAAACAAAAAAAATATATATATAAACGGGGTGGTATCGGTATGGTATCGGTATCGGCCGATACTGCACAGCCAGGTATCGGTATCGGGGCCAAAAATGGTATCGGTGCAACACTATTATGGAGCCAAAGTTCAGCGGTTGGCACCAGCACGCTGTCATCACAATAATATCCGCCGTTGCTGTTTGCCCAACAGTGCGTGTGCTGTGCTGAACAGTCAGAGACCAGGAAATTGATTGATTAGCGATTTTGACGAAAACACTTCACAGTAACAGTATGTGGTTGAAGGTTTTGATTCTTTTAAAAAGAGAAATTGGTCTCTTCAGGAAACAGAGGTGAGCCAACTGTTGTACAATCGCTAGAACGGTTTGTGAGATTGAGATGAAATATGCTGGTCATAAAACTGCTTTTGACAGAGCAATGAATCCGGGATTCCAATTTTGATTAGAATCAAATTGTATTTGTAATGTTGTTTGGATTTCCTCTTTTGACCCGTATCGGTGTAATATTGTTGTCATGACTACCTCAGAGTTTGCATAATCATTCCTGTCACAGCCGGCAAGAAGAATTTCCACCGCAGTCATCATTATAATTGTGTGGCGTTTTCTTCTTCGGGCTGTCACCTGTAATTAATGTCAGACAGAAAGTCAAGTCTGGCCGACACCGACTTTAACATTTATAATGGGCTGTCGGATGTTAACTTTTCGCCATCATTTATGCCCCTTTCTATGGAGAGACGGGAAAGGGCGGAAAAGGAAATTGCTACTTTTTATTTTTTATTTTTATATTTTTATTACTCATGACAATTTTTTTTAATGTCATTAAAAAAAAATCTTTTACTTTGAACCCGTTGTCCCCACCCCCAAAAAGTCCTTCAGTAATTATTTTAAATTAATTGTATGTTTTTGTTATTGCCCATCCAAAAATTGGTGCAGGCTAATTCTACAACTGGATGCCAAATGAGGGACGCCAACTATTGTCGCGCGGGCCGCTCGTGTGAGACCCCTGCGCGATACGAATGTAATAAAAACATTTTCAGAAAAAAAAGTTATAATTTGTGCATGAAATGTTTCATTGTTGTTGATTGAAATGAAAATAATACAATGGTTTGAACCTTTTCTATATGAAGCACTACATCTCCCATGATGTTTATCGGCAAAACGGCAACGATTCCTCAAAAATGTGTCTCCCGCTGGACGTCGGGATCTCTGAACTGCGAGGTGTCGTCGTAACCGCTGGATTTTATTTTAAAATGACATTTAAAAGGTGTCATGTTATGTCGAGATATATCAAACATATACAGCAGAGGTTGGTAATAAGGCATTAGATTTACTCTGTTACATTTACTTGAGTAACCTTATGAGAAAAATGTAGGTAGTTTTACTAAGCCATACTTTTTACTTTTACTTGAGTAGATTTGTGAAGAAGAAGAAACGCTACTCTTGCTTACTCTTATTCTACATATTAGAGTTGACTTTGTTTATTATGAGATGATGCCAGCAGTGGCTCGATCAGTTTCACCAATGAGCCGTCGCAATAATCCATTATACCATTCAGACTCAAGCTTGCCGTTCTATCACACCGGCCTGTTCAGTCACGTGGTGTCTTTAAAGAGCGGTAAAAAATGAAGTATTTGACATCGAGCGCTGCCGTCAACATGACTCGAGAGCACTGATTTTAACCTCCCTCCCAGTATTTATTTGGCACCGATTGACCACGGAAAATCAGAAATGTGATCCTTTTAATTTCATAATAGGAAATATGTTTTCTCCACTAGAGGGCACTCATGCTCTTTGGACGAATGATGCTTTATTTCTGTAAATTGATTTTCTCTTAGCAGAATTGAATGTTTTTTTCATTGGCTTAATGTGTTTATGTAATAGGGTATAGTGCAGTATAATAATGGCAGTTCATATAGATCATTTTATGCTGAGAAAAAAAAATACCATTGTTTAAATAAAAGACTTTTCCCAATGTTACTCATTCCTCGAGCACAATTTTTGGATGACTACTTTTACTTGAGTCTGATGATTCTGAAGTACTCTTACTTGAGTCCAATTTTTGGCTGCACTACCCACCTCTGATATACAGTTTATATTTGAAGTTGATGATGCAGCTTACTGTTTGTTCATCCGTACGATTAAATGAAGGCACACATTGGAATGGGTCAGTCAATTTTTATGCTTTTGATTTTCAACCTTTTAATATGAACACTGAAATGCTTAAGCCTGCATGTCAAGTTTAAGCATGTATGTAATTACTCCTGGCTTTATTGAAAAGCCTATTGTATGTGTGAGTGTCTTTCTGTCCAAGATGCGCGAGGCAAAATGTCTTCAATTCCCCCTCCAATAGTGTAACTGCTGCGGAGCGGAGCATTTTAACAGCATTGTGGCGCAATCTGTCTAAACAATGAGTAAGCCGATTTGTCAACAAAGGAACAGAATGTAATTCCAAATGAGAATTTGGACTATTCATCCCCTCTTCACAGGCTGCGTCGCATAATCATTCCAAAATATTGGTGGATGACGTGATCATATATCATGTTTTGGGTTGTTGGGTTTTTTTCTTTCATCATTGACCTGTGCCGCTTTAAGTTCAATCACATCGCAAGGATTAAAGGCAGTTATTAAATTCAAATCCACTCATGTTTGCCAGAGGATGAGATCAAACTTGAATTGAAAGTTTGAGGCTTAGCGGTTCCATTTTGTTCTCCATGGGATTTCCTGATCCTTCAAATAAAGCCCTCCACCTGCCACGAAACAGAAATTCATATCAACATTTTATTCAACGAGGGACCCAAAAAGTCCATAACGCCGTTTCCTATGATGGCTGCTTTCATCTTATTTTTGCGTGCTGCATTCAAAATTCATTTTGTCGTTTTTGAGCTAAAGGATCCCCGTTTTCATTTTTGTTTAGAAAGCTGTTCCCAACATATTTTCTTGTTTTACAAAAAAAACACCCAGTAAACGATGAAATATAAAACAGAAAACTGTCATTCTGATGCACTTCTCCAAGTGCACGCACGCAAGCGTGCTCACTTAAATACATCACTCTCTTTTTGGAAGATGAGACAAAAATTCAGAATTGGGTCACTTGGGCCTCCCGTCTGAACGTAGTCTTAAATCGGTGGGCTTTGTATATTTATTTATTTAATGGGCAGTTTCCACGTCAAGGCGCTTGCTTTTGTCTTTGTTGGAATAAAAAAAGGAATACGACTTTGACGTTTTCTGCCAACTTCAGCCGCCACGTTGCCAGCGGCGACAACAACCCGTGTTGCCAGCTCGTGTAAAATTTCTCGCCCAACTTGAATCCATCGCTTAGCCATCCGAAGTTGTGGAAAGCCAAGGTTTAGCGTCTCCCATTTGAATATGTTTGAGTTAGTTTCGCGGACACGAATAGTTTTGCATTTTAATGAATAGTTTTAGTTGACGAAAAATTTTTTTCAATTTTAGTTTTCGTCATTTCGTTCGTTTTCGTTTACGATAATATCCTTGGAAAAATGTCACGACGAGCAGAAATTCGAACTCCCCGGACAACGTGGTCGCGAGGCGTCCGAGACGCCGGATCGGCAGTCTGCGGAGACGTCACGATACCCCGCTTCAAAAATGTCGGAAAGTCTCTCGTCTTTCGTCCCGTTTCTGACGATTTGGTACAGCGTGTATGATCAAAATCACTGCTGAAATATTGCTATAAAATGTGACCAACCCCAACAAGGATGGCGAGAATGTTTCAGGTGATTACAGAGAGTAAATATGGGCAAGTAAAACTGTCTTGGCACTTTTGTCTGAGGGGGGCACATTGCCAATGAAGTTAGCCCGCCGAAAAATGAACACACAAAAGTGATCAATTGTGAGCCAGCTAAAGGCATCTGATTTCCCGGCTCGGGCGGCTTAATCTGCTTTAAGACGACGGCTGATCCAAACAGCTGAGCCGGAGGATTCGATAGCAGGTGCTGCTGTACAGTCCCTGAACAGGCACCGGCATTCTTCTCATCCCCATCTCCCTGGGATTGAAAAACAAGTCGTTCAACTTTATAGGATGCTAGGCTATTAGGAAATCAATTGGAAGAAGTGCCGAGGTGTCAGGCGAGGATCTTGTGCTCCGGCTGTCGTGTTTTCTATGTCGGTAGATTTACAAAGGTCTAGGGTTGCGCCCTAACTAAGGCCTTGTTCAGACTGGCATCTTGATTGAAACCGGATGGCTTTTCTGTAGTCTGAACATTTACAAAGCACGGTGTTGAACTATATTTCCATTTATTCACAATAATCATATGTGGGAGCAGCCACTTTGCTTTTCTTCCAATATTCACACAGGCCCTTTTTCCTCTTACCAGTGTATGTCATCTGATCAGGGCCTGGGGGTTGCACATTCCAAGCAAGTCTTTGGGGGAAGTAAGAAAAAGGGTAGGAGCTGAAAGGCGGGACAAACTCTCTGCGTCCCGGTACCGGACTGTGATGTCTTTTCTGTTTGTCTGTCTTTAAGTGTAAATTCTTTGATATTTTTTACTCCTGAATTCTGTGTCATCATCTCCTGTTCCTTATAACAGGGGTTCCCAACCTATTCCACTAAGGCACACTGTGGGTGCAGGATTTCATTCTTACCAAACAAGATGACAACACTTTTTCCCCAATCTGGTGTTTTACAAGTGCAATCAGTTGATTGCAGTCAGGTGTGGCTTGTTTTAGCAGAAGCCTCATTGGTTCAACTGTCTCTGCTGGATCGGCTGGAACAAAAACCAGGACCCACAGTGTGCCTTGAGGACTGGGTTGAAAACCCCTGCCTTATAAGAATAAAACAACCTGTAACAAGGAATAATCGACTCTTTTCCTTCAACGGGAATCGGACGGATTGAAAGCACATATTACACTCCTCAGTCTGAACAGCTCAGATGGGCTTTCACTGTCCGAGACGCCGGTCTCTATGTTGGATAACGCCTTGGTTGCGATGTACAGTATGTTATTCAGATGCAAGTTTAGGTAGGGTAAGAAAAAAGGCACTTAAATATGATGTTTTTGATCTTATCCTGAAAAAATGGAATTCATATTTTTTGTTGAGTGCTGTAGATGATAGCGTGATTTCTAAATCCTCATCTATAATGAATTATGCAGAGGCCCATTGATGATCATGAAAAGCAATCATTTAATTTTCCTGAGCAAAAAGTACACGGTGAATTTGTTTTGAAAAGAACAGTAAATGAACAAACCTGATGCATGAATGATGAATATTACAGAGCAACATATCAGTCTGACAGTAAAATGTACTATAGTTTTATTCATTTTATTCATATCCAACTTTTCCTCCGATAAAGACAAATATTAGGAATACATACATTTTACAGGGTGGCCTTAAAAACACTCCCTGATTTCAAACGGCGATATCGTCTTATTTACAAACACTGCACTCTGTCACTGTCATTCAGCTTGTGTCCTCGTGTGTGAGTGGTCATTGTGATTTCCCCTGTTGTGGCCTGCTCCTTATGTCTTGACCAGTGTTGGGAGTAACGCCGTTATAAATAACGCCGTTACGTAACAGCGTTATTTTTTCAGTAACGGGGTAATCTAACTCATTACTTTTTCCGCCGTTACCGTTACTGACGGTCAAAAGCGGTGCGTTACTTACTCTGAATAAATTGAAGAAACTACCAGCCGTGTCGAGTCGACTCTCTGCTCTGTTGATTTGTCATCCAAGACTTGGGGTGCGTTCAGGTTCGAGAATCGCGCACGTACTTTTGACTCCAAGCTGTTTGTCCCTGCTCATTCAATTAGACAATGCTTTCCAAAGTTTGATAACGTTTCTCTGTTTGCTACACCTGATGCTAGCCTCGTTCCCATCTCCCACTGTCAGCCAGCAATAATTCTGCTTCCATCTTGAGGACGGCAGACGCTTTGAAGGTGACGTGAATTGTCCAGAAACGAGCCTACCTAAATGCAGCCCCTCGAGAGATGCGATGGAAGTGATTGGGATTGGCTGAGGGTTAGAGTCATGTGTCGTGGTAAGCCAATCAAAGCCGGTGATTTCACAAGCAAACCGGAACAGCGGGTGCGGCAAACACACACACGCAAAACAGATGCACAGGGTCGGGATGGCAGACCATTCAGAAGAAAAATGGTCCTTTAAGAGGTGGAGATATAGACACTATTTCAAGTTTGTCGAGATTAAAGGAAAGAACCTGCATGTAATGTGTAATTTATCTCCCGGGGCAAAGCGTTTGTCGACATCTGTGGTAAGCAATTCAAATCTGCTGAAGCACCTAACAAGTTAACTACCTGTCTGTTCTTCTCTATTCCACTGACTCGAATACTGCTCAGAAAATTCTTTGACATACAACAAGTTGTTTTTAAAGTAACAGAAATAGTTACTTTAGCTGGTAACTAGTTACTTTTACTATAGAGTAATTCAGTTACTAACTCAGTTACTTTTTGGAAGAAGTAGTGAGTAATGTAACTAATTACTTTTTTAAAGTAACATGCCCAACACTGGTCTTGACCAATCCGCTGCCTCTTGTATCAACCACTCGGGTCTCATTGTCTTGTTACCCCAGGGGTCGCGTTAACCGAATATTTTCCGTCGTTGACCGTTTTTTTAAAACGGTGACGGAAAAAACTGAAGTCCATCCGTCATTTTGACAGGTTGCAATTCACACCCCAGACCACAGGATGGCGAGTGAGCATATTTATAAGCTATTGTCTCTCTTGATGCATGACGTCGCTGGCCTTTCTCGGAAAAATGTCCGAACTAGCATTCAGGTGTAGCAAACACGGAAACGTTTGGAAGCTTTGGAGAGCATTGTCTAAGGCTGCGTTCATTCTACAGGTCTTAATGCACGAATCCAATTTTTTCGTGTTTTTCCGACTCCAGTCAGGCATTAACTTGACGGTCTGAACGGGACAAGTCGCATAGAAGTGGACCATTTCAAATCCGATCTGGGTCATTTTTTTATGTGGTTCAAATCTGATCTGGGCCACATTTTTCCAGACTGTCTGTACCGTCCAGTGTCCGAAATCCGATTTCAGTTGTGCGTTATTAGCGCCTAGCTTGCAGTGAACACGGCTTTTGGGGAAGGGCTGGGCTTGACAAACAGTCATAAAAAAATTAAAATGGGTTGAGGATAAGCATGAGAATGATCGGTTTTCTCTCTCTCCTCTATGTGAGCTATATTTCAACATTTCCTACACGGCCGAGAGTCGGGAGAGGGGTCTGGCTGCAGCCCGTCTTGGAGAGTCGGGGCAAACTGCCCGTATGTGTGTGTGACATGCACGGACAGTGCGTGCATGCTATCGATCCATATAAACTGTGAATATAAGCCTAAACGGGGATTATTTATGTCTGTTATTTGTGTCCTCCTTTTGAAAAGCAAAATATGATAGCCCTGGAATGACGGATGACTTGTCATTTGTTTTGATGCTTCTGCGCACCGGCGCGTGTCGGACTGCGAATTAGAGCGCATGCGTAATACTTGAATGGTCTCAATGGACAAAGGCAGTCTGAACGGGCACGCCAAAAAAACGGATATGACCAAAAAAAAATCGGATTTGTGCATTAAGACCTGTAGTATGAACGTAGCCTAATTGAATGAGCAGGGACAAACAGCTTGGAGTCAGAAGTACGTGTGCTATTCTCAAACCTGAACGCACCCCGAGTCTTGGATGACAAATCAACAGAGCAGAGAGTAGACACAACATGGCTGGTAGTTTCTTCAATTTATTCAGAGTTGAGTAAGTAACGCACCACTTTTGACCAACACTGCTATTGAATATGTCATTATTATCATTTTTAAAATTTAAGTGACGGGTAAAAATAGATTATGACCGGATTTTTATGACCCTGTCAGTCAAAATGACAGACAACGAAAAAGTCTAGCGCAACCTCTGCACCGCATGTCTGTATTTAAGTTCCCCATGTACTGTCTGTTCTCGTTGGGTCATTGTCAATCCAAGTCTCTATCCCAAGGTCTATTCATACCTCCAAGCCCTTGAATTTATTTTCCCAAAGTAAGTTTGATTCCTGTTTTTGTTGTTCTCCTTGAGTTTGGTTGTACTTTGCTTTTTGGACTTTTGTTTATCGTTTAAACCATTTGGAGTTCACCTCCACCTTGCTTCGCCTCTCCGTTTCCCTGCTTTTTGGTCCACGTCCTCACACACTCCTCCGGTGTCAGTGACACTGGGGAGCACAATTTGTACCTTGTGTTATGTCCGACAGCTGATTTCAAATCGGTTTTTGGTGTGAGGAATCCAAAACTGGTCCAGTTTTTTTTTTTTTTTTTAAACAAATTAAAAACAAACTCATTAATGTGCTTATTACACATATAAATCAGAAATGAATATGACATAAACAAGCATGGCAGCAATGATGATTTAACACGAACAATTTTCTTACTGTAATTATAATTTTGTGCAAGTATTAATCGTGAGTACATAAGGTGTGGAGAAAAAAACTTGATGTGCTAGGAAAAAAATGTCAGTATCAGTATACCGATTTTAGTTTAAATTGGCATGAAGATCAAACAGATCCAAATACTGTCATTTATTTTAAATGATCCTGTTTAAGGTTTCAGTTTCAAGGAAGATGAGGTACCTAAACTCCTAACAACACATTCACAAACAGGAGAAGTCTCTGGCCAAAGGCAGAACAACTCAAACTCTCGTACGGCACAGCCAACCATGGGTTTGTTTGGTGCTCGTGACGTGCAGTGTGAACCGTCTTAGCTATACTGCTGGCTAAAAGTATTGGCACCCCTGCAATTCTGGCAGATAATGCTCAATTTCTCCCAGAAAACGATTGAAGTTACAAATGCTTTGGTAGTAATATCTTCATTGATTTTGCTTGCAATAAAAAAACACCAACATCATTATCATTTTATGCAAAACTCCAAAAACGGGCCGGACAAAAGTATTGGCATACTTGGCAGCACAACCTTTAGACAAAATAACTGCCAACAACCATCAATGAGTTTCTTACAATGCTCTGCTGGAATTTTAGACCATTCTTCTTTGGCCAAATGCTCCAGGTCTCTGAGATTGGAAGATCTCTCCAAAGGTGCTCTATGGGATTCAGGTCCGGCCACTATACAAGTCTCCAGTGCTTGCTCTCAAACCATTTTCTAGAGCTTTTTGAAGTGCGTTTTGGGTCATTGTCCTGCTAGAAAAACCATGACCTCCAAGGGAGACCCAGCTTTTTACTTTACGGTATGCTCCAAAATTTGTAGGTAGTCTCCAGACTTCATAATGCCATGCACACAGTCAAGCAGTCCAGTGCTAGAGGCAACAAAGCAACCCCAAAACATCAGGGAACCTTCGCCATGTTTGACTGTTCATTTCTTTGAAGGCCTCGTTTTTCCCCTCCTGAAAACTCTATGTTTATGTCTTTTGCCAAAAAGCTCTACGTTTGTCTCATCTGACCAGAGAACATTCTTCCAAAACGTTTTTGGCTTTCTCAAGTACTGTAAGTTTTGGCAAACTCCAGCCTGGCTTTTATATGTCTCTGGGTCAAAAGTGGGGTCTTCCTGGGTATTCTACCATAGAGTCCCTTTTCATTCAGACGCCAACGGATAGTACGGCTTGATACTGTTGTACCCTCAGACTGCGGGACAGTTTGAACTTGTTTGGCTGTTATTTGAGGTTCTTTATCCATCGTCCGCACCATCTTTCGTTCAAATCTCTCGTCAATTTTTCTTTTCTGTCCACATGTAGGGAGGTTAGCCAGCGTGCCATGGGCTTTACACTTATTAATGACACTGCGCACGGTAGACACAGGAACATACAGGTCTTTGGAGATGGACTTGTAGCCTTGAGATTGCCAATGCTTCCTCACAATTTTGCTTCTCAAGTCCTCAGAGTTTTTTGGTCTTCTTTTCTCCATGCTCAATGTGGTACACACAAGGACATAGGACAGAGGTTGAGTCAACTTTAATCCATTTTAACTGGCTACAAGGGTGATTTAGTGATTGCCATACCCGGTTGGGTGCCACAGGCAAGTAACAGGTGCTGTTAATGACACAAATTAGAGAAGCATCACATGATTTTTCAAAGGGTGCCAATACTTTTGTCTGGCCCATTTTTGGAGTTTTGTGTAAAATGATAGTGATTTAATTTTTTTCCCATTCTCTTTTGTGTTTTTTCATTGCAAATAAAATAATTGAAGATATTAGTGCCAAACATTTGTCATTGCAATCATTTTCTGGGAGAAATTGAGCATTATCTGACAGAATTGCAGGGGTGCCAATACTTCTGGCCAGCAGTGTAAAAAGGGTGAGGTGGGTCAGCCCACTTACAGTTGTGGTCAAAAGTTTACATACACTTGTGAAGAACATAATGTCATGGCTCTCTTGAGTTTCCAGTTATTTCTACAACTCTGATTTTTCTCCAATAGAGTGATTGGAACAGATACTTCTTTGTCACAAAAAACATTCATGAAGTTTGGTTCTTTTATGACTTTATTATGGGTTAACAAAAAAAGTGATCAAATCTGCTGGGTCAAAAATATACATACATGGATCTGAAAAAGCGAATCATTGACTTGAACAAGTCAGGAAAGTCACTTGGAGCCTTTTCAAAACAGCTGCAGGTCCCAAGAGCAACAGTGCAAACAATTGTTTGCACTGTTGCAAACTGTTTGCAGTTTGTAAGTAGAAACCCCATGAGAGCCATGACATTATGTTCTTCACAAGTGTATGTAAACTTTTGACCACAACTGTATGCTGCCTTTATGTGGTATCATAAACATGTTAAATACTACTTGTCGAGTGGAAAAATCAAGACATAGACTAACTTACAAAAATGTGTGCGCAGGAAAGGGCAGCATTAACGTGTCACCAAAATATCAATTCTTCCCAGTAGGAGAGATTTTTTTTTTTTTTTTGAGTTGACATTGTTCTCTGGTGGCTGGTGTTAGTAATGCGAAAAAAAAACGAAGCGCAGCAACGAATAATTGTCCTCCGCGTTTACGGCGGCACCATTGTGACGTAAACAACAATAGCGACTCGTGTCGAAATAGTTTTTCATCTAAAAATTATTTCAAAACTTGTATATTACCGTATTGGCCCGAATATAAGACGGCCCTGATTAAAAGACGACCCCCTCTTTTTCAAGACTCAAGTTTGAAAAAAAAACTACTTTTTGAACACCAAATTAATTTTTATACAGAAAAATAATTACAGTACCTCTGAAACAAATGATTATAACAATACAGTTGAGAGAAAAAGCATGTTATTTTGCCTCATTCAAATCTTAATATCTGAACATTTAAATATGTCAACTAAAGTGTGATCACATTCTTAAATTAAATGGCTTCCGGTTTTTGAAATGTAAATAAACCAATCTATTGTGATAAAACAACACAATTGCAATAACTGCATTAACCATCAAAGTGAAGTCTAACTGTAGTCTTGAAACAAATTGCAATAAAATAATGCAAACTGGTTAAACTGGAGAGTAGCTGAGATCTGTCATGACAGAACATCGCTTCAATGATATCTGGCGCCATCTAACGTCGTGAATGGGTATAACGTCTAGACCGCGAATATAAGACGACCACCGCTTTTTCAGTCTTATTTCAATGCAAAAAACACCTTCTTATATTCGGGGCAATACGTGTATATATGAGCTAACATTGAAATAAAGCATACAGAACTGACATGTCAAGTTCCCTTTAATAATCTGTCCATTCCCTCTACCTCTTATCCTTATGAGGGTTGTGTGCTGGTGATTTTCCAAGGCAGAAATGTTAATCAAACACACATTAATTTTTTAATCGGTGAATCCTTAAAAGGCACAACATCAATTTAATCTATTGTTATTAGCAGTGATGTTAATAACGGCATTAGATTATAACGGCGTTATTTTTTTCAGTTGTGAGTAATCTAATTAATTACTTTTCTCATCTTGGCAACGCTGTTACCGTTACTGAGGATGTAAAGGCGTGCGTTACGACGTTGGTTGAATGACACGGGAAAAGTCTGCGAGAGACACGGACTCACGGAGACGAGAGAGCACAGCGGGGAGTGGGGAGGAGGGAAGGGAGTTGTGACGGCGTTGCAAACGCGATGCTAGGTGGCTCCAATAATACCTGACTGTAGCCTACAAACTCCACCCACATGATAGATATCACATGTATAGAGAACTAGATGCCAAATGACAGACACGGCGGCATTAGTAGGGTTGCCACCTTTCAGAAATAAGAAATACGGGACGCCCCCCTCGCGCCCAAAGCTGTACAGGCAGAGAAAAAAACTCCTAAAATGCATAGAAATGCATCTATTCATTTATATTCCTTATTAGTTCAATGCGTAACGCAACATTTAATTCCCAATTTCGGATCGTTTCTTATTTTAAGGGACAGGTGGCAACCCTAGGCGTTAGTAAATAGCCGCCATCTTAAAGCAGTAGACTTCTCAGGAAGGCTCTGTTGTAGAGAACCTTCCTAGCGAACCTAAGTAACTTTGTATCTAAAATACTCTTAAATCGGCAACATTTTGAGTTGAATCTATCTTTAAATGATGAAACAGGTTTAAAACGTTCACATGTCGAAAGTAGACAGAAGGGAACTAATGCAATAAAGGGAGCAATTGTAACAACTTTAACAGTTTATTCACAACATTAAATGACTTCCAAACATAGCAAAGGTTACTATGTTTTTGGTTTTTTTTTTTTTGGAATGGAAAAAACAAACAAACATGAAAGGTAATGCCAGTTACATTGCCAAGTAACTAATTACTCTTACATTCAAGTAACTGAGTTACTAACTCAATTACTTTTTGGGAGAAGTCATTTGTAACTGTAATGAATTACTTTTTTTAAAGTAAGATTAACACCACTGGTTATTAGGGGTGGACCAATACGGGATTTTTTTTAAAGGCTGATGCCGATAAAGATTTCTAGCAAAAATAAATTCAGCCGTTTGCAATGTTTTAAGCTGATTTTGCGTGCTGATATTTGAGGCCAATACGCTTTGTTTTTAAGAAGTTTGATTATGAAAGGTAATTGAAGCACTCGTTATATACAGTAAATGTCTATATTAGTGGTTCAATTTTTCCCTTTTGTAATACTGGCCACTAGTTGGAGCAAAACCAGAATTAACAAAGATCATCCCCCAAATGTTCTGATAGATTGACTTCATTTGCCAATCTATCGGCCCGGTATGTTAGCCGACTATCATATCGGTCGACCTTTATGAGAAAGATCAGCACCCAAACAGCTGACCTAAGGTCTTCTATATATTGTCCCGTCTTGAAAAACATCCATATGTCATTGGGACTTTAATTATTATTTCTTAATAGCATCAATATTTGTAGTAGTGTAGTGCATGAAAAGGAGTTCAATCTGGGAGTGTTTCTTCAGACACCCCGTAGTGTATTTTGTCCATACAGGCTCTGTACAGGATTGCTGTTTCGGGTAAATTCACATCTAGGGCAGCAATATCATTTTCTTTGATAGAAGAACCAAGAACAAGCATCAACTGGATGGACTAGTAGACTAAGCAAGAAAGGAGTTACACCGACAGTCATGGGGTGCATATACAGAAGCAGCAGGAGAAGAAACTATTTACAATTAGAACGTAGATATAGAATTAAATACATTACATTTCTATAATATACTCTATGTATATTATGTAGCGACGAATGAGTTTCATCTCCCCAAAACTATCAGATGATTAGATTCCAGTCAGGTAATCTGGTATGCGGTCAGCTAATGCTGCGTTCATAATCATCTGTTTGGACTATTTGCATTCTAAAGACAGTGAAAGCTGAGGCATGGTTGTCTTCCAGAGTCACGTTAATGCTAAATCAGGGTTACCCATACAACTGGGGGCACATGTGCTCACACTAATTTTAAGTTTGCAGTTTTCAAGCCGTTAGCAAGATTCCCCTCACTTGACTTTTCCATCCCCCCCTATTCTTTCCAGACACACACTGTACTACGACCACGCTATACGTTCGTCACAGCTGCTACTTCTCGATGGCGTTTAACCCAACATGTAACTCTAGGAAATGTTTTCGGAACGGAGATTCCATCGAAACCTCTGCTGCATCTACGGAAAGATTCACAACTTTCTCAACGGTCTCTAATGAGCTGCTTTCGACGTGATGAGATCAGCCCAGTTTTAGACTCGAAATAAAAGGTGTGTGGAAAAAATGGCTGCATTTTCAGTTAACAACAAACTACGATGCCGCTGAATACTAAAGAACAGAAAGCGGTCAAATCGCGCTTTCTTTTTTGGCCGAAAGAAGAGAATCGACTGTATCTTTTCATGAGGTACACATAAAATCATAGAACACAAACGAAAAACATTTTGTGCCGTTGTCACGGTCAGCTCACTCTTGAAAGAAAATATTATTCTTAGAATATTGTGAGGGCGGGTCTTCAAAAATCGGTCGAAATGCTGCCAAATGACTGTCCAACGTGGCTTGGTCGCTATGAAAATGGCTGGCAGTGAATAAATGAACTACAAACTTTACCTTTAACCATACAACGGAATTTTTTTTTTTTTTAAATGGGGATTTGATCATAAGAGTGTTGCAGGAATGAACAAACACATTGACGTAATAATCTAATTTGACAAGATTCTAAAAACATTGTATATTGGACCTCAGTGGTTTGTTCACAAACGACCATCTTATTCTGTTTTCTAATCAGTCAGTTAACCAATTGATAAATCCATCCGCCAATACATCAAATAATCCTCATTCAATAAAACAGGCTCAGTATTGTTAGCTTTTGACATATTTAGCCCGTCACAGTAAAGTTCATTTCTTGCCAGAAGTTAGAAACTCAACACACATTTCTCTTGCATTTGAAAATACAGTATCAGCCAGATGGGAAATAAGGAGTGTCACTATGGTAGTTGTAGTCCGGACAAACTTTCTGCACCAATTTGTAGTCAGTGCTATAGAAGGAAATGAAGATGCAGATGACTTTAAAAGGTTTGGAGCAAAGCCAGGAAACGTGACTCTGCGTTTGTTCCTGGTAACACGTCTTGGACGGGTCGAAATTGCAAAGTGTGTTTTTGGCACCCTTCTCCACCTTCTCGTACTCGATACGGCAATTGAAGGACTTGGAGTCTTTGGCGTCGATGACCGACTGCTGCGCCATGACGTCGAACTCCACGATCTTCGTCGGAGGGACCAAACTGACCGATACGTTGCCCTGGCCCGTAGAGTTGTGGCGAAAATAGACGCTGAACGTGCCGTTGCCGTGATCGACGATCTTGCCGGTGATCAGCAGGTTGAGTTTGACCGTCTTTATATTGGAGTGGAAGTCCCCCCAGCCGAACATCTTTTTAAACTTCCCGGTTTTGACCATGGGCCGCCTTTTAGCCCGAGGCCGTGACTCCTGTAGCTCCGTGGAGTTCCTCAACCATTCCCACAGATCTTGCTCCGAATAGGGCTCCGGGGTATCGTAACGAAGATCCAGCGCCGTGTTGTTCTCCTTGACGTGCAGAGTCTGTAACAACAGCCTACTTATGGACATGTCCTTACTGCTTTCTGTCCGTACATGTTTGAGAGAAGATTTGGGGCTTCCGGATTTGACGACCTCTGAATGTGTGGAGTGCACGCTTGAAATCTGTTTCAGGAAAAAAGATGAGATACAAAAAGAAAAGTTATTCACATCGCGCAGATTTTTTTCATCGTAATAATGTGTTGTTGTCTTTCTGACTATTTCTCTCTGGTGACGCAAAAGTTGGATGTGATGGGGTTTAGAATTCATCATTTTTCATTTATTCGTGCAAATGGGCTTTCCTCACTTTACAAATCCCCCGCATCTAGAGCTCTCTCCAGGCACAGCTGCTACATGTGCTAAGATGTGATCAGTCCATGTACAAAGGCTGCAGCCTTGTACATGAATTTATAACCCAGCGTACGTACTGGCACAGAATTGACACTGATGTTATTTCAAATGCTTTCATTACAAGTATCATTTAACAACACTGGTTTTTAGTATAGCTTGGAACCACTTAGGCCAGAGGTGTCCAAACCTTTTGCAAAGGGGGCCAGACTTGGTCTGGTAAAAATGTGGCGGGCCGACCTTGGCTGACGTCTTTTACGAAGAAGAATATATTTAAGCAAATTTTAGCAACCCACTCTGTGTGTCACATTTGCTTTATTTATTTATTTTTTTAATTAATGATTTCAACAATCTAGCAAACTAGCCTTTGTGGCACGCTCTTTCGACCCTCGAGCTCTTGCAAAATACTACTGCTGTGAAATTTAACTAGCTTCAATTTCTCACTGCGTATCTTCCCTTTAATCTTGTCGTACATGTCCGCGTGTCTTGTTTGGTAATATCGCCTCACATTGAACTTTTTAAAAACAGCGACTGTCTCTTTGCAAATGAGGCAGACACAGTTGTTGCGTATTTTAGTTAAGAAATATTCCAATATCCACTTATCCTTGAAGCGTTGGCCGTTGCAGTCAACTTTTTTGTTGTTGTTGTTGATTGTCGCCATTATAGAAAATTGGAAGTAAAGGGTCACCCGGGGTAATGTTGCTTAGAGTGCTGCTGCCTTTTAGTGGGTAAATGAGGAGCAGCATTTAGTGTGTAAACTACTTCATACGCTGGTAGCAGTACTGCTGACCAATTTATTAAGTGTGTGCAAGCCAGACATGAATGATTTTATGACAGAGGCTGGGGGCCGGATGAAATTTGACCACGGGCCGCATTTGGCCCCCGGGCTGGACTTTGGACATGCCTGACTTAGGCAATTTGCATGTAAAATGCCATTCGTTGTACCAAAAAAATCATCATACGAAAGCCGCTCTGGAATTTTTCCTTTCTGCTGTACCTGCCCCCTCCTTAATACATTTCTGTGGTATCAAATCAGGACTTAAAATCAAGTGACTCGTGTGCTCCGGACACCTCTAGTTTTTGACCGGCGGCGTTCCGCAACCGGTGAACTCCCGGGTTAAGTGCCAGAAAAAGACAAGCTGAAGACCTCATCCAAAACAGTCGCGGCTGGTGTAATAGGGTGAAGGAGGTCATCACGAGTGAAGCCAAGCGGTCACGTCATCAGATGGAAATGAAAGCATTTAGTTAACATTTCTTGATCGTCAGTCTGTAGTGGTACGCTCCAAAGCCACTTTTCAGTGGAGAAAGAAAATCAAATGGAATTTGTGGAGAGGAAAAAGCTCTCTCCATGATATCCACCGCTGTTCTGATCAGCTGCTCTGAGCTGTCCCCTGAGCTGTTTAAATAGGAAATAAATAATGGCAAACAATGCCAAAGCCTCCTCGCAGCCCTTTTGTGAGTTCATTCACTCCCACTTTGGTCCCACTCAACTAATCTTCAGTGTCACACTTAATGAGATTTTTCCAAAAAGAGAGAGAAGAAAAAAAGCAAAATGGGCCAAATCCCTCATCAAGCACACACATTACCTTCACCGTTTCTAGCATCAAGCTAAATGCTTTTAAGCAAACCAGCCTGCGTCTCATTCTGCTTTTATGAATGCAAAATTAAGGATTACTACTTACATTCATCGCATTCAATAATTCACTGCAAAACTATAAAGCTATTCTAGTTGTTCTATTATTTGCCTTCCTTACGAGAAAACAATTTCTTTATCTTTTCCATTTCCGGAAAATCATTCAACGTCACAGAATCCGCTACATGGGCTCGCTCTTTGCTGAATGATGAACAAAAAAAAATCAACTGTTAATTATGGTGTGTCTATAATGGCTGTTTTATTTCATACGATTACTCTTTTGGTGATTCAGATCTTACAATCTCAAGTCGACGGAGAGAAGAGAACATTTCCCTTTTAATATTCCGTGAGCATCAAAAGATGTTTATCTTTATTTTCCGTACTCAGCAGCTTGACCGACTGTTGATGTGCCTCTCTGTTGCCTTCAAGCTTCAATTTGGAATTTCTTCAGCTTCTGAAAGAGAATGAGTTCCTTCTAGAAAGCTGCGGCTTCTTCTTCATTTATTTTCCGTACTGCTCGTCTTCACTGCTGTTTGGTCTCATATTAGCTGGAGCCTACAACGGAGTGAGAGGCCAGACACGTGCTAAAATGCTTGCCGGCCAACTGCAGGAGTGGTAAGAGTAGTGCTACTTCTGAATAGCATTACTCGAGTAAACGTCAAAGTAGTCATCCAAAAAATGGACTCGAGTACAAGTAAAAAAGTGCTCTGTGAAAAAAATACTCAAGTCATGAGTTACTTGTATTATTTACAATGTGTTTTTTTTTTCCTCAGCACACCATCTATATGAACTGATATTATTATATTGTACTGTACTGTCTATTACATGACCGTATTAGGCCAAAGAAATACACCAAAATTCCGACTAGAAAAATGACACATCATCCATCCAATGAGCACGAGCGCGCTCTAGTGGAGAAAACGTATTTCCTACTGTGAAATGAAAACCATCATCTGTGGTCTATTGATGCCAAAGAAAAACTGGGAGAAATAAAGTCATGTCATGCCACAGGATTGAAGAGGCCGGCGTAATCGCGTTTAAACTTGAAGCTAACGCTAACGAACAGCTGCACGCTACCATAGCACCCTGTCTCTCTCACTCTTTTCTGACGTAATTGCTGCATGAATTCCGATTTGGAAGACTTGGCAGTTCAGACCGCCACCACATTCTGGAAAATGTGGCCCAGATCGGATTTAAACCACATACGAAAGTTACCCAGATCAGATTCGTGCATTAAGACCTGTGGTATGAACCTAGCCTCGTGCTAGAGTAGCGCTTCTTCTTCACAAATCCACTCAAGTAAGAAGCGCAGTGTGGTAAAACTATTCCCATCCATCCATCCATCCTTCCATCCATCCATCCATCCATCCATCCATCCATCCATCCATCCATCCATCCATCCATCCAGCCAGCCAGCCAGCCAGCCAGCCAGCCAGCCAGCCAGCCAGCCAGCCAGCCAGCCAGCCAGCCAGCCAGCCAGCCAGCCAGCCAGCCATCCATCCATCCATCCATCCATCCATCCAGCCAGCCAGCCAGCCAGCCAGCCAGCCAGCCAGCCAGCCATCCATCCACCCACCCCTCCCTCCCTTCATCCATCCATCCCTCCCTTGCTCTGGGGTCGGGTCGCAGGGACAGCGGCTTTATCAGGGAAGCCCAGACTTTCCTCTCCCTAGCCACTTCAACCAACTTCTAGAAGTCCAACTTTCTCCAAAAGTTACCCAAGTATGTGCAACACGTTACTATCCACTTCTGCATAATTATTCATGATTGTTTATTGAAAAGAAAATAATAACATTGTTTTAAGAAGAACCCATGGTGCTCATCAGTGAAACGGCGCTGATTCCACCACAATGCTTCCCTCACTGTTTCCTTATATATTTCTGGTTCTTATATGAAAAGAGATGAATATCTTGAACGGGAGGTTGTCATTTGGGCTGTTTTTTATTGAAACTGGGCGGGATGTCTTTCCCATCTGGCAAGCCAGTTTCAAATGCTGCTGGTTAGTTTCAGTGAAATAATCAGTTTGATAAATATGGATCATCTGTCAGACCGATGTCGTTAGAATTCAGAGGCATTATTTCATTCTAGGCTAAGGTGTTCCCCACCTCTCAGTCACAGTCAGAAGTGGCCAAGTTTGATGGATGCGTGCAATTTTGATGGACCTCGGCAAACGGCTATCAGAGCGGGCTCAGAAAAGTTATTTCTGGGTTAGGTTTTGCCAGTCAGAGTGGTCCTGGGACAAAATAGCATTTGGCGATATATTGCGACATAAAACGGCACGATACGCATTGCCTTTGAAAAAAATAGTTGGCTAGATAAACTTTCTGCCTCATGATTTGAGCAATATAGCCTAAAATTATTGGAGTCAAATTGCTTTAGTGACCCGGCAACTTTACCAACGAGCTAGCTTTTTAACGACACGTTAGACATTGTGATTTCAATATAAACCTATATAGATATTGTACTATATCATTCAGAATTGAACTATTCCCCTCCCCCCCCCCCCTTCTGAGGGGTCAAGAACGTTTTTGAAACCGAGAGCTACTTTTTTAGCGCTCATTATTGTGAAGGGCTACCAGATACACAATTGTGAAATAACGTATTACAAATGATCTGTCGTCCTATGTAGTTACTGATAAATAATGTCATTTGTGACTGGAGTATTCCCACAGTGAAGGCTTTTCCAATTAAATTGACACCGGCTGCTTCTTATTCACAGCATGTGGCACCGCCGCACATTGCTGTGTGTGGGCAGGTATTATTCATTCCAATGAAGTCAATGGAGTGTTCACCCGCATCTCAGAGCAGCCTCCGGGCGGGAGGGCAGAAGCAGCCCCGGCACACAACGCTAATGTGGATTCCGGATACGCTCGGTCGTCAATGAACAGCAGCTAGCTGGAGATTATCCCTTATCTGGCTGACTGGAGCCCCTGAGAGAGGGGGGAACGATGAGGGATGCGGGATAAGTCTTAACACACGCTGCTCATTTTTAACACCGTAAGTCAGGTACTCTTAGGATCCTCTAGTCCGACTGCTAATGGGAAAATCAAAGGTTGCGCTGTCTGTCTGAAGCCTGAGGGTAAGAGCTGTTAAGTGATGGCCACGCTCCAGATTTTTTGATACCTTGTCTGTCTTTCTCCCTCCGCCTCATCAAAGCAGAGCAGTCGATAAATGTGAAGCGTTACTTTTACTCCGGGCCGAAAAGAGCCTTTAATTTCATATCAGATCTTGACTGCCTCTGAACCGACTCGGTGGCCACTTGATGCCACGTTGTCAGGATTTAATAGAAAACAGACCTGGGTCTGTACTCGGCTCGCAGAAGTTGGACTACGATGAATTAGTGCACATCGAAAATGGGGATTCCTCGGGTTACAATGTCCTCAACCTACAACGTCAGCACAGGGACTCGAGGACCCCCTGTGTGCATGTAGGTACACGTATATACACGTACAATCGTACCTACGGAAGCTTCAGTGCACGACAAAATTCATTTTGTAAAATGTTTATCGAAGCTTTTTCGCTTTGTATTACGGAAAATTATTCAGCATGCGAAAGATAAGACGTATCGTAATAGATGATTCCTGCTCGCAATCGTGTAATTACAGTGATATGAAAAAGTATCTGAACCTTTTGGAATTTCTCGCATTTTTGCATAAAATCACCATCAAATGTGATCTGATCTTTGTCAAAATCACACATATAAAAAATTTTTAAAAACTGTCTGCTTTAACTAAAACCACCCAAACATTAAAAGGTTTTCATATTTTAATGAGGATAGCATGCAAACAATGACAGAAGGGGGAAAAAAATAAGTAAGTGAACCCTCTGCCAAAGGAGACTTAAAGAGCAATTGAAACCAATTTTTACCAAACAATTTAAGTCAGGTGTGTGCCCAATCACTGAGGAGTGGTTTAAAGCTGCCCTGCCCACTATAAAACACACCCCTGGTAAGAATTGTGTTGATGAGAAGTATTGTCTGATGTGCATCATGGCTCGGTCAAAAGAGCTGTCTAAAGACCTGTGATCAATGATTGCTGATTTGATTAAAGCTGAGAAAGGATACAAAACCATCTCTAAACGTCTGGATGTTCATCAATTGACAGTCAGAGAAGTTGTCTACAAATGGAGAGAGTTTGGCACTGTTGTTTCTCTCCCAAGGAGTGGCCGTCCACCAAAGATGACTCCAAAAGTTCAGCGCAGAATACTCAGAGGAGTCAAAAAGAACCCTATATGTCTCCTAAAGACTTACAGAAATCACTGGCTCAGTCCAATATCTCTCTGCACACATCAACTATATGCAAAACTATGGCCAAGAACAGTGTTCATGGGAGGACTCCACGGAGGAAGCCACTACTATCTAAAAAAAACATTGTTGCTCGTCCACTGTTCAAAAAAAGGCACTTGGACACACCACAAACGTTTTGGCAAAATATTTTGTGGACTAATGAAACCAAAGTAGAATTGTTTGGGTGTAGCACACAACATCATGTGTGGAGGAAAAATGGAACAGCTCACAAACATCGACACCTCATCCCCATCGTGAAGCATGGTGGAGGAAGCATCATGATTTGGAGCTGTTTTGCTTCTTCAGGGCCTGGGCAATTTGCAATCATTATCAAACCAGAGGCCGTCTGCCAGACAGTTGAAGATAAAACGAGGATGGATGCTGCAACAACACAATGATCCAAAACACAGAAGTAAATCAACTTCAGAATGGTTTCAGAAGAACAAAATACACATTCTGAAGGGGACAAGTCAAAGTCCAGACTTGAACCGCATGGAGATGCTGTGGCCTGACCTAAAACAGCGATTCATGCCAGACATCTGACTGAACTACAGCAGTTTTGTAGAAAAGAATGGGCCAAGATTAGTCCTGATCGATGTGCCACTGATCTGCAGCTACAGGAAGAGTCTGGTTGAAGTAATAACTGCCAAACGGAGGGCTAAAAATATTATATGTGATGGTTCACTTTTCCCCCTTTTGTCATTGTTTGCATACTATCCGCATTAAAATATGAAAACCTATAAATGTTTGGGAGGTTTTAGTTCAAGCAGAGTTTTTTTTTCATCAGTGTAATTTTGACAAAGATCAGATCACATTTGATGGTGATTTTATGCAGACATGTGAGAAATTCCAAAAGAATCAGATACATTTTCATTTTCGTAAAGAAAGGAAACATACGCCGTGCGTGAACTCTACTGTACCGTACGTAAGTCAACATTTTGCTATCAAAATTGCAGCCAGGTCAAGTGTCCTCTTTTTTAAAACAGGGTCACTCTTCGATACAAAAGTATGCATTGACCAGCATTTCTGTGGAAGGTTTTCGACAACGTGCCTAAACATGTTTCATGTGCCGAAATGGTCACATTTGAATGATTCCACCCTTCACTTTCAGGGCACGGAAATCACTTTCCTCCGGTGAAGCAGCTTACTGCGCTCCGAGTAGCTAATCTTTGAAATAATGACTGTGAGGTCTGACAGATCAGCCTGAGCTGTAGGTCTAACACATGAAAAAATCCATCAAAGTGACAGGATAAATTAAGGGTGAGACACTTCACTACCAGTAAGGAAGTACTCCTATCAGCAGTAATTGTTTTGATAAATGTACGAGCCGGATGAAAGATGAGGCTACGGACACCTAAATGGCACTTGAGGAAGTCTTACATAGGGGGTAAGTTTGTTAAAAGCACTTCAGGTAATAGAATTTCTCGGCATCTGCGCTATGCCCAACTGTTGTCTGTAGATGAATCGTCTTAATATATCACCTTCATTTCCATAATGATGCTCTTTAATAAATGAATTCCATCTGATTGTTTCAATCAATACATCTCTAGAGAAAGATAGAAAGACTGCTTGTCTCAAATGTTTAATTGCATTAAGGTTTGAACTTCCCATCTTTAAGTGTGGCCCAAACACTGGGGTTGTCTAGTATTATCATAATGAGTCATTCATCTGCTTCTTTGAAAGATATATATATATATATACATATGAAACGACGTGCTAGGTAGCATTCATTTCAATGAAGAAAAGAATAGTGAACTGATGAGCTCTTTTTGTACATACAATCTACTGTGTATTGTAGATGCATTAGGTTAAAAAGAGTTTTTCATTATCTTCTGAGTGAGTGTGCGTCATAGAACGTGATAACTAAGTGAGAAATAGTGAGAAGGGCCATATGAAAAAGAGAGAAGGAAAAATCGGAAGATTGCTCACGTCGCGCATGATTGACAGCTGTCACACATCAAAGTGTTTCTTGTGACTATTTGTCAGGCCTTCCCCGGAGACGACAAACTGAATAGTTATTATGGAAATCAATATGGCTGCCGCAAGCCCTATCATGTCCTCAGAAAGGGAAACGGACTGAGATTGCTCAATTTATTTCTTATTAAATATACTCTAATATATCGATTGGTGAACAATGAAACGCTATCTGCTTGCCGTGTACATTTCATCAAACACTGCACATTTTTAATCTACAGTATATCACAAAAGTGAGTACACCCCTCGCATTTCTACAGATATGCAAGTATATCTTTTCATGGGACAACACTGACAAAATGACACTTTGACACAATGAAAAGTAGTCTGTGTGCAGCTTATATAATAGAGTTAATGAATTTCCCCCTCAAAATCTAAACCCCTGGCAACAAAAGTGAGTACACCCCTTAGAAATCACATCCCTAAATGTCCAAACTGAGTACTGCTTGTCATTTTCCCACCAAAATGCTATGTGACTCGTTAGTGTTACTAGGTCCAGGTGTGCGTAGGGAGCAGGTGTGTTCTAATTTGTAGTGCAGCTCTCACACTCTCTCATACTGGTCACTAAAAGTTCCAACATGGCACCACATGGCAAAGAACTCTCTGAGGATCTTAAAAGACGTATTGTTGCGCTACATGAAGATGGCCAAGGCTACATGAAGATTGCCAACACCCTGAAACTGAGCAGCAGCACAGTGGCTAAGATCATCCAGCGTTTTAAAAGAGCAGATTCCACTCAGAACAGGCCTCGGGTCGGTTGTCCAAATAAGCCGAGCGCACGTGCCGAGCGTCGCATCTAAATGCTTTCTATGAAAGATCGTCGCAAGAGTGCTCTCGCCCTGGGAGGAAGCCTCTTCTGAAGACAGTACACAAGGAAGCCCGCAAACAGTTTGCTGAAACCATGACAACAAAGCACATGGATTACTGGAACCATGTCCTATGGTCTGATGAGACGAAGATGAATTTGTTTGGTTCCGATGGTCTCCAGCGTGGGTGGCTGCGAGCGGGTGAGGAGTACAAAGATATGTGTGTCCTGCCTACAGTCAATCATGGTGGTGGGAATGTCATGATCTGGGGCTACATGAGTGCTGCAGGTGTTGGAGAGTTACTACATTCCATTGAGGGAAACATGTATTGTGAAATACTGAAGCAGAGCATGATCCCCTCCCTCCAGAAACTGGGTCACAGGGCAGTGTTCCAGCATGACAATGACCCCAAACACACCTCCAAGATGACCACTGCTTTACTGAAGAGGCTGAGGGCAAATGTGATGGACTGGCCAAGCATGTCTCCAGACTTGAACCCAATAGAACATCTTTGGGCGATCCTCAAGCGGAAGGCGAAGGTGCACAGAGTCACTCAAATATCTGGCAGCTCCGCAACGTCGTCGTGGAGGAGTGGTAGAGCATTCCAGTGGCAACCTGTGAAGCTCTGGTCAACTCCATGCCCAGGAGAGTAAAGGCAAATCTGGATAATAGTGGCGGCCACACAAAATATGTATGTATGTCAATATTGACAACTTTCACTAAGGCGTATACTCACTTTTGTTGCCAGGGGTTTAGATATTAATGGCTATATTATGAGGGAAAAATAAATGAACTCTACTGTATAAGCTGCACACAGACTACTTTTCATTGTGTCGAAGTGTCCGTTTGTCAGTGCTGTCCCATGAAAAGATACTTAAATATCTGCAGAAATGCGAAGGGTGTACTCACTTTTGTCATACACCGTAAGTGAGGCACTCATAAATGATTAGCAGATAGCCAATGACATGAATGATGCATGGTTGTGGTAATGCAAAATATTTACAATTAACCATCATCACTCAATGGCCACAACATTATCATGCATATACTACAGTTTACTACACAAAGTGAAAAAAAAAGATCTGCCAATCAAAAAGCAATATTGTTACATGTGGTTATTCTTGCACAACTTGCGGTTGGCGTTCGTGTTCAACTGCACTGCGTCATACTGAATTCTCCCTCATATGTAAAATGATTACCGTATTTTTCGGACTATAAGTTTTTTTCATAGTTTGGCTGGGGGTGAGACTTATACTCTGGAGCGACTTATTTATGAAATTATTAACACATTATTATATCATTTCACATGTTACTTTGGTGTTTTGGAGTGACACTGATGATTTGGTAAACTTGTTAGTATGTTCTTTATGCTATAGTTATCTCAATGACTCTTAATAGCTATGTTACGTTTACATACCGGCCGCGTTCACATTTCGTTGTTCATGCATCATGTAACATTATCATACTGTACACTTATTCAGCATGTTGTTCTCTATTGTATTTTTATTTTACATTGCCTTTAAAGATGACATATCTGTTCTATGTGTTGGATTTTTTGGAGTAAATTTCCACCAAAAATGCAACTTGCAAACGACTTGTTTTTTTTTCCTCTTTATTGCGCATTTTTGGGCTGGTGCTACTCGGGTGCGACTTATAGTCCGAAAAATACGGTAAGTGTATTGATGTAGTGGTACTAATAGTAGGATTTTATTCTCATGCGAATGCTACCTTCACATGCTGTGGGAAAGTTGAACCTTACCACTTGCTAATTAGTAGTTACTAGTATGTCCTGTTCATGAGCTTTTGTTGTCGTAGCGCAAAAACAAAACAAAAGACAGATTTCATTATGGTTTGTTACGGGGGCAAAACCTTTTTTAGACCAATTCATTTATTTACAACAATGAGAAAAGATTGCATCAAAAAGCAAATGGTGACTTTTTGTTTGTAACTGAACACTTTAGCAAACACTTGGTTAAAAATAAGAGATTTATAAATGTATACATTACATAACTATGTTGGTTTTAAAAACAACGACAACAAAAAACATGCAAATTGAGTATACGTCTTATGAAAAAAAAAAAAAAAAAAAACTAGTTTCTTACCATTCACAACTTCTAATTGGCGCTCCGACATTTTGAAAAGTAAAAGGTCTACCCATCTCGGAAACGCGGGCATTGCTGTCAAAGCCCAGTTTTCCAGTAAAAAATACACCATTTTCCACTGGACAAGTGTTTACCATAATTACGACACCACATGAAGGCAGCAAAATAGTACTTTAGAAGTTTAGAGGGTTTAGAACTTTAATCTCTTAGTACAATTTTTTTTGTCTTTCTTTGGCCCTAATACTCCGTCATATGGTATTGCAAGTTGTTAGCCAATATTGTTTTCACAGAATTATTAAGAATAATTATCCTATAATGTAAGAAATGATACCATTTTTTAAAAATCGGCAAGGTCCAACATGTGAGAAAGTTAGCTTTCGTTTTTTTCAATTTTGATCGATGCATTAAGTCAACATTTTGCAACCAATATCCCAACTGTAATTTAGTTTGAAATGACCATTTAAAAGCGTCGTAAATCATTTCTATTTCCTTCTATAGATGTCTCTGTGTCAGATACTGCTTGGCCAGTCACTGGAACACAACAGTCAGGAAAGATCAAAAGGGGATGATAACAGACAGGGTGGAAATTCCCACCAGACTTTTGAGCTGAACAGTAGAATGGTATGGTGGAGGTTTGGCTTTTCAAGTAGTAGAGGGAAACATTTCCGCTTATTTCCCCTCAGGAGAACAATATCTCAGCCTACGTCCGTTTCAGCGGTCATCGGGCCGGAAAGCGGGGCGATCTATCACTGTTCTACAGCAAATCCGCTTCCTGGATTGCCAAACTCTGTCAGTGTCATGCGCCATTTCTTGTGTATCTACACCGAATGAGCGATCGGGCAATGAAACGGGACCGCGCTACCGTGTCACGTGTTCCATTTGGTCATGAAAAGCATAACAATCGTACCATGAATCATAAATATCATTGTAATATCTTCAGTGTCCTGCTCATTCCTTGCATCGAGTTCCTTACCGCCTAACAAATGAAGCATTCAAACATTGTCTTATGTTTACAATGTATTTGATTATTTCAACTAGATTTTGTCATCTAAAATAAAATTATTCGTGGAATCTCTTTTTCTGTAAACTGTTGCCGTTGTGGAGAACCTGTGAAAATACGGTGATGTTAGGGTTTGTTACCTCCTCGCGTGGCTTGCCCCCGTGATTACCCATTGATTTCACCTGTAGTGCCTACTTCTTGCGTGTTGACCAACCCGCTGCCTCTTGTCACCCACCTGTGCCTCATTGTCTCGTTATCCCATGTCTGTATTTATTTGTGCTGTCTGTTCTTGTTGCGTCATTAGCCACCTTTACATGGAGCCAAATATTGCAATCGGTTTAGATGTTCAAACCGAATAAATGTGTTCCATATAAACACCTCATTCGGAATGAACAGGCCCAAACCGAATGGAATTTCATTCCGTTTCACAGGGGTGGAATATTCCTTTTCCCAAACCGATTAGAAGTAAAATTATATCATGTAAACAGGGAAGCGGAATGGTGTCTGGTTGCGTTCTTTCTGCACATGCTCCGTACTGACGTCACTTGGTGACGTAAGTAACGTCACTTGCAACATGGCTTCCAAGCACAGCGCACAGCGCACCTAATTGGAGTCCGGCGGAAAGTTTATATCCATGAATCCCTCCACCAGCCCACACAACTTTTTAAATGAACGGCGTGTCATTCTGAAGTTTTGTTTCCACTCGAAAAGTTAAAACAGCAGCTGATCTGACGATCGATCTCCATGTTTTGCAACGTGACGCATTGTTTTGATTAATCTGCGCATGTCAGACGGCAGTTGTCAAACGTCCTTTCGGAATAAAGGCAGACACATGTAAATGCTGGACCGGAATAGATGAAGTGACATGTAAACAGCTGATCTGAAATTTCCATTCGGAATTATTTGAATCGGTATGAATAAAAGTCAGCATGTAAACGTGGCTATTGTCTATTTGTAAGTCCAAGCCCTCGCCATCCCCTGGTCTTTTTTTTGTTAGCTGTTATTAAAGCATTTTGAGTTCCCACACACCCTGCCTTGCTATTTGTTTTCCCTGCGATTGGGTCCCCCTCGTCCTTGAAACCCGACAGGTGATATATCGCGATACATTGATCGTTCCTTCCAACGCTGCCAACCCCTCAGTCAATCTGATTTCATATTCCTAAATAAATAGAAATGGCAGCAGTGAAACATCTCTCAATGCCAGGTTTCCCAGGGGAATGGATTTGATGTCTAGAACCATCGACGGTAGTGAACGTGTTCAGGGCTACTAGTGACAAAGTTCATCCAAAGGTTTCAGTGTTAATATTCATACTGTACATCCTGTAACATATTTATGTCACACTGCTGTTGCCATCGTTGTGTTGCCTGGTATACCAGACTCACCGCTGTTCCAGCCATTGAGTCTGGCGACCGTCCGGTGGATCAAATTCCGAGGGCGGAGCAAGCCACAGCAAACTGACAGCGGAGTGGACCAATCAGCGACGGGCAGACGTGACATTGTTAAAGCGACAAGTAATTAGCGTGAGCGGAGAATGGAGAAGTTTATTCAACATGGCTAGCGTGAGCCATGTTGACTTTTGTCAATGACCAAAAACACATCAAAACAAGTCATTTAAAACCGGTTTTACCTCAGATTGGAACATATTCTCGGCTCTCCCGTTCGCCATCTGTCTTGTTGTAGACACGACTTTCGGCGCGCAAGAGTGACGTTACTCGTTAAGAACACGTCACGCAAATAAACGAATCTGATTGGACAACTGATTTTGTACTTTGCTCGAGAGGCCGTTAATGGGCTGGGTCACAGACTTTCTCACAGTGTTTGAAAAATACAGGGAGAATAGTCTGGCTGTGCCAGGCAAATCGTTGTGCCCTCCCTGTGGGTGAGGTATTATGTTAGAAAGACATTAAAGTGATGATTCGTGTGCACATATGATGAGAAGCACACTGAATAAAGAAGTGTTGTTCCACTCAAGTCTCGCCCTTACAAGTACTTAGACTACTGAAGTACATAACACATGCTCTTACTTTGACATCGTAAGATCGAGTGCACGCACGACTGCACTTGATGTCCGCAGTGACATTTGTTCGTTGGCCCCTCCCGGTCAAAATAGCAGCCAATACGTTAGCATGGAAGTGACCCAAAAATGTCCCAAAACAAACAGAAAGAGAGACAAAAATCAACAGGAAGCTGCCCCAAAAATATCAATAGCCAAAATTGAAAGGAAATTACACATAATGAACTCATTGCCTGCCACCGACACAAAAGATTGACTTAAACCGGAAGGAATTGACGACATCCAAGATTGACTTAAATTGGAAGGAATTGACGACATCCAATGGACGTCTAGCGCCATCAACGGCAGCCAGTTAAATTAAGTTGACTTATATGGCCGGAAATAAACCGGTCCGGCCCACGTGAGATCAAATTGCCAACCACGTCCCATGTAAACATTAGGGCCGGAAAAGTGTTCAGCAGCCAGAATAAGACTCAAAAGTCACTTGAGTCACTGGGCATGTAAGGAAGGTAGGATAAGGTTATCTCACGGCTTTTCACCTTCCAAGACACTGCTCTCCCCGGACTGCTTCAAAGTTCCGTTATCAAGGTGCCATATGCTTTCGCCATAAAAGGATTTCAGAGAGGGAAGCGAAGGAGTCGGCTGCAATTCTTGAGCCTCTCTACCTGGGTCACGGGTTGGCAGACATTTTTTTTTGCAGCGCGCTCCATCTCTGACCTCTGAACTGTGAACACGATTGAAAATCTGGACCGGCGCACGCTTGAGAGAATAGAGGCTAGCGTCATTAATCTTAGACGTCTGGTGCTTCCCCCCCACAAAACACCCGTACAGACAGTTATGTTTACTTTGATTTGCGGGGAGATTCCTCTTCATTTCAACTCTCGGAGATCTAAATCCCAGACAGATTTTTCTCATTTGCCCCCCATCTGGATGTGAAATATCGTCCTGGCAATGATGCATGCAGAGAAGCCGAGAGTTAGAGCGCTGATTCCTTTCTCCGCGGTAGGTAAGCTACTATTATCATTGACTTAATAGCCGAGCGCCAAGGTCGAATGTTGTTTTCGCTTGTTTGCGGCCGGAAGCGGAGGCCCCCGGGGAGGCGGCTCTCGGATCAGACGGCCTCGGGCTCGCGGCCCGGATCGCGTAGGTTACAGTTCACGTGGTGTCGAGCGCCGGCACGAGACGGAGTCACCTTGGTGCCTCGATTCCAAAGTATCACCGTAGATTTAACATAGTCGGACCCAAGGTTAAACGGAGTTTCCTCCGTTTTAATCATACGTCCGTACATTCTACGCGTGACAATTAACAAGCAGACGTGAAAACATAACAGAGTATCAATGTTTTCGGCACAGCAGTCAAGTCAGCTGAGGGGAGCGCAATAAAGCATTTGTCATAGAATGTCATTTATTTGCGCAATCGGAACGCGCCCGCTGATTATTTTGTCATTATGATTCATGCGTTATTACTTTCGTCAAGGGGGTTTTTGTTTTTCATTAACGCCTAATGCATTTTTTTAAAAACTCGTTTTCTCAACAGTACATACAGAAAATGTGTATTTGTGGATCGCAAGAATGTTTACAGACGGACCGACATCATCTGACTACAAGACTACTTTGTAATTGTTTCCCTTGTGTGTGTTGGTTGTGCTTTTACACCCGAATGTACCCTGACCAAGTATTTCATGTTTTGTAAGAGCTGTAGAAGATATTGGTTCAGCATCAGTTGACAAGACAGCTCCCACAAACATTGCGCCACGACTTCCCGTTGGGGGCCAACCCAGGCAGAGCGTTTGGCTTTCACTGTGATAAACACAGGCTGCGTTCAAACGCCGGATTTAGGTTGAAAAAGGACCAACGTTTTACCAAAGCAGGCAGGAGTGTCTCAAGACTCGAGGATTCAAGGTAATTATTGTATAAAAAAGCCCCATGCACGCACTTTGAAACGTTGTGAAAAAAAATGCATGGAAAAAATTAGCCTAACTTTAGCTGAAAATATTTACGTAAAATGAATAATAACTGCCTGGTTTTCTGCTTTTAACCAAGAATCTAGACTTTTCTATGTTCACATCTATAGACATTCTGGGAAGAATTTTCAACTGGAAAATCTCTTTGTTTTGTGATGGCCGCCATGTTGTATCAATACACAGTAGCGTAATTTTCGGCAAAAAAGTAGTCGTTTAGACATTGCTGTGTCCATATAAAAAAAGAATTTCGAATTTTTTTATTTTATGTAACATTTCAATCTAAAAACGACGAGGGCCGGCGAGATGTGCCTCCGTGCTGAGGCAACAGTAACATCGGAATTCAACCTGAAGAAGTTGTGATAGTAGGTAGAAAAAAATGCTAATTTTGGTTTTTTTGAGTAAAATTAAGATGATTCTGCATGCTTTCCTCAAGTATTGAGTTTCTGATGTGAAAATTGAGTTATTTATTAGCTATTGAAAACTTGCACTAAATAAATTTTTTTTAAAAACGTATATGTTAAATATTGCTTTTGATCATGAAAATATACAGGTGATTATCTCAACATTTGGTGATTTTTGTGCATCTAGCATAAAACTTTCAGGTTGTTAGCAGCTTTGTTTTGAAAATATTTGAATTTGAAAATAGGCAATCAATATATTTCTTGTTGTTGTTTGTGTTTTTCTTTCTTGTGTCTCTTCTTTTCTTCTGTTCCCTCATAACCCCTTCCTGTTAGTGGCTCTGTCAAAATACACGAGGTATGTTGAATGATCACAATGGGAGTATGTCATACTCTCAATGTGAAACATTAACGGTTCAGACCATCCGGACACTTAGGCTACGTTCATACTACAGGTCTTAATGCACGAATCCGATTTTTTCATGTTTTTCCGACTCGAGTGAGGCATTAACTTGACGGTTCGAACGTGACAAGTCGCATAGAACTGGACCATTTCAAATCCGATCTGGGTCACTTTCGTATGTGGTTCAAATCTGATCTGGGCCACATTTTTCCAGAATGTCGCGGCGGTCTGTACTGTCAAGTCTCCCAAATCAGAATTCATGCAGCAATGACGTCATCAAAGAGCGAGAGAGACGCTACGCTAGCGGTGCAGCTGTGCGTTATTAGCGCCTAGCTTGCATTGAACAGGACTTTTGGGGAAGGGCCAGGCTTGACAACAGTCATAAAAAAATAAAAATGGGTTGAGGATAAGCCTGAGAATGATCAATTTTCTCTCTGCTCTACATGAGCAATATTTCAAGATTGCTTACACTGCTGAGAGTCCTACGTGTGTGTGACATGCACGGACAGTGCGTGCATGCTATCGATCCATATAAACTTTGAATATAAGCCTAAACGGGGATTATTTATGTCTGTTATTTGTGTCCTCTTTTTGAAAAGCAAAATATGATATCCCTGGAATGACGGTTGGCGGCCAGCATGTGTGGTCATTTGTTTTGATGCTTCTGCGCACTCGGGTCTGCGAATGAGTGCGCATGCGTTATACTTGAATGGTCTCAATGGACAAAGGCAGTCTGAACGGGCACGCCAAAAAAACATATGACAAAAAATTGGATTGGTGCATTAAGACCTGTAGTATGAACCTAGCCAATTAGACTTCCATTCTCCGCGCCAAACAGATGAACAGGACAGGTTTAAAAAAAAAAAAAAAAAAAAAGAATTTGAAAATAGGCCCCCTACAGATCAGCCCTGAGCCCCTTCAACTGATCGTGAAGTCTACAGGTTATGATGCACAATTTCATCAAAAATATTTTTCACTTAAAATGAACAAAACAGCAATTGCCTTACATTTGAAATCAAGTATATAACCTTGTCATGAGTGATTATTACATGATGACACCAAAGGAAAGTAATATATCTAAGGCAAACTGTTTTACTAATTACTACTACTGTACTACCACACCTTTTTCTGAATGCTCGGCATCTCGACCTCTGATTTGCATGCGCCCGAGGATATCTTTAGGATCGGCAGAGTTAACCCGAACCGGGCCGACCGGCAGTTAAGGAGCGAGAGGGAAAAATTCTCCAGTCTGAAGTTGGACCGCTCAAGCGGTCAGGCTGGAATGTGGTTGTTAGTGACACATCCATGCTGCTTGAACAGCTAAGTGCCACAAAGGCACAGGAGGAAAATGCTCTCTTAATCAGCAACGAGCTGGAAAAAACATAAAGTGGTCTCTTGATGGCCACACAATCAACTTGTCTGAATGTATAAAACCTCCCTTAACGATCGGGCCAGATCGCGTCGTTTTTAGAAGATGGGATTTTAAAAATGCATTTATTTATTTTGAAGGATTAACTCGTACGATGGCCGCCAGCCCTCCCGGTCAAAATGAATCGGCCGGTCGTCTGTCGTCGTAGACGTCAGTATTCCCAGTTCGTATACATTTAACATCTATCGCTGTCAGTGGCAGTGAATAAGTTATGGTCTAAACACAAGAAAACAATCCAAAGGTAATTGTGATTGGAAATCAGCCCCGAGCACGACCTTCTTAGATCAGAATCAGGTGATTTGAATTTTCAAATTGAAGGCCTACAAAGCAACAGAATAAGATGTACAAGGACATGGTCAAAAGAAACCAAAAATGTATGTTTTGTTCTACACATTTTTTTAAGAAGATGGGAATTGGGCAGAAATAATCCTGTTTTTAAGAATTTTTTTGCAAGTACTGTATTGGCCCGAATATAAGTTGAATGTTTTTTGCATTGAAATAGGACTGAAAAAATGGGGGTCGTCTTATATTCGCGGTCTAGACGTTATACCCATTCACGACGCCAGATATCATTGAAGCGATGTTAAGTCATGACACATCTCAGCTACTCTCAAGTTTAACCAGTTTGCATTATTTTATTGCAATGTTTTTCCTTATTCAGGACTCATTTCAAGACTAGTTACAGTGAGACTTCACTTTGATGGTTAATGCAGTCATTGCAGTATTGTTGTTTTATCACAATAGATTGGTTTATTTTAGGGGTGTCAAACGATTAAAATTTTTAATCAAGTTAATTACAGCTTAAAAATTAATTAATCGTAATTAATCGCAATTCAAACCATCAATAAAATATGCCATATTTTTCTGTAAATTATTGTTGGAATGGAAAGATGAGACACAAGATGGATATATACATTCAAGATACGGTACATAAGTACTGTATTTGTTTATTATAACAATAAATCAACAAGATGGCATTATCATTATTAACATTCTGTTAAAGCGATCCATGGATAGAAAGACTTGTAGTTCTTAAATGTTAGTACAAGTTATAGAAATTTTATATTAAAACCCCTCTTAATGTTTCGTTTTAATAAAATTTGTAAAATTTTCAATCAAAAAATAAACTAGTAGCCCGCCATTGTTGATGCCAATAATTACTTACACAATGCTCAATTGCTCATGGGTGCTGAAGCCTATAAAATCAGTCGCACCCAAGCGACAAGGGGCGACAAAACTCCGAAAAACACAACAAGTACACACTTCACTGTGCTGTCATTTTAATGTTTGAGCGGGGCATGTGCGTTAACTGCGTCAAATATTTGAACGTGATTAATTTAAAAAATGAATTACCGCCCGTTAACGCGATGATTTTGACAGCCCTAGTTTATTTACATTTCAAAAACCAGAAGCCATTCATTTACAAATGTGATTGCACTTTAGTTTACATATTTAAATTTGGTGTTCAAAAAGAATTTTTTTCAAAGTCTTGTAAAAGAGGCGCTCGTGTTATAATCAGGGCCGTCTTATATTAGGGCAAATACGGTATTAAGTGGGTAATACAGAAAATGATGGGGAAATGGTGTAGTAACTAATGAATGTTGAAATGATCCTGTGACAATCATTTACATGCAACAAAGTCATCTCAACTGATATGTTCATTGATTACATTACATTTGTGTAAAACAATTACAACATGAGCCACCGGGCCAATGAAGGAATAAAGTGCAGGCAAGATATTACTAACAGAGCCGCGTGATAAAAGGCCACGCTGTGTGACCTTAGGCCTACTTCTTTTTGCAAAGCTTTTAGTGAAAAATGATAAAAATGCAAGTTGCTTCCAGTAACGTAGATCGCGGAAAGAGCAACCGGGAGGTCATCGTCCATCACGGTCGGCGAAGAAGCCATGTCCTTATTTGTGCACAACACCAGCAGATGGTTAACGGACCGTGCCTTTGACAGTATATCGGCCGAGGGAGACCAATAACTATTCCTGTAAACATTCATCAGAGCGAGGGAATATCAGCCAGGATCCTGTATCTTGTTTGTCAATAGAGACGGGGAAAAATTACAACCTCCAGTGTGTGTGTGTGTGAGTCATTTTTGCGTCTCTCCTTACATTCTGTTCACTGGGATTAATGAACGCGCTGGGAATAATGTCTTCACCATAGTTTCCCTGGGTCCAAGGTATGTCCAGTGCGGATAAAATTCCAATATTGGCTACAAAGCAACAAAGTGGTCAAAGTATGTTTTGTCACACATTAATAAATAAATTGCCGAGGTATCGGGTCGGTATCGGCGGATCTTCAAAAACGCTAGCATACTGTAAAGTTGCCTGGCCTCTTTGAAATAAATGAGTATAAATAAAACACGCTAGCTTGGTGTTGTTTGATCTGGAAAGAGGTGGGGTTCACGCTGTATGAACTGTGCCTTAGAAATATATGCGGGGGGGCACCCTGTAGAGGCTCACTACCGCAGGCCACATTTGCACTGTATGATAATAAGAATTTAATGTCACTTGTGCCCCAGGGCCCACTGACATCGGCCTCAGTGGGTGGCAGCAAACTCCAGCTTTTGTTTATTCTCTTCCTCATCTGGGTTTTGGTGTCAGTCATCCATGGCTTTGCTTTGGACATATGCAAAAAGAAAGAAATGGAAAAACAAACAAACAAACAAACTAGTGCTGGAGCGATCCATCGATCAAATCGAGTTATTCGATTAGAAGAAAGCTTCGAATTCAATTTTGCCGATTCGATGATTCGTTCCATTAGAGTGGCATTGAGACTTTTTTTTTTTAAAGTGTCGTATTTACTGATTTGGGAGGACACACTGCCCTCTGGTGGCATCAGTGACTCATATCATATCATAACTCGTCAAACGGCTGAATCTGGCAGCTCCGTTCAAAGTTTTTGTTTGAGCTAATATGTTTTTTTATGCATTTGTCATTTAGTTTAGCGCTATATTTAGCCTTTTTTGTCAAAGTATGTGTTTGAACAATTTGTTAAGAGAATTGTAAAAGAAACTTTTAATACATTTAATAGCATTTTAGCTATGCAGATTAGGTTCATTCGATGTAATACACTTCCATATTGCTTCGAGTCATTAGATCTTTAAACTCTAATTGTTAAGTGTGAAGTGTTTTATTGTCGAAATGTGTGCTCGTAGTTGTGTTTGTGTTACAGTTTGTCAAAGAAGCACTAACCGTCTTGTTTGCTGTCTGAATAACGTCATTCAGTGAGGACAGATCAGGTGTATTCAAATGATTTATAAACTGTGACCGCCTGACTTTTTTGTTTCAATTATTCCGCAACTAATGAATCGATAGATTAATCAATGACTTCAATAATGGATAGCTGAAGCCCTGAAACAAACAATTGAAATCATTCACTACAAAAGACGTGTAAACTTCGTTGTGTATGTTTTTGAACTGCTCATCACAAAAGAACGAAAAAAGGAGAAACAAAGACGAGAATCTTATCTTTCTTTTTGGAAGTTCTGTGTTCAAATAGCTATAGAAAACAATATTCTGCAGGGGTGTCTTGTGATATCATTTGATATGATGTAATGATATGTTATATGATAGTGAATGAATTTAAAATCCAAAAGGATGAGCTTATTTAAACCTTCCCAATTAACAATCAGTCCTTCAGATTACTTGTCCGGCATTTACAGGAAAAATTAATAATGTAAATAAGCATATACATTAAAAAAAAAAAAAAAAAGGAATTAGCC